>NW_024962283.1:3625859-3988250 GCF_019238085.1 Lagopus leucura
GGGAAGGGAAGGGAAGGGAAGGGAAGGGAAGGGAAGGGAAGGGAAGGGAAGGGAAGGGAAGGGAAGGGAAGGGAAGGGAAGGGAAGGGAAGGGAAGGGAAGGGAAGGGAAGGGAAGGGGAGTTCTTTCACATCTCTGAGAGCCATGCTCTGCTGGTTTCTACCCGCAGGCTGTATGTCAGGAAACAGCATTTCTCCAAAGAGCAGTGAGGCACTGGGATAGCTGCACAGGGAGGTGGGATTCACCATCCCTGGGGATGCTCCAGAACTGTGGGGATGTGGCACTGAGGGTCAGTGGGCAAAGTGGGGTGGGCTGGGGACCTGAGAGGGCTTCTCCAAACTTTGTGATTCCATGATTCTACGATGATAGTCACAATCCCAAAACCGCTTCAGAACTTCCTGCTGTCCTCTGCATTTCACATGACATTAATCAGCAGTGATAGAAATTTGAATCCCTGCCTTTAAGTTGCTGAGCTCGATCCCTCTCAGGATTTTCCAATTTCAAATTTCAGGATTTCAAAATGCTTATTTAACCCAATGTTCCCCATTCCACGTGCCTGGGAGACAACAGCACAGATGTGCACAGCTTTCCCAGACCCCAGGGAAACAAGCACAGTGCTCTGCTTGTCCTGGAGGAGCTCACAGCCTTGGGGATCTCGTCCCCTACCTCTGTCCCCTGGCCTTTCCCTGGCAGCTGGAAGCATACTGATACACCAAATAGGGATTTTAGGGACATTCCTCTGTTCAAAACCTACTGGCTCACTCCTCCAGACTGGGCTGGAGGAGATCAGCTCACGGCAGAGCCTTTGACAGGGGCTGCCCAGCTCCTTTCACAGTGATAATCCCACACCCAGGGCTGAGCCAGATATTAGGCAAATCCAAGGGATGGAGCAGAGCCTCAGTGCAGCTAACACACCAATGCCTTCAGAGCCATCCCCCCACTCAGCCATCCCTCCTCCCCCTCCTGTGTCTCCTCTGCTCCACCCCAGAGCCCCTGAGCTGGGAGAACTGTGTGCTGGGACACAAGCAGGTTCCCCGCCAGGCAGCAGCAATGCTGGCCATTTCATTTCCTGAGTATCTTTAATTTTAGTCTTGAATATATATTGCTCACTTAAAAAATAATAATAATAAAAAAAAAAACCAACAAGATAAATCGCTCACGGGCTGCCTGTGTCCATGGAAGCTGTCAGTGACAGCAGCTCTGGGTACACGTCCACATGGGCACGATGAGCCCAGGAGGTGTCCCAGCTGCTGCAGACCACAGCGTCCCTCTGGCAACCCCTCCTCCCAGCCACTATTTTCCATAAAGCCCTTTTCTGTTTTGTTTCCAGCTCTTTTCACACAAACTTTATGATCCCTTCAGCCAAGCTCTGTACCAGGCTGTATTTTGCAATAACTCAGACAAATAGCATTACAATAACTCAGACTCCAGCGTGGCTATCGTTAACGCTCCTGTGTTCGCTGCAAGAGCGTGATATCAGCACAAAGGGTTTTAAAGAGCCTTATAGGGGATGGAGCAGCCCTGGCTGACCCCTGACAGGGATGGAAGAAGAGAACAGAGGTTTCCAGCTCAGCTTTCTCCCCAGCCCTTTTCATTGGATTCATCACAGAATACCCAGAGCTTCCAGCCTCTTGGAATGTCACCAATTCCCTTAGCTTATCCATTTGCACTCTGGACCATTCTATTCTTTGAGGTCTCTGAGCCTCCCAGAACAACAGCCCTGATCCGGGGCAGTTATGAACCCCAACAGCCTCAAACATGCTCTGGATATGGCAGCACCTGCTGGACCCCAAGGGGAAAGTTGGGTCCACCAAGCTCCCAGGTAGCAAACAACCTGCACAGAAAGGGAACAGCAAAGCCTGGAAACACCCATGACTGCTGCATTGTGCATTTCATTGCAATGGCTGGAATCAAAGCGAGCACACAAGCCATGATCCCCATGGGGTTGGTTCACTTTGGAGCCTACAGTTCAGTGTTGAGGTCTCCCACCATTCTCCCTGCTGCATCCGTGCAGCACCCAGCAGGAAGCTGGCTTACCCACGTGCTGCAACAGCAGCCATAAAGAGCAGCAATTTACCAACACGTCCAAACAAGGGCGACGTGGATTGATAAAAATCAACAGTTAAACCAGAGCAGCATCTGTTACCCGTGTAGGAGCTTGGCTGAAGTGCACTTCCCAGAGATTCACTGCCTTTTCCCTCTGAGTCCGTGTGCTGAACTCCCATCACAATGCTCACAATGCTCCATCCATCTCCAGCCACGCCACCAAAACCATTCTGGGAGGAATAACGATAACACTGAAAGCGAGCATTAGCCAAACACTTGGCTCCATATTTTTCTCACCCTTTTAAGCTGTCTCACTTGAGAAGAGACAGTGAGCTTTATCCTGCATTTCTGCACCAGCGACCTCCAGATGCTCCTGCCAGCATTGCAGGCAGCGAGGGAAAAACCTGTGTGTACCCTTCATCTCCCCCCCACCTCCAAAACATCCTTCAGGATTTCTCCAGGAAACTGCTGCAGTCTCAATTACCCTTAAAGCACCACCACCATAAATCACATGAAAACAAACCGTGCTAAAGTGCTCAAACCAGGAGAGCTGAAGGGGGCCTTGTACAATGGCCAATTATTGCAGGAGAGTGAATTAATAACATAAATATAAGTGACGAGGGCCATTTTCTGAGTACACCATCCAATTCTCTAAAACACTCTGCTCCCCATCCATCGTGCTGCGGGGTCCACACACCACAGCTGGCCATGGGAACACGCAGGAGCTGCTGGGACCACAACCCAGGGAAAGACAGGCAGGGCCGGATGTCAGAGAGCCCCGTTTGTTGTCACAGCAGCACCAAACTGGGAGCACTAAGAGCCACATCCCACGGGTTTGCTTATTATGACCAGAACAGGCAAATTCAAATGGGTCTCAGCGGCTTATGGGATCATGGAACGGTTTGGGTTGGAAGGGACCCTCAAAGGCCATCTGGTCCAACCCCTCTGCAATGAACAGGGACACCCACAGCTCCATCAGGTGCTCAGAGCCCCCTTCAGACTGACCCACTGCACTTGCAGGGAGCCCAATGCCTCTCTAAGACCTTCCAGAAAGGAACCAAATCTCGACCTGAAGAGCATCAAAAGGCACCTCTGACAGCTCATTCCAATGGCCAAAGCTGTGCTCAGCAAGGACTGAGCCTGAGGACCGGCTCTATTTCATACCAGCTCCCTCTGACAGAAGATGAAGCACTGCTTTCCTCAGCCAATTACTGATGCTTCTATAACAAAGCTGCACACCTGGGGTGACATTCATCAATACAGATTATTAACCAGGTGCAAAAAGGCCCAGAATTTACCCTTCACATTCCATGTAAACACCGAGTTCACTAACAGACACAGGCTTTGAAGACAGATGAGGTATTACAACCAAGTTTTAAGCATGGCTCCATAGCACTGTGCTTATCATCCCCTACTGTATGGATTACCCAGGCACATAACTGGGGCCGTTCATTAACTCTCAAGAGTAGAAACCTGCACAGGGCTTTGGCAGGTGCTGACATCCAGCTGGGGAAATGAGAACGTTGTGTACAGGGTTGGACGGAGCCTGAACCAGAGAGCTCTGCTCTGCCATCACAGAATGTTTGAAAAGAGCTGTACAAACATCCCTGTATTGTATTGAGTCTGGCCATGCAAAAAAATCCAAAGATTAAATTATGCATTTGTCCCACGGGTGTTAAAGAAAGAAACTGAATATATTTCTCTCACAGGTGGGGCAAATTTTTAAACAAAGATTTATTTGCCTGATTATTACTTTCTTTTTCTTTTTTAAATATTAAAACTTCGGATTTCCATTCCGATTTTCCTAGCTGCTGTATACATTATTAAGAGGGGATTTTCAACCCCCACTGGTCAGCCTGCGGATAGCAGAGCAGAGCTCCTTTTATTATTCATTTCCAATTGGTTGGGGTTGGTTTTCTTTGATGTTAACCATTCTTATTTCTGCTCCGTGTGCTCATACCCAGCCTGCTCCATACGCTCACAGGGAGATACCCACATCCAGCCCCGTGGTTTCCACATTCACAGACTCATTAGGATTGGAGAAGACCTCTCACATCCCCAATCCCAATCCCAACCCATCCCACCATGCCACTGACCACATACATCCCTCAGTGCCATGTCCCCACAGTTCTGGAACACCTCCAGACCCCACTACCTCCCTGGGCAGCCTTCCCTATCCCACCCCACAGGAAGAAGAATCCATTGCAAACTACAGTAGAAATATGGACACGATAAGTTATACGTGATGGCAGCCTGAATTCAGTCAATAATACTTTGCATTACTAAAATAAGAGTTTCCAATCCCACCTTATCTGAAAACCAGTTAATCTCATCAGCAAACACAATGCTGGTTCTTGATTCTCAGTCTGCACTGGAAATATCTGGCATCTTCCTCCCATTCCCAGCTCCCAAAGGTTGGCGATGGCCATTGCGTTGCACAGCAAGCATTGGGAGCATCCACCATTAAGTGCCAAGATTTAAAACCTGCCTGATCTGAACCCAACCAGATGAGTTGCAGGGCTGAAGGTGCCTAATTTCTGCAGAGCTAACTCCTGAATGGAGCAGATGCAGTGAAACAGAAAGAGAAAGCACCATGAACCAATGTTGGCTGCCAGGGGAGCTCAGCCCAGGCAGCAGCGCTCCTGCTGGGTTAAAGAGCTCGTTGCTTTGCTGCCCCTCTGCAGTGGGACCTGCTGTGGTAGGAAGGCTTTGCTGCAGGACACAGTTGAGAGCTCCAAGGAAAGGTGGGCATCCAAGGATTTATATGTAGCACCAGCCCTTGGCCCGTGCTCCAGAGCTGCCTGTAGCACAGCTCTGCCAGCATTAACACCGCTGCCCTCAAAATGAACAGTTTATAACTCGCTCTTGTTTATCTGTGTCTCTATTGCTGCTATTAATATTTAATGTCCCTAGAGTAAAGGTTCCTTTCCAGCACAACGAGCCCTGCTGCAGCATTAATCAGCGTGGCAGCACCCGGGGCTCAGCACGGTGCTCCTTGCTCCCAAATGTGGCAGAGCATCCCATGGCTTCTTGGTGCTGCAGCCACTAAGGGCTCGGATAGCTGTGGGCAGCCCCAGCCCCCATCCTGACCCAAGCCTGAGGCAGCTGGCACATGAACCCAGGCTCCACGTCCTCATCGTGAACTGCTCTCTCCATGCTGACAAAAGGATGCTCATCCGAAAACCACATGTGCTCCACAGACCTTTACAAAAGCCCCACTGGCAGCTGCTTAGGGACAAAGCTGGCCTTTGCTGAGCTGCTGTTAACGAGCTTCATCTTCTGCACCCACCCAGACACCCCCAGGGCTAAAAGCCCCGGGCAACAAAGGTCAGAAGCTGATGTTTGATGGCATCCAATTTACAGCAGCCAATTTGTCCTGGTCTTAAGCAACCTGGGGGTCACTGGCTTGGCCGACCGGAGCTCTGCACTTTGATTTAACCCCAAGGAAAAGGCGCTGCTGAAGAACAGAGAGGATGAGACGGACAAAGGGAACAAGAAGATGGGATTGTTACTTGACACAACCCTGCTCTTCTAGGCAGCCCTACATCCCGATGAGGGACTACAGCAAAGCCAGACCGTCACCAAGGGACTCTCAGCTCACCTACCCCACCTGGGTGCAGGAGATGGCACAACCCAGCTGTCAGGAAAGCACCCACAGATCGGACAAGCGAGCACTGCTGTGCATGATAAACTCCAGAAACCCTCACATTTACGCTGGGGATTGCCTGAGGACTGCATTATTTAATGGCTGTAGCAGCACAAAAAGGGAAACAAATCCTATTTACATGGGATCGCACCCACAGGGATGCAGAAGGTCCCCTGCAGCCCTACAGAGCTCTATAGGTTAACAACCAGGGCTGGTTGCTACAAGCAGCCTTGGTGAGGTTCTGCTTGTTCTGCTTGTCTACAGAACACAGATTTTCGACCCAGCCCTTCACGCTGCATTCAATTAAGTGAAAGACAGCCTGAAGAATTATTTCATTTCCTTAAAACACATAAAGCAAGCGCTCCCTTTTCCAATCTCAGCTGCCAAATCTTGGCCCTGAACTTCAGGAACAATTTCTCCTGTATTTACTGAAAGCTCACTCTAAATCTTCTCCTACTCCAAACGCCGCTCCTCCAAACAATTACCTTGCCTGCAACATTACTCATTTGCTACATTTTCCATAAGCATTACTCATTTGATGGCATACCATGTTTGCTATAACAGAATGCAGGCCATCCCTTTGCTGTCCCACCCTCTTCGGTGCTTTCCTACCCACGGCCTCCCAGATTTCATCTCCTCCCGATGATAAGGAGACCACTGCACTACAGCTCAGACCCACCAGTACAGGTTGGCCAACAACTGGGCTTATCCAGAGATGCCTTTTTATCTCAGGTTTTCTCCCTTCCCTCTTACAATGCTTTGATAGGAAACTTAAGGCTAAAAATGGAGCATTCCCTTTTCCGCCACACCAGAAAGAACAAACTGGTGCTCTCTTTCGGCATACATATGTTTGATGTCAACAAGGCAGAGCAGGTCATTTTTAAAAAAGGCACTTCAAATACCAGTGCTCCCTGTCATCTCAGCTTTCCATCAGAAAATGACAGTCTCCCACTTCAAAACAAGATCTAATGAAACCCCATTTATTCCCATCTTGCTGTAATGACATTAGACAGCTCTACCAATTCCCCTTTATTGGTTGCTTAACTGCCTGAACAAACCACCCACATCCCAGCCCTCTCCACGTGTTCCTGTGCTGGAACAGCCACCCGCAGCACCCTCCTGAACACAGCACCCCACGGCCAGTAGAGCCTCCCAATGGGTTGGACATCCTGTGAACAACTCATTTTCTTTAAGAGATCCGTGCAGCTTTCGAGCACATCAGGTTAGGTTTAAGCACGTGCTTGGCAGCTACTGGCACAACAGATGACAGGCTCATCAGCGTGTGAATGCTCACCCATGGGAGAGCTTGGGTGGGAACGTGGGGAAGGGCATTGCTGCGAGCTGCTGCACACCTCCATGGTGGGCAGGGATGTGTGCACCCAGGGCAGAGGGCAGAACTGGATAAGTGTCCCACAGCAGCCACCAGTTTGCTGCCGCCCAGGTAAAAACCTCAGCTGGATTCCACTGCACCTCTTCCCCTTCTCCCACAGCTGACACTGCACCACAAGGTGCATGTACCAACAGGTGGCATTTGTAGGGAGACACTAGGAGCAATTTAGTGGGGCTGTGAAAGCTCCTTCCTGCTTGTGGGCAGGGAACCAGCAAGGTAAATGCTCCCTTTATAGCTGGAGATGCCACGTCCTATTCTCAGCTGGGTTGGCTATCAGTAACGTCAGCTCCCACCTCCACGAGCATATTCAGCCAAAACACGCACACACAGACACCTCCTGCTCACCATAGGGTGTTTGAGCACACACAGCACTGCACAGTGGGCAAAAGCCAGCAGTAGAAATGCTCCTAATCAGCCAGTGTTTTCACACCACCAAATTAGGCTCATCAGGTTACCTGCTATGGGCACGATAATTTTTTAAGTGTTCCTTCGAGGCAGATAAAAGATAACAGAAATGGTTTCAGGAGAGCACTTCGGCCTATTTGGCTAAAAGCAGCTTTTGTCTCTTTCACACCTGAGCGCAGATGGAAAGCAGGCAGCTCCTGCATCCCAAAACCCAAGGGTGATGAGGGCCTGTGCAGACCCCAAGGGCCAGGAGGGCTTGGAGCACAGCACCCTACACACATGCTGGCCCCTGCGAGCCCAAAGTTCAGCACAGAACCCAAACACAGCTCTTAGCACGTGCATACATCAATGCAAGAGCACTTACAAAGGAGCTGCGGTGCTCAGGGGTAAGGATGCAAGTCTGTGCCCTCAACTCAAGCTACTTCTCTTCCAAACCACTGCACACCCCATCAGCAGAAGTCTCCTGACCTGCACAGAATTTAAGATGTTGAGAGAGGTTTAAAGCAGCAAATCAGTTTTGTCTATTCTGCTTAGGTCAGCACTGGATCTTCGCTCCACCTGCTCCCTGAACATGACATGACAAGAGAAACGTCCTTGGAGACCATCAGGAAATGGGGACAACTCTTTCCTTCTGCTCAGCAGTGCTTTTTGTGGAGAACTACAGTGAGAAGCTATTAGTGGTACACCAGCATTATTTCTTCCACTGGAATGGGCCAAACCACGGGTGTGCCACGAGGCCAACCCTACAGGCACAGTTGTCTTCTTCTACAATGTGAGAAGCCAAGCAAGAAGCAAAGAACATCATTCTGCTGCTTCCCCAGGCCAGCAAGCTGAGCCCTGCTATCCAACCCATCCCTGGCTTCGATAGGACTCACAGCAATACCTAATGGTCAAAGTTCAGAGCAGCAAAAACACAAAAATTGGAAATCATAAAAATCAACAGAGGGGAGAGAAAGAAGACCAGCACAGCAGCACACGCTGCCAGCCCAAGGCAATAAAGGTTTGGAAGGCACTGGGCTTCAATACTTGCCCATGTCAGCTCCCAGTTCCCCATGCACCCAACCCTTTGACTGCACTCTCCTCCCAGAAAGACAGACAATGAAAAAAGGTAGCTTCCTTTACAATGCTAATTACCTCTGTTTGCCTTTAATAAGACAGACTGGTATCTATTAGAGGACAAAACCATTAGAGGCAATTTGTTTACTGACAATCGCTGACAAGCCTGTGTCGAAAGGTGCTCCCTACAGCCCTGATCTCAGGAGGGGTTTGGAGGCACAACAACTGATGGAGCTCCCTGGCCCCCATTGCCTCCAGCAGCCTTAGGCTGGTGTGCTCCCAAAGCCATCTCAGCCTTCCCAGGGCTGTCTTGACTCCCAGCACCCACCACACAGGAACAAGGCTCTCAGCTCCTCAGAGCTGGGCAGACCCCAATTAAAGGCCCCCCGAGATGCTTCATCTCTATAGGATGCTCAGCACTCACCCAGCCACAAAAGCAGCACTTCCCCTGCTGCGTGCCTGAAACATTCCCAGCTACTTCAAAAGGATTTGGGTAAGGACCTCCGCTGTTCCTTTTCTGTTCTCAGAGCTCCTGCACACACCGCTGCACAGCAATAGTGCCACGCTCCCAGCTCCCAGGGTTAATTGGCCCTTTGCATCTCTGGGGCTGCTTCCTCCTTTAATAGCCAATTAGGCCTTATTAGCGACGTTGCCATTTCCACCCAAGGCTCCCAGCGGCAGTCTGGAAGCTACAAATTCCTCTCAGTAACCCTTCTCACAAGGCTGCGTGGCCTTTTGCATTACAAGCTGACCATTGTGCTCAGCACACTGTTGCTGCTCAGGGTGAGCTGACATGGGAAATACATGCAAGCAGCCCTACGGATGGCCCAGGGATGGTCTGAGCCATCAGAAGGGACCAACGTGCTCCACGCATCTTCCAGTCTTCAGCACAACCACACATGGATTCACCAGGAGCACAGTCTGCTCCCAGCACATGTTGACACACTGCAGCACAGATCGATAGAAAGGGAGCTAGATAATGGCAATTGATTTTACACGTGTAATAAAGTTGTGGAGTCCCTGACTCATGCATTAGTAAGTGCTCATTTTATTGACCTGAAGGGCCAGGGGACCAAGATGTTGCATTGTTTCCTTCTGAAAAGCAAACAGCATTTGCTAATGAGAAACGGGCCGGGTCCCCCCTCATCACTGTGCTTCATCATTCCTGTTTCTGCTCTCCCCACACCTACAGCTCAGTATGAGCAGCTCCCAGCACTTCTCTGGGAGATGGACCTACCCAAAATTGGCTGCCTCCTCCCTACCACCTTTTTCCCCCTCCTTTGAACACACACAGCCCATTTCAGAGCGGCCCTTCTGGTCTGAATTCAGCCCACCATTCTTCTGCAAAGCACAAAACCCTCCAGCACTCACACTGGGCCTCAAAAGCTCACCCAAGCCACTGCACAGTGATGAGTTACAACGATGGAGTCTTCTCCCTTATGCAAAGCATCATGGCAGCAAAGGGATGACAAATCTGCACTGAGAAAGACAACATTAGCCAGCAGGCAGGCCATGAGAGCCTGCTGAGCTCATCGTGCACAAAGAGGATGACTCCATCCAGTGCACAAGCCACCTGCAAACACATGGCAGAGCTGCATCGTACCTGGGGCAGGAGCTGATGAAGCCCCTGTGATTGAAAAACGCAAAGGAAGTCCTTCTGACAGCAAACCTGGGCATCTCAGCCAACATTCCAAGGCAGTGCCACCAGAAGGCTCCTGATTTGAAAAACAAGGCTGAAGAGAAACTGAATTGCAAAAGGACATGCAATAAGGAATGATTCAAAGGCTTATCACAGGAAAGATTGGGCCAGGACATAACTCCTCCTAATGGAGTCTCGCTCAGGTTGTTCTCACAGTGCTGTGTGTATGCACAGGAAGATAAAGCCAGGCACCCACAACTATAAACCAGGTGTTTAAATTAGTAGGGATCCAAGGAAGGCGAATAAAATGCTGGAAAGAATTATGTATCAACATCTACATAGAGGCTGAAGGAGCATAACAGCATTCCTAGAAAAGTGGCAACTAAATGCAACGCAGGGAGAGATGGGGAGAGCAAGATAGCTGCATTGTAAAGCGCAAAAGAAAATCACTTAGAGATGAAGAAGATATTTAAGGATGGCATTAAAAGCAAGAAATGAACGTGGAGCTGCAGAAACAGGAGAAGCATGTTTTTTTCACATAAACACACACAAAAAAAAACCCCAAGCACCACCTAAAATTCAGTTTAAAGCAATTCTACTTCCACAGCACCTGGGAATAATTTCCTGGGAGTGCAGCCATGCATCCACTGCACCCAATGACTCCTGCCCATCCCTTTGCTCCAGCAATGCAGACACAGCTCGCTGTGGACCTCAGCCCCTCCCAGCCATGATGGACAGTACTTGGGAGCACCGGTCCAGGACTTGGGAGATGCAGGTGTTAATTTGAGAGCTTGCCACAGGCGATTTCTTTCATCTTCTCTGTGCCTCCGCTTCACATCCAGGCCGTGAGAACAAATGTTACCGTCAAACCCAAAGTCCATCCAATAACTCCTGCTAATAGCTTCCCAGCCTTCAGCTACTCTCAGGTTAGGGCACTTCTGAAACCGGTGCTGGTTAGACACTTAATAACTCCTTAAGTGGTTTTCTCTTCTCTGTGCTTGTCCAGTGCCTTCCAACATAACAATTTTTTGCACACAGAACATCTTCTGAGCTCAGCATGTCAACCCCCTGGCGAATGAAACCATCATAGAAGCACATGGTCTGGAAAAGACTCTTGGGATCATCAAGTCCAATCGTGACGCCACACTCCAAGCCCAACCAAGATGTGACACTGCAAGGCCAACCATTACATTACCAAATCCACCATTGAATCATGTCACTCAGCATCCCATCCACGTGTCTTATAAATGCCTGCAGGGATGGGGAATCCAGCATTCTGCAAGGACAGATGCTCACCACGACCTGGGGTTGGCTCAGGGCTTTTTAGGACACAGACTGCCTCCTCCCCAGAGCTAAGCCCTGCCTGAAAGCTGCAACCCCATCCCAAGCAGACAAATTGCTTTATGCTCTCATGCTCAACTCTCTGTTGGCTTATCTGTGCGGAAACATCATTTGTTTGCTGCCATCAAAATGCTGCCACTCACCTGTGGGATTAACAATGTGACAACATCATTAGAAACCTGATAGAGTTTGAAAACCTTCAGAGTTTGCAGAAAATTCATTTCTCAGCCCAACAAACACGGCCTTCCTTCAAACACAACAGCACTGCTTCTGCTGCATGGACCCCAGCAGGGCAGCCAGGAATGGCAGATCCCCCCTGGGACCAACCAAAGGGCACACGATGCCCAAAGCCCATCAGCCACATGGCTCCCATCAACCAACAGCACAGCACACAAAGCAAACCCACAGACGAGCAGGGCTCAGACTGCCTCTCCCACCTCTTCCCTTAATAAAAGGGAATGAACCCACACCCCATTTCCCCCCCAGCACATTTCAACAGGAGACAAAACCCCACTCTCATCCCTCCTGCCATCACCGCACCCGCGTGATGCTGGCACTGAGTCACCGCACGGTTGGGGATCGGGGACAGGAGCGACCTCACCTGCACCAACACAGCACTGCCCTGCACCGAGGTGACACAACCAAACAGCTCTTCCCAACACAGCCACACTCGTGTTTGCATTTCCATTTCAATCCATTCTTATGGTGGGAATGAACTTCGGTAATACGGCAGTGCTGAGGAGCGCTGCCTCGCTCCCCATGTGCACACGTATATATTTTTAGCCTTGATCCCCACGTTAGAGAAAAGTCACCCTTTTAGAAGAGCCGTTTTATTGCCAAGCGATATTAGCACAATGAAGAAAATCGCTCCTAATTTTTATAAATTATCTCATCATCTGCAACTAATTAGCAGCTGCTGAAAACTGGGAAATCGCTTTTCGCTCCGCGCAGACCCGCTTGGAGCGATGCAAAAACCATCCATCCCTGATGGTCAGGACTTTGTGTGCAGAATGCAGCCGGACCTGGAGCTCATCCTGCTGCCATCCCACCAGGTCGGAGCATCGTTGCCTCAAGACACGGCCGTGATGCAGCTCAGCTGCAAACTTTATTAGAATCCAATCTAATCAAGGCACTGCAGCTCTCTGTTCTCCTTACCCTTGCTCCTAGCGCTGGTGCCTCTGTCTGTGCCGCTGTAAATGTGTCTATAAAAGTAAAATGAGCAAGCAGCCAGTGGCTAAATGGCACTTAATCAGAAGAAAATGTATACCCTGGTGGGTAGTAAACTGCTATTAAGTTGGGGGGGGGGCAGATAGAAGAAAATAATAAGCTATAAATGGACAACCGAATAAATCTCCTGCCATACCAAGTGGGAGCACAGCTGGTTAGGTGCCACCTCCAGTGAGTAGTGAGCAAAATATTTACTGGCTGCTGAGCACCTGGCAGCAGGAGGGGAAGCAACGGGAGCCTCAGAGCAGCACTGCTTCCACTGCACACCATCAGCTGCCTATGGCACCCTCAAAGCTTCTGACCGTGCACAGGGCCTTAGGGAGCAGTGCCAAGCTGTGATGGAGCCCAGAGCTGCAATTGGTGCTCTCTGCTGCGAGGATGCAGCCCTAAGTTTGAAAATCCATCTCCAGCAGCCCTAGCCAGAGCCTTAGAGGGGCAACCAGGCAGCAGAGCAGACAGCTGAGCTACAACCACAGCAAAGCTATACACACCGAAGGACTTGCAGACCTCCAGCCCTTGAGAGAGCCTTAATTTAATATAGAGAAAATGTGATTTGGGACCTGTGAGACCCTGAGGAAAGAGCTCCTCAGGGAGGGGCACCACGGTGAAGGGGATTATTGCCAAAGCCACGAGAATGGAAACATCCCAGCCTGTAAGAGAGGCGCTGCCTCCTGCAGGATGCAGAGCTTCCTCCAGCTTTCATGGGAACACAGCACAAAGTGGGATCAGAGGGACTCTGAGGAATGAAATGGGGAAAGGAGAACACGGTTCAGCAGTTCTGTGCTCACAGTCCCGTCCAGGGCTCCCACAAAGGGCAGAACCCAGCCCCACCAAATTAAAAGACAGCGTGACAGGGAAGATAAACTAATCCTCCTTCACTAATCACCTAGGCTGGCTGTCCTAATGAAGCTCTTGCGCAGCTGAATTGCACCAAGTTAGTAAATAATTACTTGCTATTTCCACCGTAGCTCAGAGAGCACATTAGCTGGCTGAGGCTGAAATCCAAACAAGGCCTGTGTTGTGGCCAGGCTCATAGGGAAAAGGCACGAAGGCAGCAAAGAGCTCAGCCCTATGCTCTCTCACAGCAGCCGGCCCCCGCTGCTCTCCAATACAATCTCTTTGTCACAGCAAGGAACCTCCTGGTCTCAGTGCTCACACCTCCATTTCCTGGCTAGAAAAACACATAAAAGCAATGCTATTTTATTATTTTTTTCTTTACACTTCCAAACTCTCAGCTGTTAAAGCATTCGCCTTCAGATTTATCACCTAGGGAAAGATTTTCCGTACGGGGAAAGACCAGCTCCTGTATTTCTTCTGAAAGTGGCTGTAAGTTACAGCCAATCCAAAGGGCCCAGAACCCATCGGTGGAGATTGCTGCTAGAATCAGAAGGAAAAAATAAAAATAAAAAAAGAAAGAAACGAGAGGTGCAAGAAAAAGTAATGCCTGCACTTCATTGCACCCCATTTTGCACTGACGCATCAGAAATTCTGCACTGACCTGAGCAAGCAGAGCAAGTGCAGATGACCCTCTGGGACCATGCACTGCCATACAGAGTGCTCTGCTCTCCCTTCCAGCTGCAAAACAATAATAATAATAATAATAATAATAATAAAATTAATCAGGCAGACAGCAACCTGTTGCACCATCCCTGCAGATGCCGGCTGCAGCCTGGGCACACAGAGCCAGTTCTGCCTTTTCAAGTATGAATAATGTTTCCAGATGAGGTGGGGGGGGGGGGGGGGGAAGGAGAGAGAGAGCAAAGAGTAGAGCCAGGACATTTAAAATCAGAGCTATATTCAGCAAATGGCTGCTTTTCCAACAGGCTCCGGGTGTTAGTCACTCAGATGCTCTTTCTGGCAGTTCTTCTGGAGTTTTGTTTTGCTTTATTTCCTATTTGCTCTCAGTTTTTTACCTTCTCATGTTAGAAAGCATCCCTGCTCCACACTCCTTCCAGCAGCAGCAGAGGAAACTCATCGACTGAGTGCTTCTCTGAGCCACCCAACTTTATGGATGTGAAGCGATCCCCAGGTGCTGGGTCTGCATCCCACACCTGCATTTGGTGGCACCAACCTCTACTCAAAGCCACCACCTGAAGCTGCCCCTCACATCCCTGCAATGCTATCTGCACTCCCAGCAGCCCCATGCTTGCATCTTTCCACCAAAACCCAAAGGTTTGGGGCCATGGGGTGGAGAAGAGAATGCAGTAGGACGGTGGGCAGCTTCACATTCCATCACCACACAGAGCCTGGGTGCTACAGCTCCTGCTGCTCTGCTATGGCCGAGGTGGCCAAGGGGCTGCTACCTGCTCAGCACTGCCTGCTCCTCCACAGCTATTACAGACTATCAAGTAAATGAGACATGTTATAGGAGAGAAAAAGATAGCAAAGAGCCTGTATTTACACAGGAGCCTGTAATGAGTCTGTTGCTGTGTCAGTTCTGCATGCCTGACAAGGCAGACGAGATGAACTTTGGGTCTCCTGCCTTCATTTCATTTCCTTTTCATAAAGCCAAGCACAGCGGCCACAGATGAATTTTTCTCTCTCCTTTTCTGCCCTGAGATGCCCTAATATCACCCAAGTGCACAGGCTGCTTCTGTGCCAACCCAGAGCCACCCCACCCAGCACAGACACCTTCTTCCCCCTCGTGTTCTCTGGGCAGATTCCCTTCCACAAGTCCCTGATGACACACAGCTGGTCCCTTCCATTCATTTTGCTCTCACTATCAACAACTCCTCCAGCAGCGTCTGCAGGGCTGTTGGGACTGAAACCACACAGAAATAGCAAACAGTAACCTAGAGACAGGGAGGGGAGGGAGTTCAAAGCGCTTTCCTGCTGAAAGACAACCCAAGCCTCCTGCAAATAAAACTCTGGAGCTCATCAAGCAACTCTGACCGCTGAGGGTACTTAATAAAGATTACTTTTCTACAGCTCCACTTGCCTGAGGCATCATTTGTTTCTAATGAGATGCTCCATGGGATTTAAACGCATGAGAGCAGAGCAAGCATCAAACCACAGCCATTACTATGATAACAAGCTTTCTGCTCCAAAACTCAACTGCTCAACCCCATATCCCACCCTGGTGATGCTCCTCAGCCATGCCAAGCTGGGCAAACACAGTGCTTGCAGCTACCCCATAAGCATTGCCCCACATGCTCCGCTGGGAGCTGTGGTGCTTGGGGCACTGCTTGCTGGTCCCCAAAACCCAGCACCAGTTCCTGCCAAGGCCCTGCACAGCTGGGGTGGCTCTTCCATGGGACAGCAAAGACTTTGCACAAGCGCTGCAATACCTTGGTGCCAATGCAACCATTCTTGTGGGATGGCTGCTATATTTTGGAGTACGTCAGGAAAAATAAAGCGCTTCTTTCCAGGGCTGTACCAGGGCCCCAATGCAACAAGCGTGCCAAAATATTCCATGTGCCACCAACATGGGTAGAAACACAGCAGACGATAAATGCTAGAGGGTTGCAACTGCCAAACTGTGCAAGGGATGTGGAACAAAAGGTTCTGAGATGCAGAAGCCAAACAACACAGCGGACTTTTGCCGACAGTCGGATGGGAAGAAGTGCAGAGCAGCTGGTCATGGCCCAAAAACAGCCTTGCAACAAAAAGGGTAGGGTTATCCTGCCACAGTGCAATGAAATGCTTGTGAACCAGCCCTGGTGCAAAGCAAATGCTATCTGTTGAACACCAGGGAGGGCACACACCTTTTCCTGAGCACAAATCCTGTACAATACTTGTGTCTGCAAAGCAGCGAGATGGGGCAGCTTTTGAGTAACAGGCTGGTGGGTTTGTCTTGCCCAAGAACACAAATTGGGGCTGGGGAGGAGATCCTCAGACAAACCCAAACTGCCACTACACGGCGACTTTTCAGTCTCTGTTATCCCTTGGGGTTGGCAGGAACATCACAGAAGACTTAAGCTCATGTGGGATGAGCCTAGGGCGAGATCGCAGGCATTCATCCTGACTGCACCTCTATGATATGAAAGCAGGAATAAATCCCAGGGGACACAGCACATGCCAATCAGCCCCAGCATCTGCCATGTGCTGCAGCAATCCCCCAGCAAGGACAAATGTGCAAATAGAGCCCCTTCCCTCCATCCCTGCTCTAGCTCCCTCTCTGAACGCAAGTGCAGCAGCACAGGATGCACAAGCTCCCAGCATTAGCAGACAGCAGGCGTTCCAATACTTTTCCTCTTGTCCATCAGCCCTCTGCACCTCTCATCCTGACCCTCCCTGTCCGCCCTGCTGCATGCTGCAAGCTTTCATGCCCGGGTTCCAGCTCCAGCAGCACACAGCAGAGTCCTACAGCACTGAGAGCTGATGGCTCGGGCTGAGATCAGGTCCATGGACAATTCAGGAGCATCTGGAGCAGTTATGCTTTCATGACTATTGCTGAAGAGAGATGAGTCAGAAACACATGTGAGGTGACAGGTGACATCTGCATCGAGGCCAGCTGCAGTTAGCTGGGAGCACCTGGCTGTTCTTTTGCAGTAGACCTGCTCTTGCAGAAGGAGATCATCAGGGCCCATTAATAATTACTAGATTCTCTTCATAATGAAATCGCAGCCCTCAAGGTTTGCAGCACTCTCTCTTCCCCTCCTCCTGACAACAGAGAGGTCCTTTCCCAATGCTCCTACATATTGCTCAAGAGGAGATCTGACTCCATCCATGCCAGGAAGCAGAATGCACTGCATGGCCCTGTGCTGGAACAGCCATCCGGGGACACGCAGCGCCCAGAGGAGATATTGCCTTAACCATCCTTCTATTCCATCAGGAAAAAAAGTACCCAAGAAGCTTGAAGAAAGGCCACAGCATGTACCAAGCAGTAAACAAGATCCTCACGGAAGTACAAAGCACTCGTGGGCAAACTTTGCTCTCATGGATGCACTCTGAAGGACGGTGGCACAGATGATCCCTTCCCTTCACCCTGTGCACATAGGCTGAGCTTCTCCTCCAGCTGATAAAAACTCAGTTTATTAAATAAGGCAGGACTCCAACAAGGGTAAATCCACAGATAATTTCACTCATTTAAGCCTTATTTCATCTCTACCAAGTAGACTTATTTCCATTTAACTATCTTAATTCTTTTAGCACTATCCAGCTCCCAAATTGGTTTCCACAGCAGAATTGACATTCAGCCATCATTTTCACATCAAGTCCCATTTAGTTTCTCCAAACCCCTGCAGCGTCTGGAGGTGCACAGGGAATTCATTAGCAGTGTCTTTGGGAAAACTCACCTGCCCTCCTGCTGCCTCGGTGCCACCTGTGAGCTGATCCACGAGCATCTGCCTCTCTGCTTTGCGGAGATGAGTGCTCCTGGGCAACAGGCTAGGATGCTGAAGGCATAGGAAGGGATCTGCCTTCTGTTTCTGCCATTCTGCTGACCATGGCCTGATTTTTGGGAGGTCCTGTGCAGAGCCAGGAGTTGGACCTGGCGGTCCTTATGGGTCCCTTCCCATTCTATGTTTGTACAGTCTGGCCCTGTGCACATCTCCTCCCCATAAAGGGCACCCAACAAAGGGCTCTGGGGAAGAGGTGCTGCCCCTGGACCTTCCCAACAAAGAGTAGAATCCAGGCTGGGGGCACCCACTTTTCCTCCTGCTACTATTTCATGCATGGGTCGTATCCTAGTTACTCTCTTTTGTCCCCCTCACGCACAATGCAGCCAGCAAGCACAGTCTGCAGCTCTATGGGCATCATCCAGAAAGCCAAACCCACTTGGAGCATAGGAAATCCATCCTTCCTTGACTGCCTGCAGGCAGAGCCCGGGGCAGGGCATGCAGGGGGCTGCAGTGTGTGCTGATCACAGGGCTCCCGCTGCACCAGGGCTTTCTGCACAAGTCTGGCTTGGGCTCAGGGCTGGAATTTATTCTGGCAGCTGTTTGGACAGGAAACCAAGCATCTTTCATTCACGTAATTGACTTTTTATTCACACACACATATATATATATGAAAAAATAATGAAAGGAATGACAGAGCAGCTCTTGCTAGGACTGCTTTGACTCCACGGAAGCAAAAGATCACCGTTCTGAACACCTGACTGGCTGAACCCAAGTGCTGCCCAGGGTGTGAGGTGTAAAGCAGAGGGAATGGCTCCCACCTCTGACCCTGGGCGTGGGGATGCCTTTCCATACACACACTGCTGTCCCTCCTCTGATGGCACAGCAGTAACACAGAGCAGCACCAACCCTCTCCCCAGTTCCTCTCCTTACCCCCACTGTCCTGCTTTGTGCTGGATGAGCAGTGTAACTTCCCACTGGGATCTGTCACCATATCACACACACGTGGCTATATAATGAAGCAAAGCACAACGTGCACTGACTGCCAGTTAAGGGATGGATAAGGCAAAATGAAATGACTGCACAGAGGGCTGGGAGATGCTCTGTGTCACCAAATTCACACCCCATAGCAATGATCTGAGATATCAACCTGCTAATAATTTCTTATTCCTATTATCATGGCACATCTGCAAGAGGGATTTGTTAAAAATAATAATAATAATAATAAGGACTTGTGCACATAACTCAGAAAACATGAATTAAATATCAGTTCACCAGATGATGCAAGGAGACACCAACAATGCTCTGCTACACAGGGCCACGCAGGGCAGCAGGAAGCCAAGGGAGGGCTGTTTGCTGGAGGTCTGGTTCCAGGCTGCCTCTTCCCATCCACTCCAGTACCCACAGCTGCATGGCAATGCCTTCCCATGCCCTAGGGGATCCCAAGAACATTTCCTTGACATTGCAGTTCCAGGAGCTCAGCAGGTGTATGAGATTCACAGCCCTTTCAGTACTCCACATATTGGAAACCCTGCCTAGAAGCAAGGATGAGCGCCTCAGGCTGGTTCTTCTGCTCACACCCCACTGTCATTTTGGGTTCTTGGAGCCTGCTTCTCCTGCACAACGCGCGCTAGGAGGGCTGCTCCAGGATGGGAGCAGAAGGGAATGCAGAGTTCAAGCCTGAAAATAAGATTTGAAGCACCATGTTTCCCGTGCAATCAAGAAAAGAAAGAAAACAGCAATTTTTCCAAGCACAGAGCAGGTTACAGACTGCTCCTGTGCATGCCATGCAAAGAAGGTCACCCCATGGGCCACACTCTGCATTTTGCACTGACAATACCTCTAAAGCTCCCTATAATGCAACACACATACTGACCCCAGTGCATTCCATTACCAGATGGCTTTCAGGGTTATTTTAAACGTCAGCTTGCACTTCCTTTGAATATTCCAACATTCTGCTTTCCTTCAGTATGCAGTGCCAACTGACTGGGGAATGGTTTCAGGGCTGCCAGTCATATTTTTCTTTCCTTTTATTTTGTGTTTTCTTTTTTTCCTGCTTTTTTTTTAAAAATTTTTTTTAAAATAAAACTGCATCTTGGAAACAAAACAGAAACAAAACCCCAACCCCTTCCTCAGCTCTTTACCCATCTGCTTCTGACTCTGTTTTCAGAGGAGCTGCTTTAGACCCATTGCTGTGGGAACTGGCTGAGCCCTGAGCCCCTTGAGTCCATCAGACCCAGCTCAGGGCTGTGGGTGTCCCACCCCCAAGATAGGAGCACTTGGGGACATGAGCTCAGGCTCTCTGCCCACCCACATGTAATTCAGAAGCTGTGACCTCTGGTGCTTGTTAGAAGGGTTGAGGATGTTCTTTCCCACTCCCACAGCAACATTACTCCTGAAATCTCAACCCCTGCATTCTCTTTTTAGCATCCTAATGCCAGTTGCACTTCCTTACCCTATCCAGGTGAAGAAACCCAGTATTTCTATTCTGGACTCCCTGGGATGGAGCCCAGCCCCATAGAGCAGTGCTGCAGCTTGGGGCATGCGAAACTAAGGATGCTCCCATGAACCAGCACCTGCTGCTCACGCCCTGCATCTGTGCTAAGCACCGAGGCATGCAGTTGTGTGCTGACGTTGGGCAGCACAAATTGGCAATCTGAACTGTGCTGGAGAATAACTGATATTAAGGATGCGACTTAAGACCCACTGGAGCATTAAGAATTCCTTTAGCCAGTGGTGGAAACCAGCACAGAAGGCAAAAGCAGCCATGGCAGGCAGATTCCCATCTGGCAGGCAGATCCCCCTCTCCTGTCCCAGCTCTTGAAAACTCCTCCTCATTCCCCTGCAGTGCAGGAGGGCAGCCATGCCAGCTCCTCACCATCTGCAGCCCTAGTGCCATGAAGGAGTTTTCCCCTTCAATATCCCAGCCATCCTCGTTCTTCAATATCCTCATAACATCCTGTCCATCCCCATCCTTCAATACCCTCATAACAATCCATCCATCCCCATCCTTTGAATCATAACATCCCATCCATCCCCATCCTTCAATATCCATCTGTCCTCATCCTTTGATTCCCTCATAATGCACTTCTCATCCTCACCCTAGGTCCAGGAGGAGGAGGACCTTCCACCAACATGAGATGTAACCTCAATGCTCCCCAAGCACCATGAAGGGGATGCCTAACAGCCCAGCTGCATTTCTGAGCCATTCTGAGCTCTGCAAGCAAAGGGGAGAAGTAATTTTACTTCATGCATCACCTGTGAAAGCTGCAAATGCAGACAGGAAGAGATTAGCTTATCTGCAACAAATAGTTAAAAGAACAGCTGATAGCTCCAGAGAACTGCCAGGAGAGGCAGATTCTTCCCAACAGCAAGTTTCATTATGAGGTTTCTGGATGCATTTCTTTTCCCTAATCCACGCAGGCAGAAGCAGAGATGACAGTGCCTCTTCCTAAGCACTTTTTAATAAAGCCCAGAGGAGAAGCAATGCCTGGGACTCAGTTACAAATGGAGCAGCTTTGAGTTATTAATGTTCTTGTGGGACGCTCAGTTCGGGCTCAAACACTCCTCTCTCATCAACGTGGGGACAAATACATTTGCAACCAAAATCACTTCTTTCTCTGCAAAGAGCTCAGGGGGCTGACATGAGGCGGAGGGAGCTCCATCTCTCAGCGCCTCCTCCAGGAGCAGTGCTCACTTCCCATTTACACAGAAAGAAGTTCCCATCAGGAAACATTAGCGCCGTCGGCATCAAGGCAAATGTGTACAGTCGCCAAAAAAAAGTAAAAAAGAACCAAACAAAAAAAACAAGACATTTCATTCGCAACACGACAAGAACACAAGCACAAGGCTGCAGCTCCGGCCCCACAGCGGGAACCCAAGGATGGCACTCACCGATGCGCAGGGCGTGTGGGCTGGCAGCCGTCCTCATCAGCCACAGCAGAAGGAGCACCAGAGGTGCCCATACACGGGGCATCTTCCATAAATCCTCATGGAGCCCAACGGTGGTTTGGGCATGACATCACTCTGTGGGGAGAGCACAGCACCGTGAGCACCGCGCAGCGACGATGGGGGCGTTGGAGCCGCGACGAGGATCCATTGAACAGAGGGGAGGAGGGAGCAATTGACGGACCATGAATTGTTTGGGAATTGGAGTCAAACTGGGCCACCAGCTTCTAGCAAAATATGGGAGAGAAACCCAAGGAAAAGTTCAAATATTTCATCTTGGCAATGGTAGCAGTTCCACAAAAACAAATGGAAATCAATATTGAGCCACATCTTATTTCATTCCTTGTATATATATATATTTTTTTCCCCTTTTAAATTTAAAACAACCTGCAACTTACTGGGTTTGGGATAGGACCAAACACTCATAGCAAAACACAAATGAAGGGATGGCAGTCAGAGACTGACCAGGACAGGAGCTCCTCTCGCTGCTTCAGCCCCATCTCCTTCCCAACAAGAGGAGACCCTGAGGGTCCATTCTCCCCTCCTCCTGCCAGGCAGTCCCATGCCCAGCACAGAGCTCTGACATTCAAAATCCCAACACAGACAGAACGCAGAGGGGCTCATGAAGAACCCACAAAGCCCTCCCAGGTGCAGGTAACAGCACACTGTTCCACACAGATCCCCGCCGCGCAGTTCAACACGTCGTTAACAAACACCATTTCCACTAGTTAGATCAAGATTTTGCTTTATGAAAGAAATTCTTGTCCCTCGTCTTGATGAAATTATCTCTGCAGGCAGTAATGTCCTTAAATGCTGACACTGAGCGTTTCCTGTTGCCTTCTCTCTCCTCCAGTTTTCTGGCAAGCACTCCTGCGCTCTTCCATTCATCAAATATGGGCCCATGAGGATGATACAAGGCAGGGGCTGAGCCCACATTCACTCACCCTCCTGCACCATTTTGCTATAGGAAATCCAAGCTCCTGTGCTCTCACATTTAAGAAAATCAGGTGATGGCTCAGGTGTTAGCCAGGCATCCCAAGTGTGCTCTGGTTTCCTGCTCAGCACATGTTAAAGCAGCAGGAGCTGCTCAATCCCACCTGGAAGTCATTACCCCACCCCTGCAAAGGGCAATGGCAATTTTCTCTTTTCAGTGGGAGTCACAGAGTAATGCTTACCAGGGAAAAGCCCAAAAAGGTGAAGCGTGTGGTAAATTGGTTGCTCAGAAGCGTTGGCAGCAACAGCAGCAGACTGTGGAGCAACATATCATTTGAGCATTTCGAAGCAGTTATTGCAGAACTTTCCAAGCTATTGACAAAGCAGCAGGAGCAAGTTGGATTTACCCATCTGCAAATACTCCACTGGAGCTGTGCGGGGCACAAAGCTCCCAAAGCCCCAAGGTGCTGAGCTGCCCCAAAACACACGAGCAAGTATCATAGCTGCAACTGCAGGGCAGCAGCCTCGTGGGCTGCAGCAGGGAAAAGTAGAGGGAAAACAGCACAGTGGGCACCCGCGTGCTGATCCTAATGCAGCACAGACCCAGGACAGAGAGCTGCTCCTGTCTGCAGCCTGGCGTGGTGAAGAGGTGAAGCACACGGTTTGCAGGCACGCAGCTGCCTTTGCATCACCAGCATGGAGTTAATAGCAAAGGCAAATAACAAACACAGGGCACCCGCTGTGCCCCGCTCCGTGAGCGGCGGGGCTGTAATTACCTGGAACATGGAGCACAGAGGGGGGCTGCCTTCACCTCAGCATTACCCACTGCTCAGAACAACTTGGCAGCGCTTGGTTTTGTGAGCGCTAACCCGAGGGACAGCTGTAGGCAATAGGAACACACCTTGGGTTCAGCAAACAGCAGCGCTGCACAGCCTCCCACCGCCCTACAAGGGACCATCTGGTGATGGAGGTGCTCCAGCACTGTGCCTGGGACGAAGAGTAGAAACACAAGGATGAGAAAGAGGGCAGGGAGCAGATGCTTCTCCCTTAGCACAGTGTCAGGGCTTCCGTTCTCAAAGCACCGCAGTCCTCTGCGCTCTCCTCATTCCCTCACTGCTCTCGGGTTCCTCTCGTTCTCTAAATTTGGGGATGGAAGGATTATGACAACAAAGTGTTGAGAGCTGTGGGGACACAGCTTTGCAGTTCAGCTCTGGATCTTAGGACAGCTGCAGGCCACGGGCTGCCCAACGCGCTGGCCAAGCTCCACACAGCACCAGCCTGTCTTCTTTTCCCTTTAATTCTCTCTTCACATTTAGCCTTGAAAATTCAGAAGAAAATAAATCAAGCCTAGATAAACAGTTGTGGGCTCTCTCAGAAGATAAAAGTCTCCAAACACCAAGCAGAATTAAGGACAATATCCCTCTCAGAAGAAGCAATGCGTTCCTGAAGCTACTTATACATTTTTAACAACCGAGCAACAATACTCCTCTCCATCACTATTGCCACATCTTCCTGACACTTCCAGCTTTCCACAGAAAATTTCTTGGCACAGCGAAGAGCCAAAAAGGAGAATAAAATGCTATAATTGCAGAATAAATCCCTCCTGCGGCTGCTACAGCAATAGTGAACCGAACCACAGCTTCATCCCTCCGGAGCTGCCCTGCCAGGGGTGCTCCGGAGAAACAGCTGCACTGCTCAGCGCTGCCAATCCTGCTCTTTCCCTGCAAGCTTGGTGCTCATGCCACATCTGCCTCAGCAAGCACCTCACTTTCCAAACCTACAGTCCCAATGTGAACTCCTTTTGCTTTTACACAAGCAGACTTTCACCCAAAACGCTACTTTGGAGGTGGCTTTGGCGTTGACGGATCTCTCTCTGCATCCCTCGATGGATGGTGAGAAAATGCAGCTCGAGAAAAGCTGGAGCCGTCCTCGCAGCTGAGACAACACATTTAACAGCTGCAGAGCAGCGAGGAATGCTGAAAAACTGTCGAGAAATATCAACAAATGGCTTCACAGAGCCTCCCCCATTCTTTCAGCAGGCAAAGAGAGCTGCTGCCTTTTGCAAAGCTTTTTCTGTGGAGAGGCTCAAATGTAAACGGAGCTGACGAGAGGGAAAAAGGCCGAAAAGCATTGCAACAGGCGACTGTGGGCCAGAGGTTGTGCTGTGAGACCCTTGGGGGGAAGGGAACCACACATCTCCCCCAGGGATGCTGAAATGAGTGCTGAATTAAACTGAAAGCTTGCCCCATGCAAAGCCACGAGCAATATGCTTTCCGCTGCAAAATGTGTAATTAACACAGGTAAATCACTACCATCAGGTATTGTTGCAGTCAAAACCTCTGCGCTGCCCATTTCCTCCCCTTCATCCTCCCCAGCACCAGCACATGCCGACCAACTCCTGTCCTCATTGCTTCAGGGTAAAAACGATGTGTCTCCATCCCAATTCCTCATCCAGACAGGGAATTAAGTCAGATGTTTTGCAGTGCGACCACCTCCAGCCTTAGAAGCACGGGAAGGATCCAGCCTCAGGGCAGGGTTGGGGCTGGCATCACCTCACATCACACTGAGGTGGAAAGAAAACAGGAAAAAAGATAAGAAAGAGAATGCTAGTGGGATTCTGTCCCTCCCCTGTGCCCACCATATCAGCAAACAGCAGCAATTAAAAGCCCTGCACACATCTGCTCTGCCCACTGCAGGCACTCCTAATGGGCCCTGGGCTTCTATCATGCAGGAACCATCATGACAAAGGGAAAGGGGACAGCTGTGGGTAGAAAAACTGCAGGTTTCCTCCCAGCAAGGCCAGCAGCTGCCATCAGTGGGGCTGCCCACACCTAGCTCCTGGCATGAGAGAGTCAGCAGGGTTGGCAAGACCAATAGGATCAATAAGCCCCAACACCAACCTATGTCTGCAACCATGGCACAGATGCTGTCCCTCTGTGGCTCCTGGATGGAAGGAGGTGTCCTCAGGCAGCTCCCGAGATGCAACTCCCCACGTAGCTTCTGCTCAGAAAACCATCTCTCCATTCTCCTTCAAACCACCAGTAATTCCATTTCTGTCACTCTCCTGTGCTGTGGTTCTGTTCTGCTGAGCATGTGCACTCCTGGGAACCTGCTCCCAGTGGTGTGTTTGCAGCCATTGAACCTTCGACAAGGAATGGTCTTGAAAACCACCAACTTTCCCTTTGAAGACGTTTGGTGTTCTCCTGACCCACGGGGGGTATTTCCCCACAGGATGCCCTTCCATCAAAATGCTGTGATGGAAACACTTTGGCTCTCTAAAGAGCAGAATCTCACTGTGCTGAGCCCCACTCCAAAGCCCATAGTGCAGAAGAATCACTCCCAGCAGATCCCCATACACACAAGGGAAGCCCTAAAACATGAACCAAGGGAAGAAAAAGCCCCTAAAAGCGTCAGCCCAATCTCAGGGTTGCACGGAAGAGGCAGCTCTGTTTCATGCACATCCTTGGCAGATTCAGTATGAGAAAGCAGGGAAAACGAAGAAGTTTCCACCACCTCAACCTGTGCAAAGCACTTTATGGCCTCTGCTCCTCTTACAGCCACCAAACCTAAAGGGAAATAAATAGGTTCATGTGCCATCCACGATCCAGAGAACAGTGTGAGCCATTCCAGCCCCAAAAGCCCCAATCAGAGGCTGGAAGGGGACGTGTGGGACAGGCTGAGATTGCGAGGTGTGTTGGTTGGTGTGTACACTACAATGCAGCGTGGATTTGGGGTGTGTGTGGGGACAACACAGCATATGGCTCTGAGGGAGGTGGGAACAGGGATGGCTGAGCTGAGAAGGAGCACACACAAACAGTGGGGTGGGATGGGAGCAGAGGGGGAAAGCCCGCACAGAGCACAGAACTGCACAGGCGTGCAGAGAAAACATCCCAGAGCAGCGAGTTGCCCACATACCCTGCTGCTTTGCTTCCATCACTGCCATAACACTCTCAAATCCCACACAGCTTTAGGCTTCACGTATGGTTCTGCCTCAGTTACGAGCCACCTTTCTCCTGTTTGCAGAGGGCCAACAGCCCCGCTCCTCAGTGCAGAACTCGCTCAGACTGAGCCACCTCTGCAGGAGACTGAAGCTCTCCATGGGCAACTGCCCCACAGATCCACGTGCAGCCTCCCTGCTCACACCCCACAGACCCAAGTGTGGCCGCTCTGTCTTAGAGGTGGCCGCATTTGCATCTATGGGCCACACGTGGATCTGCAGGACAGACGGGTTGACAGTTGGACTTGATGATCTTAGAGGTGTTCTCCACCCTCAATGATGCTGTGGCTCCAATTGCAAAAATTCCCTTTGTGTCTGCATTGTGTTATGAGCAGAGGAACGACACGCACCTGTGGGTTTTGTCCTCAGGCTCAATGGGCAGCGAGCACAGACCAAGACCACATCAGTTCAACAAAGCATCATGCAGTTCCCAAGCTCCTGAGGTGCCAGAGGGGAGATGAGCCTTCTGGCTGCAAAATCCCACAGATCCAAACCCACCGCAGCCTTCCACCAATGCCCAACCACTCTTCCTTAAGCTGACAGCAGCTTTTCAGCCCGAGAATGGCTCAAAGCACTTATAAAGAGAGATTTTTATGAGCACTCCCCAATCCTTCCCAGCTCCTTTTCTTCGACGCGTTGAAATAATTAAAGTCTTCCATCAAATTATGCTGAAGATCTCTATGAAAAGCCTTTAATTTCCATTCGCTTAATGTAACTCCATCCGCCAGATGAACTCTGTGGGGGGCTTTTTTGTTTGGAATTTTTCTTTTTTCATCTCTTCCCTTTTGTTTTTTTTTTTTTTTTTTTTCTTCATGCTGGGAAATGTTAATTTGATTTCCCCCTGGCTGGAATTCAGGGCCATGCAGGGTGCTGTCAGCCCCACACGCTATGGGGTGATCTCCAGCTCCCTTGAACTTCAGTGGGTGCGTTTAATCAGTTCCTGGGGGATGCAATGAGTCTCTGTACAGGGCTGCAATGGGAGCAAAGCTCCAAGTTCACAAGGAACATGAATGCCAGCACTGCCCTGACCCTACAGGAGGAGATACCACGGTGCTGCGCAGCAGAAAAGGGAAGGGTTCAAGTTTTATCTAAACAGGGGAGATTGCCAAGCTGACCTTGTGCTCATGGACTGCAGGGATTTCCAGCTGATAGAAACAGATCTTTACACCATAGAGATCTTTTCAGCTGATAAAGTCCTTAATGAAGAGGGGGCTCCCCAACAGAGAGCCACTGTCTATCTCCAGCAGCTGGGCAAACCACCACACAGTGCTCATAAGAGCTGCAGTGATCACACCTGGACCAGTCCATAGAAATGCCAACATGAAGGACAAAGGAACCGAGCCTGCAAGCAAACCAAACCACATCTCCATTCCCCTGTTGTTATTCCCACAGGAGTTTCACTGCTTGGAAGCCCTTTTGTCTCTACACAAAAAAAAGTCTCCTCAGACCATCGCCGGTCTGCTCATCATCACGGATGCTGCACGTCAGCATCTCAGGAGGGTGAGTTCACCACTGCTGAATGCCTACACCTGGTGGATTTTCTCAGTGTTGGGGACATCCTACAGGTGCTGGTGCAGCTCTATGCATTGGGTACCTGGACCAGCACACACACCAAGCAGCCCCATAGGAATGTTGCTATATCCAGGGTTCAACTGGAACAGCAATGCTGTCATTCAAACCAGAGCAGCTGAAGCTCAGATTGGACCGAGGAAGGCAAGAGGCTGCTCAGTGATCTGGCAGAGGGACAAAGGCATGTTGGAGGAGCAGCAAAGCAGATAGAATTCAGCCCTTACACGTGGTGTGACCACACTAATGTGAGGATTATGTCCCTGTCAGCTGATAAGCACAGGGATGGCTCTGTGCCTGCAGCCCCTTCCTCATGGAGCTCAGGGCCAGACATCACTCAGGAACGTGATGCTATGGAGAGCACGGGGCCATGTCCTCATGCAGCCACAAGGTCTGCTTGTTTCCAGGGGCTGAGTGAACTGCAGGAGCTCTCAAGTCCAAGAAAAAAAAAAACAAACAAAAAACTAGCAAATTTATGGCACCTCTGCTGATGCTTTGTGAGCAATTTACAGGAGTAAAAGCACAGGCACGTGGTGCTCAGAGCAGATGCTCAGCAGAAGGGTGAGACTGTTTATAATCTCCTGCTTGATTTCGTCGCTGTAAGAACAGAGCAGATGCTAGGAGACGGGGTTAGGAACACTCTGTGGGGTCTCATGGCTAGCAAGTACACATGGGTGAGAGGTGTGAGTTTCTGATCTGGGCTGGACTGAGAAATCAAACTCCCAGCAAAACCCCAGGGCTGGGAAAGGCAATGACTCCAGCAAGGCAAAGCACAACACCAGGGGTTTCATCAACATGACCGCTGCTTGGATCAACTGTTTTCTCTCTTAACACATTAATTTCACCACCTGGACTCAGTGAGAATAACACTGCAGATCTCTCCAGTGAAGAGCTTTGAGGTCTCATGATGAAGAGCGCTCTGCAGGACTCATCCATCATCATTAGCTCCAGTCAGGAACAACCCAGAGGCTGGAAAACTCGAGCAACGCTTTTCCAGCTGCATTTGGAACACATTCCCTTCCTCAAATCACACTAAACCTGTGCCCTGAGCTTAACATTTAATACAGCGAGGAAATAACACGTTTTCACCACATTTCACCGCAGCTCAGCCGTTCCCATTTCCCTCCACGACTGAAGACGTGAAATTCCAAATTGGTAAAAGTTCACTGCAAAACACAGCCCAAATGGATGATGCAAGGCTCCATGAGATGCTCTCATCAGACAGAGATTTCCCAGTTCAAGCAGTGTTCACAGCTCATCACTAATGACTGAGGACATGCAGTGCAGTACTGGTACCACTCTGCCCCCAGTCACCACTATGGACAGCACAGGGTTGGAGGTAATTAATGGCACGTTAACTAACCTGTTGGTCATCTGCTGCATCCACAACTCATTTCTGCCCTGTGCAAACAGAGTGGATTTGCTGGAGTTAAGAGAGGAGGCTGAGCAGCCCTCTCTGAACGCTCACATCCCAATAAACCTGACATCAAGCTGTGCTCACTGGATGGCACAGCAACATCCCAATTTTCTTCTTCCCACCGAAACGAGCCAAACCAAACACTGCAGACACAATGTCACCGAATGCAGCTGGCAAGCTTCTTTCAGGCTTTGCCCTCTCTGCGTCAGGACTCTGCGGGAGCCCAGCAGACCTAAGAATTAGGATGGCATTTTCAGAGCATTCAGACGTGATTTGGGTTCAGCAGCAACCAATGCAGGGTTGAGAAGTACACAGAGGACAGAGCCTCACCCACGTCCTCTAGATGTCCCAGCAAAATATGGCCCAGATCTCTACATGCTCAAGGAGGGAAGAGGCCCAAGTTTCATGGCTTCCTTCCCATTTTAGGCTCTGCATGGGGCTGCGAGACACAAAATCAGAGCTTAGTAGTCTGCAGGGGAATCCACTTCCCAGGAAACGAGACACTAAAAATAACAGATGCTTCCCCAAGGGCTCCTAGCTCAGTTTGGTAGACCCAAGGGGCAGACGTTCTTAGACTCACAGCCAGGGAAATTTTGGTAATGCCTCCAAAATTGCCTTGCAGTTTTTTCAGGGTTCACCCATCAGCCATGTCTGACACAGCAATGGAGATGAAGACTGTGTGGGTGGGTACACACTGGTGCCTGCTAGTGAGGCTGTAAAAGATAACACACACAGCAGCGTGGTAGTTTGGTCTACTGAATTGAGACTCCAGGAATCCACTTTTAGCTCTTCAACTGCCCTGTTCCCTATCTTTAAATAACTCACTACCTCTTCTTCCCACCATTCCCCAACTATAAAATGGGTCTTCTTGCCTTGGGACTGCATGGATCTATCCAAATGAGCTACAGCAACACTTCCTCTGTCACACCATATGCTTACCTTGAAGTCCCGACATCGATTCAAAGGTGGATCGCAGTGACTCTGCATGGAGGGAAGATGCCTTCAGCTCTTTCTCAGAGTGCACAGAAACATATGCACATGCTGACAAGGTCGCACTCCCTTCCTAAGGAGGTTTGGGAGTTAAGACGAGAAACACCAAAGAAAAATGAAATCTCGTTATAGAAAAACCCAACAAGCTTCCTATACATACACACACAGAGCTTGCAGCACTCAGGTGGAAAACTCATCCATTTGGGGAACATATGCCCACAGAAGCTTGATTCGATAAGATGCGAGGCACCTGGCCCTGCTCCAGCACAACCTCCAGACATGTGCTCACACCACAGCTCACTTCAGTGCCTGGCTTTGGGGCTCAGACAACGCTCAAATAGGAAGGAGGAAGGCACCCAAGCATTTGGCTGAGTGGGAATCACAGGGTTTGACACCAAACCCCAACAGGGGATCTACTTCAGGCTTTGTGGCACACAGACAGAAGGCTTGAGAGCAGTCTGAAACTGCTGTCAGAGAGTTATTGGTCTCCAGAGACTGAAGTCAGATGCTATCATCTTCTCCGTCCACCTCCATCTCTGTTACCATTTTATTGTGAACATTTGTGATTTAATTTCTGCCTCCCCCAAGCTCTTTTCTTTTCCAGCCCCACTAAAATCTGGATGGCTTTAAAATCCTTGCGTGCCTTGATGAGAGAAGGGCGGAAACAGCTCCTTTGGGTGCAATGGATTACATTCTCCTGCAGTGTGCCTACAAAGTCAAAACCAGATTCTTCCTTTTTACAAGAACACATTCAAAGCCCGTTGATTCAAGCCTTCTTCATTACCTTCAGAGTCTCTGAGACTGAACTTTTTGGATCAAGGCTTCTAATACAACATTCAGGTGTGTGCCTGTACCTGCTCAGCCAGCCAGCCCAGCGCTGCTCCCCGCATACCAAGCCTGACTTCTTGAGAAAAACACATCCCAGAAAAACTCTCTCCCTCCCAGATTCGCAACCTTTGCTCCCCTCATCACCACTGAACTCAGCATTTCACCAATGTGCACAGGGGTGATTCCTCCCAGCAGGCTGGGAGCATTATGGAGGTTGGAATCCCTCCCTAGGAGCAGTTACAGACCATTACTAAGCTGAACCTGGGGACTCATCACCAAGGTTATTGCTCTGGAAGCAGCTCTTGCTGCCTGCTATAGAAGCTGAAGATGAGGACTTAAGCTTATGATTGCGACAGTATGGAGGTATGGAAACTTCCACGCGCCGAGAACTATAAGAGCTCGGTTATGGCTCCTGCCTGACCATTCCAGTCCACTTCAGTTGCTGAGGCAGTCATCAGATCATCCCACCTGATCCCATCAAGATCGTTGAGCAAAGCCATCCACTAGAACGTGTCATCACACAGGCTTTGCAGAGCTGGCAAGCAGGCCAGCACAGTACAGACACCCCTACAGCAGAGAAGGACGGACACCCACTGTGCCAAAGCCTATAAGAGAGTAAATTTCCAACCACAAGTGGGTGGAGGTACAGGACTGTACTTCTCCCTCCTCAAAAAGGGTTTCCTTGTAAGAAATAACCATTAACCTCCAAGATGGTACCCACACCATGGCAGCTACCAGATTTTCCTCCATCATCTTCTTCCAGTCTATCGTAACCCAGCTCCAGCCAGTTACCCATCAGCCACACTCCCAGAAGCATCAAATTTTGCTCAAGCCAACCAAGCACGCCACTGTGAAAGCATAACTCTCCCTCTCACACGGCGTTTCCTGCTCCCTGACAGTCCCAACCCAAAACTGATAAGCAGAAAGACAGCCCCACGATCCAAAACCTCAATATCCGAGCACAAGAGCAGCGGTGAGCAGACAGATGGAAACTCATCAGCGAGCAGAAGGCAGCAGTGAGATCACCACGATGCCTGGGAGAAGCAGTACCCCAGATTTATGTCCAGGTTCGAGCGTCTGCTGGAGCAGAAGGTCAGAGGAACAGCCCTGCCTGCCAGGGAAGAGGAGCAGTAAATTCTGCTTCCTACCACAGCTGGCCTGGAAGTTACAGAAGGGCAAAACTGTTCTGTTACGCCATCCTGAAGGATGACATGGTTTTCCCAGAATGTTCTTGCTCCCATCGCTCTAAATTTCAGACCCCGTATGGGACTACTGAAATCCACAGCTGCATCTTCTGGGCTGTGTTACTATAAGAAGATAAATTGGACTCAAAGAAGAAAGTAATTTAAGACAAAACCAAGCCACGAGTCAGATCGATCACCAACACAAGCACAGGATACTGCTTCTAAGGTGGGGAGACACAGCCAAGCAGAGAAGGTTGAAATCAGGTGGCCCGCTTGCAGCTTAATGTGAGCCCACCAAAATTTGAGGGAGAAGGAGATAGTTTCATGCAAACACAACTGAGGGAAACAATAGAGTCAGGGGTTTGCCAAAGGAGAAAAAAACACAGTCAAGTTCTGAAGAAAAAATGGATTTTAATGTGTTCCAATTAATAAAGCACATTTCCACTCATCAATATTTAGAAAGTCTATAAATACCGAGCTTGCCAAGTCTTAATTACTACGGGTTGCTTCTTCCTCCCTCCCCTTCCGAAAAAGGCATCAGAAGTGCAGCTCTGTATCTCCACATTGGTGGGAATGGCAGTGCCCAGTGCTGTTAATAAGAGGCTGCCCACAGCCTGCAGGATCTCAGCCCTTCCTACGGGGACTTTCTACCCATTCTCATGCTCCAATTTTCATTCATCAAAAAATAATAATAATAAAACCCTTTCATCAAACATGCAGAGTGGATTGGTACACACATGCTTTCCCCCTCTTTTAATGATTCTGCCAAAGGAGAAAAATAACTCAGATGTGGCCAAGAACGAACATTTAAAAGTGTTTGTTGGTTTATAGCCATTCATTGCACTTAATTATAGATGTGTTATAACTTGCGTGGTCTTCCTTCCTTTTTTGAGCTGAGTTACAGCACCAGCCACAACCACACACTTCCACCTCCAACAACAGCGTTGCAGCAGATCTTGCTAAGCAGTCATTTCCCAGAGCTTCTTGCCACAAGCAACGCAACCAACACAGATGCTCGTCACCTTCTGCAGTCCTCAGGAAGCCCAGGAGACCTGAGCAAGAGGCAAACACCTGCTGATGGGCAGTGAGCCATCCCCATGCAGGGCTCACAGGGTGCCCTCAGGATACGACGTTTTTGACCCTGTAAGTTTAGGAGCAGATCAATGGATGCCAAGATTCCATGCGAATGCAGCTGGGTGCTCAACTAGATGCATATGTGATAACAAAGAACCTTCCCATCACAGATGGACCTCAATGGGATGGCATGCACTGGATGGCACAGGGCAAAGAGGAAAAAAAGCCTTCCCTGGGTTCTACCAGGTCAACTTCCATCAGCCCTCTCTCCAGTAACAGACCATTTCCCACCAATGCAGCAAGATGGCAGCTTCATGCTCAGCAACCCACCTCGTCATCCTCCATCTCTTCCTTCCTCACATCTCCCTTCTGTTTGTGCACTTTGCTTTAGCTCTCCAACCAAAAGGGGAAAAAAAAAAAAGGGGGGGGGGGGGGGATTAAGACATAAAAGTCTATTGATTGATTTAAAATTATGCTTTGAAACAAAACCCTCTGGATTGGAAAGCTTGTATTTCAATGAGAAAAAGGGACGGTGGAAGTCAGGAAACACACCGAGAAATAAACAGCCTCGTCTCAGAGCACATATTTCCTCTTCATTATGCCCCTGAGAAGGTGTTAATATACAGCCTACAATATATTAATCACCCCTCTAACTTCCAAATGCGAAATGCATCATTAACATTCATGTTGTTTTCAATTAGTTTGCTGTATGGGAAGGAGGGGAACAAAGACAGGTTCCTTCACTAAATTTTGTTCCATTTGCAAAGCGTGGGGGTCATAAAAAGCAGCCTGAGTGAAACTCCTGCACTCTCCCCATCCACATGGGTCTGACAGCACGATGCAGAGAGCCCTCTAATTGATGTGGTCATTAGGAAAAGCCGATGCCATGGATAACGTTTGCAGGCAAGTGGGTAATTTAGGAGTCTACATTCCATTTTCAGGAGTGATTCAAGCACTCTGGGACAGATTTTAAAAGGATATCAGCCACCAAAATAGGCAGATAAACACCTTGTGGGATTGTTAAGATCCCCTGAACTAATAAAGGTCCCGACTCCTATTGATACTTCCATTTAAAAAGAAGGGCACTGAAGCTATTTTGGTCCAAAGCCAAAGGCGTTCTCCGTATAGAAACAAGCTTTGGGGAAAACCTGCTTGTTTATCACCCTTGAGAGCTGTTTGGGCAAAAGCTGTGACATTTCACATCCAGCCAAACCCTTCAGACCGTCCTGGCCATTCTGTCAATTCATCCAACAGCAAAGCTGAAGCAGTCCAACAGAACTTACTGACAGAACACTTTAAGGCTGGATTCTCCTCCCGATCCCACTCCCAACTCACTTCCTCCCCAGAACAACCAGCCATGGGCTTCCTAAACTCATCCCAACTCCAACTACAGCACATCTTTCAGGAAAAGCATCCCACTGCAACGTCAAGTTGCCGCGCAAGGACAGCTGGCCACAAGCCTTAGGAGCAAAATTACAGCTTCTAACGACTCTCACTGTTCAAAAACAGCTGTCTGATTTCTAGGCAGGGCTTCTTGAGCTTTAGTTACATGCAAATAGTTCTAACTGCATTTTCTTAGACAAAGGCTTGGAGTCACTTTGCCAGCAGGATTTTGTGATGAGAAATCGGACACTGCGAGCCCAGGAAGATGCTTCACATCTGAGATTCTACCTTCAAAAGGAACACAGTTCAGCTCCTCTGTGCTGACTTTAAGGGGACGCCACAGAAGGGAGGCGGGATGGACTCAAATTGAGGTTTGCATATCCAAGTTCATCCCTCCCCAAAATATCATCCCTGGAGGTGTTTAGGAACTGGGGAGATTTGGTACTTATGGACATAGTGGGCATGGTGGGGGTGGGCTGGGCTTGGGGATCACAAAGGGCTTCCCCAACTGTAATGATTCCATGATGCCATCTCGCCCCCACACCAGCAGACAGCTCAACACCAGAGGTCCAAATGATGCACCCAAGTTGAAACAGCTGCAATGGGGTTGCCCTCATGTTCCAGTTACAAGGATGCAGCACTGGGTCTGCAATGCTCCCAGCTGCCGTCCCAACCTGCATGCAGAAGCAGGGTTCCTGGGTCCAGTGGCGGCCTGGTGTATCAGGATTCAGCTGCTTATCCCCCCATGGGAGAAGCAAGAATCAAAAAGCTCCCACACAGACGAAGGGAAAGACAAATACTGAGCCCTTTCTAATTAACAGGAGTTACATGCATCTTCCTTTAACTGTGGCAGCAAATTCCACTTAATCCTCCTCATTATGTCACGTGAGCCCTTCAACAAAACAGCCTTTTATTTACAAGAGACACTGCCAGCAAAAGCTGAGCCCAACACCCAGCCCCAAACCACAATCCCTGCTGCCCACGGTCCTCCCTGGATGGGCACAGCATCCCATGGGGATCAGCCAAGCCAAAAAACTACCTCCACTGCCGAGATCTGAAACCACCCAGAGGAACAGGTTGCTATGGTTGCCAAGATTTAATCCGAATTGATACAGGTAAAAAAAAAAAAAAAGAAAAAAGAAAGAAAAACGTAGTGATTAAAAATAAATAAATAGACAAATCTGGGCCTTGCGCCATGAAAAATGTGAAGTTGTCCTTGACTCCAGAAGCAAATGAGGCATGAAATGTTTCAAAATGTGATATTGAATATAAGGATGTATTTAATATTTTACAAGACTGGAAGTCTTGTAACAAAGGAGTCGGATAATAAATCAAGCTGAGAGGGGGCAGTTCTCCCCTCCTCTCCCCTCTCCTTACCTCTCCCTGGGCTCAGAGCTCAGTCTGAGTGGCTGAATCATTTCCTGGAGACAAGAAAGCCGAACATCGCTCACCAGAACACTGGAAGTGCTTCATTTGTCCATCAAGAGCAATACATTCTCATTAATCATCTATTCTGCTTGAAAGTCACTGTTAATTTCTGAAGACGTCTATTCTCCACAGCTATTCCTCCAGAAAGGGCATGAAGGCTTCAGGCGGAGCTCTACATAAAGGAGACCTCCGCAATCAATTTATTTAACCAATTGGCTTAATTGCTTACCTGGGTCACCGGTTATCAATTCACCCCTGGTTATCTGCAAAGGAACAGTTGTCCATTGACTCTCCCATCCTGATTTTACACCCACGACTTCTCCTCCTCCATTGGCTGCCAAATGTCAAAGCCGGAGAACGGCAGCTGCCACCCAACAGCCCTGGGGCTGGGGATCCATCCCGTGGGTTCAGCAGAAGGGGTCGTGCTCAAGAGATGGAGCACATGTGTCACTCAGCACTGCCCAGACACACACACACGTGCGCTTTTTATCGCTGCTTTAACATCAAAATGGAAAAGGAGCAGCGATTTACGGCCCTTACGTCAACAGCCCGACTCCCCCAGGGTCACCCCGAAGGAGCACACCTCCCAGACTCTATTTCTAACCCTCCTTCCTATGGCAACCAGCCACCCACAGCCCCCAAGAACCCACCCGCCACCTGCAGCCCCACCTGGCAGGGTCAGCTCCCTCCAGTATTTTGGTTCCACGAAAATAGCTCTCAATAGGCAGTCCCTCAGCATCCTCGCAGGCAGGCAGGATGCCACACAAGCTCCATTCTTAATAGAGAATTTACACACAATAGCCTTTCTGAAGCTTTTTTCACGGCCGGGCCATTCAGTCTAAGCTTATTTAGTTATCAGAGAATCCAACCACGAGAAAGAAATCCATGGGAAACCAGGCTTCATTACTTGCAGCGCTGATGATTCCACCTCGAAGACCGCGAGGGAAAAGAAAAACATCGGTGCTTGAAGTGATGGAGCTCCCAGCACACACCTTGAGATTTATTGCCCTGAGTAATTGAAACACCGCTTTGCTGAATTGCAAAGCAACACCTGCTCAAGGCTTAGGGAAGCTCAGTGGGGCTGGGAAAGCCTCGCTCCACCTCCAGACCAACAAAACCCCACGTGCAGCAGCATGGGGACAGCCTGCCCATCACCCCGCTGGGAATATAAAGCATCACTTCAGGCTGGAGAAAACTCCTTTGTTCCAGAGTCGGTATTTATACCCTTAATAAAAAGATGAAGTCACATTTCAAAACAAAATTACTCCGTAATGGGAAACAATCAAAGCATGTTATTTATAAATCGTGAACTCGGCGCATTTCCTCTCTTTGAGATTTCTAACTTTAACCTTTCTATTTTCTAAGCAATTTTTTCTTTGGGCTTAGAAATTCACTCTGAACTTCTGGCAAGGAGTCACCTCTGTTCACCAGAACATGGAGCAGCACTCAGAGCCCCACTGGGACCCCCCATCTCTCCCTCCCACCAGCAACGCCCACAATTTGACCATTCCATCCTCTCCCCTTCCTTCCTATCGCCACAAAACATCTCCCATCCGACATTCTTTGCCTCAGCAACTCCAAGTCAAACCTACGAAACGGCGCCTTCCTTCATTTCTCCAAGAAGTAATTAGAAGTGAGAAGAGGAGTGGAGAACGTAGACGTTATCCTTCCTGAAGGAAAGCAGATTTCTAATTAGTGAAGGAAGCGGCTTCTGTGGGATTCTTCCTCCAAACAGCTGTTGCTGAGGGATCGTCTGTCTTTTTTCTTCTCTTACCCTCTCGCAGTAAAAAGTTCATTTATTTTGATGTATACTACTGCTGCAGTACCCAATTAAAGCAGACATAAGACGAGCGTCGAGGGACACCGCAGTGCAAGATGACTTGGCAGGTCCTAAAGCACTGCAAACAGCAACGGGAGGCACAAAGTGACACTGGGACCTCCAGCAATGGCAGCTCATTGCGCCCAGCCCAGCACTGCGACAGACCCAGAGCCATTTAGCAGTTGACACGGGGCTTTTTTCACCCATTGCTGAGAAAATGCTTGTATTGCAAGATGAACCGTGCACAGTAACTATAAAAATCTGCACACAACAATGAGATTAAGAAGAAAAAAAAACCAACAAGAACGCAACACGCTGTTTTCTGAGAATGCTGCACAAAGGCATTCAGGTGAAAAAGATTCTCAGACACCAAATATAGAAAGTTAACATTTCGCTAGTTAGCTTTTTTCAGGCTTCAGCCTGAAAGCTGCAGGCACACACACCAAGTGACAGCATCAGATGCCTTCCATGCCAAGCAGAACCAAAGCAAACCCCCCGGCCCAGGTATGAGTTCCTTTCCTGATAGAATCATAGATGGGTTGGGTTAAGGGGGAACCTCAAAGATCATTCTGTTCCACCCCCTGCCACGGGCTGGTTGCCACCCAATAGAGCAGGTTGCCCACTGTCCCACCTACAGCCTTGTGCACCTCCAGGGATGGGGCAGCCCCACTTCCAGGACACCACAAAGTTGATGGTTTTCAAACCAAGCCAACCAAGTCCAGGTTCTTATGTTACTTTCTACACACACAAAAGCTTCTCATGTCACAAAATACATTTCCATTATATTTTTTTCGTATTGGTTGCATTTGTTTTCCCTTGTTACCACTGTAACATGGGAACGTTGGAAGAGTTCTTTTGAAGGGGAGCTCTGTGGGGCTGTAAAGAACCCCTGCAGAAGAGAATCTCAAGCAAAACCCCAACCAAGACTTCTCTACGTGAGTATTTATGTCCAAGGATAATATTGGCACAAAAACTAATGGAGCTAGGCAAGTTTGGAACTAATTCCACAATGCTGAGGGAAGCAAGGATCTAGAACAGCCTTCCCAAAAAACTAAGAAGGGGAAAAATCCAGCAGCAGCTTTGCGCTGGTTGACGCTAAGCTCCACCAAGACAGGTAGCTGCGATTGCAGGGCTACGCCTCTCCTTCTGGGCTTACATCCAAGATCCCTTCAACACATCGCATGGGGAGAGCAGAGCAGCACATACATATGTGCCACGTGTGCTGCTTCCAGCCAACCCTGCATCCTTGGGGCTGGAGGCAGCCGTGGCACGCAGCCACACCGCGCTCCGCCGCCGCACAAACAAACACACCTACAGAGCACTGTGAGCTGCTTCCTCCCAGCCTGCAGCCTCCACCTCCAGGCACGAACCATCCGCACGGTTCCTGACCTCAGGCAGTTTCATACCAAGACCTAAAGAGTGAACATTGGCAGTCGGGGTCAACAGAGAGACGCGGCGACAGATTTTCCAATCGCTGAAATGGTGTTTGATCAAAGGGGCGGCTCAGAAATCGCTGGGGGAAAAGAGGAGCAGCAGGCATTTCACAAGTCGCTGTTTGCTCGCATCGCACACCTTTCAAAGCAGCACCTCTCTCCCTGTCTGCTCAACCCAGCCCTGGGTTTTTTTTTGGTGTACTTATATCAGCTCTCCTTTGCTCTCCAGTTCATATTAAACCATTGCAATCCAGCACTATAACCCAACCCATTATGAACATCAGCCTGATCAGGGAGATTGTTGCATATAATGAACGTGCATAACGTAGATGCGGGAAGCCAAAGACACCTCTATATTTTGGGTTTTGTAAAGACAAATAGCCTCAATTGTTTAATCAATAAAAGTGCCTCTCCAACTCCTACTGTTATTACAAAGCAATTTCAGACAGAGTGAAAAAGAACCACTGCATCTATATTCCTGTCAAAGCAGACAGCGTTGAGGGGCCGGGGAGCCATCCACCTGGACACGTCCTGCGCTGCTCCCAGAGCTCTCTGCAGCCCCTTCCGAACAAGCTGAATCAATGCTGCGTCCCAATCTCTCCCTAGCACCTGGCTTCCCATTGGCCTGAATGGGGATTCATCCAGGGAAGGACTCTTTTCCATCAGAGCATCTTGTCTTTGGGTTTCTTGCTTAGAATTGTAAAACTGTGGAAAGGCCAAGTTGGAAGAGACCCATAACACGCAACCCCTGCTCAAAACCCAAACCCTACACATCCTTGACAGGACAAGGAGGAATGGTTTTAAACTGAGACAGGGGAGGTTTAGGTTGGATATTAGGAGGAAGGTTTTCACTCAAAAGGTGGTGAGGCACTGGCACAGGTTGCCCAAGGAGGCTGTGGATGCCCCATCCCTGCAGGCATTCAAGGCCAGGCTGGATGTGGCTCTGGGCAGCCTGGGCTGCTGGTTGGTGACCCTGCACATAGCAGGGGGTTGGAGCTGGATGAGCGTTGTGCTCCTTTTCAACCCAGGCCATTCTATGACTCTATGATCTGAGAGCAGTGTCCCAACTCTGTGAGCTCCAGCAGCTTTGGGGCCATGCCCACAGCCCCGCTCCCACCTGGGACTGCTGCAGCAGAAAGAGAAGAAAACCCAAGAGACAGGAAGATGCCACGTATTCCCACATCACTGCAAACTCTTTTCCACATCCCTTGCAACAGAGGCATTTCCCCCCCCTTTTCTTCTTCCTTTTCCTCTCCCAGAGGCTGTAAATTAACCACCAGCTCCCCGGTATTTCACACACCGCTCTCCTTCTGGCTCCTCTCCAAATCTCCAGGGTGCCATTCTTTTATCCACCTCCTCCTCGCCGCTCTCTTTCCTTCCCCTCTCCAGTTCACCACCTCTCCCTGGAGGATCCTCCATGGGCTTACATGGCCAACATCACCCGGAGAGGCTGATCTCACCCATGCCTCCATCGGTCCCTGTCTCCTTACCCTGAAGTCCTGCTCTCTGGGAACAGACCATGCTTGCCCTTTCTTCTGCAGGTGACAAAATCCCAGAGGAAACGTGGAGAAAGAGGGAAATACATCAGCGATCCCAAAGAAGCTCCGTCCATCACCTGCTGTACAGAGCTGCCCTTCAGTCCTACCCAAGATGAAGAGAACCATTCATCTTACTTTTTGCCAGGGAGAGAAGAAAAAAAAATGCAACCTCTTGCCTCAAAAAGGGAGGAGAAGATAAAACAGGGCTTGTGGAGACTTCTCTCTGAAAAAATCAATCCTGGCAACACAGAGAATCCATGAGAAAGGAGCAGCTCTCTGCAGAGCAGCCAGGAAGAGGAAGCCAGGCCAGGATGGACAATTGCTTTAAGGTAATAATGATCCGTATGTACTTCAGTGCCCCACATGTACTTGTGTTTTCTTCTATTGCACGGCCATAACACTCAAACACCCTGCAAACACTCACAGCCAACAGCCACAATAAAAGCCACATCACAACAAACCAGCAGCAAGGCTGCTCCATAAAACACATTCTCAATAAAATAAAATGAAAATAGGAGAGGAAGAAAACAAAGCCAATGTTTGCAGTGAGAAGCCTCGACGCCTCCTGCCCATCACTTTCACAGCCACAAGAGACCTGTCTGCTTTTTTGCTGGGGGAACAGATTCCTGCAGCTTTTAGCAGCTCTTTGGAAAGCACATCTTCCCACGAGCCCCCATTCGCAGGCAGCGCCTGGATGGGCACAGGGAGGGCAGGACCTCGTTCTATGCATCAGCATCCCAATGTCTGCACATCATCCTGCCCAGCTCAGCAAGGATGGGATGCATTCCTGACCCTTGCAATGGTGCAAAGCCATCACAGTGGGATGAGGGCATCACCTCCAGGGTTTTGGGGCCGCAAGGTCAATGCTGCCAATGGAACCTCAGCCTCCCTCACCTTTCCTGATGGCTTTGCTCACAGCATCCATCCACACATTTTTTCTGCTCATCACAGAAGAAACCTTTCATGTTAAAGGGATTCTTTGGCCTGAACTCACTATGCCAGGTGGGGTTTGGTCTCCAGATGCATCGGAGCATCGCTCTCCTGCACTGTTATCCTCACAAGTTCTTAAGATGCCAACAATGAAGAATCCCATTGTTCTCCTAATTAATTCGGCAATCTCAGTGAAATAATACAAGCTGCAATTGTAATTCCAAGCTCACCCCTCGACCACTGGAATCAACTAATTAAATAACAATCAGTGCTACTGCTTGCATTTAGAAGATGGACGATTCCTTTTTATTGCCACAATTAGAGAATGCACTCAATAATCAGAATGAAATACAAATTTACCCAGGAGCCCACTAAATTATGACCACTCATACTTTGTTTTCTTTTTGCCCGAGCATAAGGATAGCAATTTCTCCTCTTCTCTGTGTCTTCAAATAGAAAAGGCAGAGATGTGTGGAGGTGACCAGCTGCAGACAGCCCTGCTGTGCTGCACCATCTTCCCTTCCTGCAATTTAGGATAACCTCTGGGTTTTTCATCAAGGTCCCTCATAACCATCTTGAGCTGCAGCCTTTATTGGATAAATCAGCATGGGGCTGCACGCATCCACATGGAGATTTCAGCTAAATAGGGAATCGATCTGGTGTTGCTGGTGGGAGCGGGACATGCTGCCCTGCTGGCTCAGGTTTTGGGAGAGAGACAACACAAGGAGGTGCCAGGCAGACAGGAGCATCATCCCATGGATGTCACCTCCCCTCCACGTCCCTGTGCCCTCAGCAGCAAACTGAAAACCCTGGTTCTCTGCAGACTGATACCTCCTCTAAGGGACAACTGGATCACAGCACATCACTGCATGCAAACACAAGATATTACAGACAGAACAAAATCAGTGCATAGAAAAACAACTGGGGAATAGTTGTCCATTTTAATGAGGGATACATTGACACATCTGCAATGCTTTGAGGCTTTTTCCTCCTCCTGCACTACCACCAATGGCTCTGAGCTGCTCTGTGCTTGTACCAGCGCCAACCCTTCCCTCCCATTTCTTCCAGCCTTGCTCCAGCAGAGCCCAACACTAACATACTGCATCCTCTCTGGTGCTGCACTGGACAATGAACTGGAAAGCTGTGGGTCCCTCTTGTACAAAGCATCACTGTGTTGGCCACTGACCACCACCCTTTGGGTTCTCCATCCATCCATCCATCCATCCATCCAATCCATATCTTTCCACTCTGGAGAGAAGGATGGATGTTATGGGGAACTGTGTCAAAGGCCTCACTGAAGTCCTGACAGCCAACATCAGTGGTTCTTCCCTTGTCCACTGACACAGCTGTGCCATCAGAAGTAACTGCATCTGAGCAATGGGATGGAGCAGTCAGCATCCCTGTTGGCACACCAGTGACTCTGATCAAAGGGGCCCAGATTTCTCCATAAAGAGCACATCATTGTCTCTGCTCTTACCTGCCAATCCTGCAAACTCGAACTGGCACTGGAGACTCACTCTGGGTCCTTTCCTTTTGAGCCATCACAATTCATAAAGATCTCATGCAGCAAATGCAGCCCACGAGATCACAGAGTCCTGGGGATCCTGGCTCTGGTTTTAGGGAAAGAGAAGAACAATTGCCCGGTCCTTGGGCATTTATGCTGTGGGACCAACCCCTTGGGTCCATAGGAGCCAGCAGGGATGGGATGAGCACCTTCAAGGCAGTCGCTCCAATAAGAGACACCCACAGCAGAACCACAGAGAGCTGGCACGGATGGCAGCAGCAGCAGGAGGAGGTGTGAAAATTAAATTGGGTGAAAGGCAGGTGCTCAGGGAGGAGTGGGGGCTGCGGGAAGAGAGGTAAAGCAACAATCACATCCAACAATACTTTTATTGTGCTGCTGTCACGGCACTTCCCAACGTTTGCAAAACGCTCCTGTCTGCTTGAGGAGAAGAAACGGAAGGAGCTTTGAACTGCATAATCTCTCTATCAGGGGTGGGGGAGGAGACAAGGGAAAGCCTTGTCTCTGTTGGGTCCAACCAGAGCTCCTTGCTCCTCCAAAGCCCAATTCGACAGCCACACTGCTCTGCCACACCACAGCGTGTGACCCAAGGGCTGGAAAGCATCCTTGAGAGCACAATACCCTACAAAAGCCCATCTCCAGCCCAATCATGCCACATTTTACAGAGCCATTGGATTATCCCCAGACTGGCTGCAAAGGTGGGACACACAGAGCAGGGCTGAACCATCACACTGTGCAGCACAGCTGCAGCCCAACCACTCTCCACGTACAAGGTTTAAGATAAAGCAGCACCCATGCTTCAGAAATCAAGAGCTGTGATTACACAGGACGGTGGCCAACGCAGATTGCAGCAAGAGCTGGGGAGAATTTCTCAGTTAATTTTTGTCAAAAGAATGGCCTGCTTCCAAAAATTGCTAATTTTTGCAATCCAGCCCCCTCACCAAGAAGATTCCAATTTTTTCCCACCAGCCCCTCAAGTCACATTCTCACTTTCTGCCTCCTTTACTAGGGGTTACTGGAGAGGAAAAAAAAAAATCTCAAGAAAAAAAAGAGCAGAAGGGAAAAGAAGTCGTGAGAAGGAGCAGCATGACTTTGGCTTGTTGCCTCCAAAACAGCAACATCCCCCACCCGTACACTGGCCATTCTGGAGCTCCCTCCAGATCTCCTGGGTTTGCTCCAGGCCGCACAGAACTGGGGACAATGGGGGCAATGGGCTGTGCCCTCCAGAGCTGAGTGCCACCAGCAGCTCTCCTGCCCCCCACACACACTGCTATGGCTGTCCTGACTCGCTGCACGTATTCCCACTCCTATATTTTCACTACGATGCAGCAAGCAGCAAAACCTCAGGGAAGAACCCAGTGTGCTGCCCATGAAGAAGCCCCCACGGATGCTCCCATCCTGCTCCTCACAGCTCTGATCATCAGCAGGTTTGAAAGAGCGCCTATTAATTACCCAACCGTAATGAACTGAACGAGCTTGATTTCACAAATCAGTGTCCTGAGCGTTTTGGCATCGCCACAAAAACCCAAAGGTTGCCCAACCCCTGTTGTGCCCCTTCACATGAGTTGGACCTCTGTGTGTTTGCATCACCTCTAACAGCAAAGTCACCTCGAAATGACTGGAGGCTGTGCCCATAAGAGGAGCACGAGGAGTTAACTAATTGCAGACAATCCATCCACAACACAGTTTGCTACATGCTGGCTTTGCTACTACCAAGGCTGAAAAGGACTGAGAGATGCTGCTTCCTCAGCTCATCGCCAACACGGAGCCCAGTGGCCCCACTGAGAGGGCTTTGATGGAGCTCAGCTTCAGGAAGCCAAGAGATCACCATCAAAGTTGATAAATGGCTCCAGAAGGTGAGCGAGTCCCAGGCCTGCACCCACCAGATCAGGATTGGAAAGAACTTGCAAAGAAAAACAGATTAACTTGTCCCAAAGGAGATTTATGCCCAGCCTTTGCCTTGTCCAGTATCAGAAATATTTCCATCCTCTCAAAATAAAAAAGAAGAAAATCTTGACTGCGTAACCCTTGCTCTCTGCAGTTCTCATTCTCTCGCCATCCCTGCGAGCGCCCAATCTGGATGACTTTGAGCTCAAGGATATCTTGCAGCAAGCAGGTCTGCAGGCAGACGCTGTGCTACGTGGGGAGGACGGGCTCACTGCTGGCACAGAGACCACAGGTAGACTCCATTAAAAAAATTGGGAAGGAAAATTAAAAAAAAAAATGACCTTTTTCTGGTGCAACTTCTTAAAAATCATTCCCAATCCATCAAAACAATCCACTTCTGGAACTGAGCTGCAAAACTTCTTTTTCGGGAGGGGGGAACAGCGGGGCATCTTTCCGAGGAGCAGAAAAAGGAAAGCAGCAGCACAAACCCCAGGAAAGGTGCTTCTGCCATCAGAGCATTGAACTCTAATCACAACCCCATAAACGAGTTACCTTGATTAAGCCGAGCCCGATTTGGGCACAGTCGCTCTCGTTTCCCTGACAGTGTTTGATCTGTTAAGTGCTTTCCATTCCCCCCCAGGCAGTGGTTCAGGAGGGTCATTACCATTCTGCAGACACACACGTGCCTGTCGTGTTTTGCTCTATTAGAGCTCGCCACGTTCACACAAAGCGTTTTTCAGCAGCCGCTCTCCCCATCCCCAACCGCTTCTGCAGTTGTGCAACTTGTCCCAAGCCCTGCATGTTAATTAAAGGGAAGGAAGAGGCTGCGCTGAGAAGGGACGAGTTGTGGAATGGTTGGGTTGGAACAGACCTCAGAAATCACTATCCCTATCCCACTGTCCACTCCATCCCTATGCCATGGGCTGGCTGTCCCCACTCCATCAGGTCAGCTCACCCACAACCCCATCCAACCTGACCTTGAGCAGCTCCAGGGATGGAGATATTTTCCTTGGGCCCACCATCAAAACCTCTGTGCTCTCACTTAGCATAACTCACTGCCACAAGGAGGGCACACACTCACAATGCCACAGCCCAAACCATGCATCCTGCCGTGTCTCCTGGTGCTGGATGACAGCATCCCTGACGGATGGACAAACTGACACAACTGTAGCCACCACCAGCACCCTGCTCTGGTTTAGGACAGACAAATCACACCGGTGGGGCTTGGCGCAGCAGCAGCCGTATTTACGTCAGCCCCATCACACACGTAGCAGGGATCCCCTTCACAAAGGACACACACACAAACAGGGAAGTGCACAGGCAATCCCTCCATTTCCACCCCTCCTCACAGCCCCCACCACACACCTGAACTGGATGCAGCTGTTAACGTTATTAATTTTTTAAGAAGTCTCATTAATTTCACTGCTTTCCCAATGCCCGCCCCGACGCGCAGCCCTTCTGCTGACACAAGGCCTTTCCCAAAACGCGCCTTCTTGTCGCTGTCGACGTTTACAAATTCTGCCGTCCCCATCTGTCCAGTTAATTACTTCGTGCAGTAGACTGTTAGCTCCTTAAAAAAATGAAAAAAGACCCCATTATCATTCTGGGCAGCTCCTTCCATCCCAGAGAAAAGCACATCCCCAGCGCCGTAACGGCTTTGTTACCGCTTTCAGCTGACTACAGGCAGTGCTGTGCAAGACTTCCTTTATTCCAATGGGACGAGGGCACAATCTCCAGCTCCCTTCTCGGTGACATCTCCCCGCTCTCCCCTCCTGGATACCCCCCACCCATCCCCACACGCCTTCTCCCCACCACGAGGCACACGGATGGGTGTCGGTGCCATTCATTGGGATGAAGGCAGGAAGGTTTCGCTCGGGTTCGCCTTCAATGAGAGCATTTTCCCCGGAACAAGGGGCTGAATTCAGCTGCTCGGTGCTGCCTGATCGCTGCGAGTTGCCAGAGTAACCGAGGGCTGGAGCTGCCAGGGCCACGCTGCAGGGAGGGATGGGGCTGATGGCTGGCACTGCTCCGTCCCCAGCAGCACCGGGGGCACAGATGAGGGACCCCAGCCCCCAAAATCTCCCTCTGAGCAAAAGCGTGTGGCCCCTGCAGATGCAGAATCGTTCCCAGCACCTGCTGGGGATGCTCCATCTCTGCAGAAGTGAGGACACCCTGCTGTCACCTCGCCCCAAGAACCTGCCCTGCACTCCCAGAGCTGCAATGCAGCTCCGCCAAAGGGTTTTTCCCCCATCTGAGACGTGGACACACAACCCAATGCGATGGCTGTAAGGGGATTGGACAGGTTTAACGACCTTCAGCCTGAAATAGAACACAGTGAGGTCTCCTTCCTTAGTGGTCTGGCACACCAAAGGTCAAACAGAAGCAGTTGTCTCAGGCAGAGAGGACATCATTTGTGCTTTGAGGGCAAACACAGCCACCAGACAGAGGCTGCCATCCCTCAGCACCCCACGATCTCCCTTACCTGGGGAGCAGAAGCCAGGCACTGCCCCATTTCTAGAGGCCCTGAAAGCTTCAAGGTATGCTTCCATATAAAACCCAGCCTGACTTCCACAGAGTTTGGCTGTAAAGAGGGCCGTGCTCTGTGGGGAGCAGAGGGTACACAGAGGCATCCACATGGAACAAAAGCAGTTGGTTATGGAAAAGTTTGGTCCCACTTCTCCTAGACTCATTCGAGTTGGAAGGGACCCTCCTCAGCCATCTATCTCAGTACCTCCCTATTTCTGCCATTCAGCAGCACTGCCCGATGCCCGGCCCCACTTTTTCTCTCCACAATTTCTGCTGTTTGAGAAGAGCCCATTCCCTCTCTTTGCGACTGATTCTCGTGGATTCCTGTGGGGCTCAGTGCTGAGATGGCAGCAGCTTCCCACGGTTTAATAAATCAAACATCACAGAGCAGTGCTGATGGGCCACCTCATTTCAACTGCCCAGATCACAACTGTGCTGCTCCCACGCTGCCATCCCAGCCTACACACACAGCACAGCTACAAAGCACTGACTGGGGCTCTGCCTATCAGCTGGCCAGGCAGCAACCACAAAGAGCCCCTCTCTGAAGGCTCCATTTCTCATGGCCATCCTGGTGCACAGATCCAAGTACCCAAAGAGGCAGTTGCTTTGAGCCCATCTCACGGCCTCCAGAGGAGCAACAGCCACAGGGTGATGCACCTGCTGTGTTACACACCCCTGGGCCGGTGCTTCACCTCCCTTTGCTTCCTTCAACCTCCCCTCTCCTCCTGCCCAAGGAGGATGGGACAGCCCTAACCCATCACCACTGCACACAGCTACCTGCAGCCATCCCCTGATGGATTCACCCTCTGCCTCTGCAGCCTGTACCCATTTGTTCTTCGCCTTTTGCTCCCAGACCCCATAAAGAACTTTCCCCTGTCATCATTAGGGCCGGCGCCTTCCCACAGCCGCTGACTAACGGCTCCCGGTGGCTCCATGTGACTCTCTTACAAATATTCCACGTTACCTCATTCCTGATGCAAAAGAACAATGCCCCAAATACAAAGCAACTCCGAGCTCCTGGGCTGCAGTGACCACACGCCATGGGCACACACATGTGCACACACACTCACACGCCAGGCACGGCAATGGCACCGCACTCACACGTGGCATACAACATACATCTGTGCCTTATGTTGTTTAAATTAAGTAGATGTAGCCTCACATTGGGAAAAATGAAGGGCCAACACACACGTGCACAGCAGCTGGCTGGATGATTTCCATCCTCTGAAAGCCGTTCCCCCAGTAATTAGAGGTGTTGGATGCTCTAATGAGGTTAACGACCGTGCCACCCACAGGGCAAAGTTCAGGAGAAAAAAAACGTAGAAGAAAGATAAAAAACTCCAACCCAGCTGTCTCAATGGGAACATGCAGGTACACAAATACACAACGCAGTGCACCCCACATTGGGGTTCCCCAAAAATTCAGATCCCCATGGCACGGCAGAGCTGTCCTGGAAAGGAGCTCCGCTTTACGAGCTGTGCCACTAAGCCAGCTTGGGTGCTGACATGCTCAATGCTCCATGCTTACACTTGAATGAAAGTTTATAGAATTATTAAGGTCAAAAAGCCCACCAAGATCATCCAGTGCAACTGGCATCAAAGCTCAACGCTTCACTTCTTTCCTAGAGTGGAGTTTTTCCATCAGCGCACACAGCCTAATAATGGGATCAAAACCAAGCCTATGGCCACAGCCTCAAGAAATGGCTTATGCCCCAACCAACCCTCCACCATGACATTCTGGTGGTGGGGAAGGAGAAGACCTCCTCCCATTCAGTTGAGTCTCTGCTCCACCAAAGGGCTGCGGCAAAACCCTCCGTTAGTCACGGCTGGCAAACTGGAAGGGAATAAAAGGGACCTGTGAGTAATGCAATGCTATAAAAACATAACCACCTCAATAATGGGAAAATCAAAACCTCCACGTAAACAAACCAGCAGAAACAGGAGTGCTTGAGCCAAGCTCGAAAATTCCATCTGCACAACTGCAGTTTGAACATTTTGTCGGGAGCGACGTCTCACACAGCAGCTTGGAAATGGTGCATTTCTGGTCCTGACATATGTGCAAACACACAGACACTGCCTGAGGTGTCCAGGAACGGCCTTCCAGCCTCTGCTTGTTGCAAGAAGGAAAGGTGAGGGGTAGCAGCTCTATGGAGCATATGCACAGCTTGAAGAGCCGCATTTATGCAAGCAAATGGAGCGTGTCAGCTGCACTGCATTAACGCCGATGTCTGCAAAATGGACTCAGGTATTTCTGCTGCTGGGACTGAAGATTTGCACGGCACAACCGAGGAGAGAGCTGTGCTGACACCTCCTCACCCGCTGGTAATCACAGCACATGGAGCACAAAGCAATGCTCAGGAGCACTGCCAGAGCTCAGTGTGCCACAGCGTCCCCAGCAGCCCGAAATCAAAGCAAAGGAGTACTTGAGGACAACCTGCCTTCCTCATGGCAGCTTTGTCACAGTCCTCAGCAGGCTCTAACTCCTGCTTCTCATAAAGTTATTTTCCTATTCCTGGATGTCACCTGCAGATCTCTCCTAGCTGTGCTCTCCTCCCCGCCTCCCCGCTGCCAGAACAAACCCTGCACGATCCTCCTCTTGACACAGAGACATTCCCTGAGATCCGAGCACTACGGAACGAGTTCTCCTACAATACGATAATTGACTCAGTCTCCAAAGGATAAACATGTCAAGATATGAAAATCTCTTCCCCCCCCCGCCCTTCCCCTTACCAATGCAATGAAGATGTGATTGAAAACGCCGTGTTCTGGGTGTATGAGCTATATTCTCCTAATTCATCATCCAAAATAAATTGTTCCATCATTTTTGCTAGTCAGAGGCTCCTCCAAGCCAGACGAGCCAAAAGCAGAAGTTTAAACACACTCAGCACAGCAGCAAGAATATTCATCTCCCTCCCCCCTATGCAAACGTTCGATCATCGCCTCTCACCCGGGGTTAATTAATCTTTCAGAGGCACTCAAGCCCACCAAACACACAGCAGAATGATCCCAAAGAGGCCGATGGCTGCAGAGCACCTCCTGCACATCCCGCAGTTCAGTGGTGATCCCAAAGCCATGGGGTGTGCAAAGCCATGCAGCCACCCCACGCTGTGCCACCAGCCTCGTCCTTTGGGAGAGCAAGCAATGACTGCATTGCACTGCATGCTCCTATAGGAGGAGCATCATCAGTGCTGGGCTTTATAGGGCTGTACTGCACGCAGAGGATGTGGAGATGAGGAGCTCCACCAGACCCTGGGGGTGACATCGACTTTGGTTTCTCTTTCCCTGTTCACTTCCATAATTGAACCTTCAGCAACAAAGAACCTCTAATGGATGAAGCAACTTCAGGGGAAGCTGGGATCCTAAATCCAGCCAGATAATTGGGTCCCTAAATCCAGGCAGGGAACAGCCCCTGGGCTGAGCTCAAGGGTTCAATCCTTGTCTCGGGCCACTGAAGGACCATGAAGGATGAGGAGCATTACGGCACTCGGGGAGAAGGATGGCATGGGCTGAGATCACTCAAAGAGGAGGAGATGGTGCTAATTACACTGCCAGCAAAAACGGAAATGCTGGGGGAGAAAATACGAACAGCAAAGGCACTGAGTGGCTTCAGAGCAGCTTTGCTGTGTTACCAGCACTGAGCCACCATCCAGGAGAGGAGCAACAGAGCTCAGCGCCGCGATCAGCGAGCGCTCAATTAACAGCTACAGCTTAAGCAAAAGGTGTTTGAGAAAACGGCGCTCTCCCTCATGCTGATAAAGCAGGAAGATAAAGCAGAAGTGGGAGGAAGCTTGGTGAAGATGGTCAGAGGAGGAAGATGGGCAACCCAGCATTGCCCACTGCACAAAGAAGTGGGCGACTGACGTACAACACTGCCCAAAGGAACAGAACATGAGAACGGTGCTGGTGGATTCTGTTCTTTCCCTCAAGGAAAGAAGAGATTAGTGACATAATTAAAGGGTGCGAAGGACAATAAGGACCGTATTCAGAACTTTGTTTTATTTGCTATTGCCTCGTGCTGAGTTTTCCACGCCGCCACGCTCTGCACTTCACCTACAGCAGCTCCTCAAGATGTATCATTGCAATTTAAAAACGGCCAATCTACCCAAGCCCTGGGTAATTTGCTCCTGCGCCTACCTACAAAGCTGCACAAACATAAAACATGCCTTTCTCCTCATCAGAATTGATCGAGCACTCACAGAGCCATGCCCTGCCTTGGTGCCTTAGCTCCCGCTCTGGTCAGGTGTTCACAGCCAGCACTCAAATCCCCCCTAAACCCTCTCCTCATTACAGGGCAGAGATGAGCCCCAGCCTCTCCCACACACTCTATGGGCCCCAAATGACTCCTGTAGCTCTTCTCTTATCTCTTACCAGTTCACTGACATAATTTTTAAGGTAAAGATACCAGGGCTGCACACAATGCTCTTCCTATTCGTATTCATTATTTCTCTGCTCAGACTGCCAAAGATAGCACTAACACTCCCCGAGAATTCACACCACGCCAGGACCGGCTCGTTATTGATAAGATAATGAAATTAAGCTCTGGCTCCTCACCTTGGCAGCAGCTCCCAGCACTGCCTCTCTCCAGGTGTGGGTTCTGCTCCCCGCTCTCATTAGCAGGGATTTGTAACTGAGCACCACTGGGGCTGCCTGCGTGTTTTCCCTTTTTCCACCACAAATCACCAATATCTCGACTCAACACCAACACCCATCCTCAAACCCCTGCGTGTCACCTCAGCTCGATGACACACGTTGGGTTGCACAGACCCCAAATCCCAACCAACGTGTTGCAGGCCGTGCACAGAGCCAGAGCTCAGCACCCAGCAAGGAACCACCAGGAAGGGATGCAGAGCCACAGGTTTGCTTCCACCACCCTCTGCCTCCCCATTTCCCACAGCAGCTGGAAGCCAACGCGTCCGGATGTTCCACCCATCATCAGAAAAAGATTTGTCGTGCAAGACGCGCGAGCGCTGACATCCGAAGACAAACAGGATGCAGATTTCTCCACTGCTTGCAGCGCATTATGGAAATACATTCTTAGGGACCATTAAATATGGGATTATTGACTAGATAGCAGCTCAATGGACTAGCTTGCAAATACATCTTTCAACAATTCTTAAAATGCAGATTAATTATCTAACAGACCGGAACGTTGCCTTTTTTTTTTTCTTTTCCCACAGACTTCCTAATGATGTGTGCATAAACAAACATCCAGACAGTTCTGTTTGCATTTGTGGCGGCTGCGACGCTCCTCAATAACTAAATAGTGACTGAGGGGACTTAAATCTTGTTTAACACTCAGCAGGAGCAGAACAAAAGCCGTGTCAGCCGCAATCACAGCACGACGGGTTACGTTAAGGACCCCTGGGAGTCCAGCCGGCCTAAAACCAAAACACCCATTTCTCAAGCACAGAATTTCAGGTAGAACTGAATTCTTTCTACAGGGTTTCCTTAAGAAATGCAACGCTGACAGCCAATACTGAACTCATATTCCCCTGGACGTTGGTCTGAAGGTGTTGTACTGCAGAGATCCTGAGTTAGAACCCACAAATCCCACCTTGGCTTCTGATTTGGCATTGGTAGGGTTGACAACAGTGGTATTTTTTCACTGTAATTAACTTGTCATTGCATAAAATCACTGAGACCAGAAAACACCCCTAAGACCAGCAGGCCTGACCATTTGTAGATGATGTTTTTCGGCTTGCAACCACATCGCGCCCATTGCGATGGGTTGCAGCGCTGTCAGATGTCAAACCCAGTGCAAAGGAAGTGTGAAACATTATTATTCCACTTCACACCCACTTCCCCTCGGCGTGAACGACAACGCAGAGCTGCGAGGCAGCGATGAATGGAACCTGGAGAGCAGCAGATGCTCTGTGAACACGAGCACCATCTCTGCCCCCGATGTTGTTCGGTCTATAGGAGATGAGATTACGCACCAGATGTTCCCAAATCTCACACAAGGAGAAGCAAAAATCCCATCCTTCCCTGCCCTCAACGTGACAGACCAAGAGAAGAACTGCTCTACGGCAACAGCGACGTCTTGGAGGAGTGCAGCACGTGGGAAGCAGGTGCCACGGGGTCCCAGAGCTCACAAGATGGGGATGCATTTCTGCAGCCTCACCGCAAAGCCCCGCAGAGCGGCCGTTCTGGGGTCAGGGCAGAATTTCCATTAGCCCTAAGCCAGCTTGGGATTGCCGGTGCGATCTGCTCCTCTCTCTCATGCATATGCAATGCGGCCGCGACGGAGCTCCTCCGCGCTGCTTCCACATCACCGTGCGGATGCCTGAGCTGGCCAAACGAAGTGGGAAGCGGGCGGGGAGGAGCAGAGCACAAAACCTACACGCCTGGCTCTCTCTCCCTCACTAAGGATGCAAATCAACCCTGCAGACATCAGGAGGATCCGAGCAGCGATAGAAGCCGCTCTCCGGACGCCGGGAGGGGCACAGGGACCGCTGGGGGGATGCGCAGCCCCATAACCTCCATTATCCTCCCGTTTTCTTAAGTAGGGAAGCTGACACCGCTCTGCCCCCCACCGCTATTTACTGCCCACATTCTGCTATTTATTTCCCAGAAATAGACCGCTGGCAGAACCTAATGAGGAAATCAACATAATTAGGGCCGTGGGTAGATCCTCAGCCCCCATTTTGTTAAGCTTCTGACCTGCAGCAGCATTAAGAAGGAAGGTTCACTACTGTAAGTCCATCCTCTACAAGATACGGCAATCTGACCCCCCAGGATCAGCCCCATTCAGCTACTTCAGAGCTAATTAGCCCCACCTGCCTGATTGCTGTGCCCTACCTCAGGTTTGCTTGGTTTGTAAAGGCATCCACGGCAAAACCCCTCCTGCTGTGGCAGCAGCAAGGAGGGGGATGGAGCCATCCCTGTTGTCACCACTTTATTTACTTGGGGCCCTCAGCTGCACCGCTCTGACCTACAGATTTACAGCACCTGCACTCCATTACTGCCACCTTAAACCACTCAATCACCGATGAGTACAGCACACACTGACGCAGCAGCTGCCCTTTGCCCCCCACCACAGCCCCAAACACTGCCGACCCCACCACGAAGTTTCCCATAGAGCACAGCAAGCTGTAAGCAGCCGGCAGCACCGCAGCCAACAGGTGCTGGGACAGCCAACCCATAGGGATGTGTGTGCAGAGAATCCCAGCTGAGCTCCCTCCGAGCCTCTCGCTCCTATTTGTCCCTGCTGCCCCCGGTAACCAACAGGAACGCTCACCAGGCTGCCCAGCAGCAGGAGAAAGAAACAGAATTCGGCCCTAACTTGTGCTGTGCATGAAGATCTCCCCCTAAAGACGGTGAGAATCAGCATGCACACCCCAGCCACATCCCCAGGCCTTCGCTGAGGGCACTGCCCAGCTGCGTGCCCTCAGCACCGCCTGCATACAGAATTAACTTAACCCAGACCCGAGGAAATGGAAGTTTGTTGGAGGAGCCAGCTCTCCTCACCAGTACAGCACAGCCACAGCACAAACCCGCTGCTCCCTGGCCTTCAGATGTTGGTCACCCCGTTTACTCCTCACTGCTCCCACCCTGGCTGCAGCCCCAGCTTTGCACACCCAGCACAGAGGGGCTGAGCCCTCCCCTGGCCCCCACACCCCTCCCAATTGATCTCCCTGAGCCACCTGCTCCCAGCACAGCTATGGCACAAAGCAGAGCTCCAGCACTGCACGCAGCCGCTCTCCCAGCAGACCCAAAATCCCCAACCCAGCTTCCAACCTCGGGCACTAATTAACCCCGAACACAAGGAATTAAACCCCTACGACACCAAAGGAGCCATGCACTCAACTTTCCCAACTTCTGGCTGCGCTCGGCAGCCCCAACCCGAAAGGAAACCGATGGGGAAAAGGCTGAGCATCATTCCTCTGCCCCGGCGGTCCCCGTGCACACACGCACGGCTCACACTTGCGGGAGCTTCAGTGCAGCCGCCTCCCACCGAGCCCACCTCTGCTCCAGTGCAAAGCAAAGCGACAGAAGCAGAACAGCACCGAACACCGCGCTCCCAGCCGCGGGCACACGGCGTTCGGTACGCGGTGCCGTGTTGGTACCGGGGATGCTCAAACGATGGTGCTGCGGCCCCACTGCCGCCCCGGGTGGGGGGAGGAGGGGAACGGGGAAGGCTCGGTGCCCGCTCGCTGCAGCCGAGGTTCGGGGACACGGCTCAGCCCGAGAGCGGGGCAGGAGGAGCTGGGGAGGAAGGCCCCGGGGAGGCTGCGGGTTCCCCGGCGCCGCTTCGCCGCAGCGCAGCCGACGCGAGGTCACGGTCCCGAGGGTCACACCTACGAGGGTTCAGCGGGGACGGAGCCCCCGACGGCGGCTGGGGACGGCACGGCACGGCGTGCTCTGCCGGAGTTCGGCCGGAGCGGCACGGAGTGAAGTTGGGCCCAGGATCGGGGTGGTGGTGGTGGGGTTCCGCACGGTTCCCTCCGTTACCCCCAAGCAGCGCCGCTCGCCCGGCGCGCTCCGCGCAGCACCAACCCGCACAGCACCAACCCGCACGGCTGCGCACACCGCCGTCGCCGCGCACCCTCCGCCGCTCACCGGCCCAACTCCGCCGCCGCGCATTCCGCAACAACGCTCCTTCTCTTTGCCGTCCGAAGGCTGAGAACAACGGCCACGCGGAGCATCTCCCTTCCACCGAGAGCGGAGCATCCCCAGGACCACCGCCACCATCACCACCCCCCCATCGCTCGCCTCCCCGCCCCGCACTCTCCGAACTTCGGTTCTCCCCGCTGTGGGCACCCCCCGGCGCTGCCCCCCCTGCCCGCTCCGCTCCCCCCCGGGCGGCTCCTACCTGCGCGGCGCGGCTCTGCCCGCGGTGCTCCGGGTCCGCTCCGCCTGCTCGGGGCCCCCAGCGGCCACCGGGAGAAGTGCGGGGGGCGGCGTGGGGAGTGGGGGAGTGGCAGGGGGAGGGCGGAGGGGTGGGATGGGGTGGGATGAAGGGAAGGGGCGGGGGAATGGGGAATAGGATGGAGATGGGACGGGAGGCAAAAGAAGGGAAGGAGGAATGGGGAAGATGGGATGGGATGGGATGGGATGGGATGGGATGGGATGGGATGGGATGGGATGGGATGGGATGGAGAGAGGGCTCAGAAATGGGAGGGAGGGATGAAGAGGAGGATGGGGCAATGGGGAGCAGTGCAGGGAAGGAGGGATGCAGAGAAAGAGAAGGATGGGGCACGACAGAAGGATGCAGGGAGGGCAGAGGGCTGAGGATGGAGGGATGGATGGATGCAGGGAGGGCAGTGGGGGCGGATGCAGGGTGGGAGTGAGGAGGATGGGGGCAGGATAGAGGGGTGCAGGGACAGAGGGGTGCAGGAAGCTGGCATGCAGGGAGCTGAGGGAGGAGGGATGCAAGAAGCGCTGCTTCCAAAAGGGATTGGTTTTCGTAAGCCCAGATTCGGCTCTCCTGGGAGGAACATTTGATATCCAGAAGGGTTCTGTCTTCTCCCCACAGATCCCACCTCATTTCTTGCTTCGGGTCTCACTCCTATCACCCACAGCCCCGCTTTTCCCCACACGTCGTGGAATCACAGAACCATGGAGTGGTTTGGGTAGGAAGGGGCCTTACAGCCCCTCCTGGCCCCAGCCCTGCCCAGGGCTGGCTCCTACCCTGCCTTGGGAGCACGGGATGAGATGCGCCTGCACACAGCTCCTGAAATCTCCGGGCAAAGACATCCTACAATGCTGGGAGCCAGGAATGGGGTGGGTAGGACCTGTCCCATAGGATTCCTCAGCCACAGGGCACCAGGAGCGCTGCACCAGGGTCGGTTCCCAGGCGGTGTCCCCATAGGCTGCGCTGCTCCGCCCCCCTTTGCTGTACTGCAGCTCTGCTTCCCGGTTTGGTTGTTTGTTTTTTAAAAGCAAGAAAAACAAAGCTCCTAACCCCATCTATTAGCCGGACTCCTGCATTTGGAGCAATGAACTCTCATTTGACAGAAATTCATCTTCCCCTCCTGCTGGGATGAAAGAGAAACAGAATCAACTTCACAAGAGAAAAAAAAAAACAAAAAACAAAATAAAACGCCTCTGCTCCAGAGACAGATTGCTCACAGGGCATGCAGGAAACAGGAGCTTCGAGCTCATCCCTTACACATCAATCCCTGCAGGACAACAGCCACAGCTCATCGCTCTGTGAGCAATCCCCCCCCCTGCAGACGGCCCACCCTGGCACCCCTCATTCCCAGCACAGCGCAAGGCTTCCCTGCATCCCAGCTGTGTTTCCCTTTCGCTGTGGCTGCATCCCTTCAGGTCCCACTGTTAAGCCGGGTTTGGGCACAGCGATGGGCTCAGGGCTGAGCACCGCATGGATCAGTCCCATCCACTGGCAATGGCTGAGCCACGCTCCCCTCTCCCTCCCCTTCTCCTTCTGAGGTTGAGGTTCCAACCTCATCTGCTCTCTCCCGTTGCTCGGCCCAATGTGGGGCTGCAAATTGCTGCAAATTGCTTCTGCAAGCACTGCAGAACGGCGTCCGTGGTCCCAGTGAGGGTTTGTGGGATGCTCCCCCTGCACACAGAGCCCTCTGTGATGCACCTTTGTGATGGCAGGGCTAAAGGTCGTGCTGATAGCTTGCATTGCTGACCCCCATTGGGATTGCAGAGCTCCTCCCTTCGTGTTCTCTCCCCCACAGCTGCCACCACCAAAGGCCGTTTCTTCTCCTTGCACACGGACAAAGAATAAAAGCAGCCCCTTGAAAAGCCCAGATGAAAACAAACTTCTCTTTGAAAGGCGGTGAGAGCAGAAGATTTGAGAGACTTTCAGGTGAGAAATAATTACGAAAAAGAGAGATGGAGAAAGAAACCACCCTAAAAAGACAACGCCGTGGCCCATCCTGGCTGCTAAGTCATAGAATGGGTTGGGTTGCAAGGATCTCAAAGGTCATCCCGTTCCAACCTGGTCATCCTTCCAACCCTTTGCTACAGGCAGAGACATCTCCTGCTTGACCAGGTTGCTCACAGCCCCACGCAGCCTCCAACGAGGGGGCACCCATAAAGAAAATCAGACCTCCAAGAGAAGGAGGTAGGAAATGTGTTCACTGACAGCAAACCCAGATTGTGGAAATGACTGCAAAGCCTCTCGAGGGCCGACAGAACGCAGCTGTGCTCTCCTTACCCACGGAGCTCCACTTAGTGCCGTTTATTCAGCAGTGCTGGGTAAATATCAACAAGGAGGTTGAAAATATTGATGGGGGAAGATACTTCACGTTGAATGAGGCGCAGACATCTGGAAACAAACAAACTGCTGCAAGAAAGCGGCGGAGATATTTTGGGTGCTTCGTTGCACCGAGAGCCCAGTGATGAGCTGCAGCTGTACGGTGCTGTATGGGGCAGAGATGGGCAGGATCACTGCTGGGCTCTTCCAATGTGCTGAAATAGTTGGGGGGAAGAGAAGCAACCACGACCTGCAGCGTATTGACAAAAGGTCGTTTAGAAAAGGTCTTTGGGAAATCCAAAGCTCCTGGAATGAAGTGGAAGGGATGGTAGGGTTGTGTTGGAATGGAGCTGATAGGGGTTGCCTGAACTCAACCCACAGAGCAATCTGGGAATGAGTGGGGGTGCAACCAGGAGGGGCCAATCCCCCCAGGTAAAGGCTGCATAGGTGTCCCCAGAGAGAGAGAAATGCTGTGGGATACCCAGGGGAGAAGCTGCACCAGGACAAGCAGGAGATGGATGGCACAGGAATGCATCACCAGGTCAGCGCTGCCCCACGTGCCACGATCCCAAAGCACAGCGCAGCCTCTCAGGTCCTGAAATGGCTCTGGTGGAGCTCACAGCCAATGCAGTTGGACCTTCAGGCATTGCCATGGGGATTTGTTGGCAGATCCAGCGTGGGTTCAAGGGCACAGGCTGCAGGAGGCACCAAGCAGAAGCTCAGCTGTTTACGTGTGATCATTTATTTACAGCAGTGCAATAAAGGGAATATATAAAATAACATTCAAACAGGCAAAACACGAGCAGCATCATTAGGAAAGAATAATAGGGCTCTGATTACCAATTATAATACAGCAACCTCTCCAGAAACTTCACAGCCTTACCGCAGGAGGGAAGGAAAAGCAGAAGGGAGAACTCTGCTCCTGCACTGCAGCATCACCACCAGTGCTGTGCCCTGCGAGCAAACCCCAACGGGAGCCCAGCAGGCTGATGGCGACACAAAGCTGCAGCCTTCAGTGATGCTGCAGGGGAAGAAATCAGTCCAGCAGGGCTTAATGGTGATGACTGAGCTGCGCTGAAGGGCTGCCTACAGTCAGCTGCTGGGTACCCTTAGGCGGGTCGAGGACCACAGGTCCCAGGTCCAAATCCCACCCAGCACCCATAGGATGCTCAGGGAGAGCTGCCAACCCAAAGGACAGCACAACCCCCTCCTCAGCAGCACCCACAGGAAAGCTTCCCCTGCCCATCAGCACAGCAGGCAGCCCAACGCTTCGAGCCATTCCAGCAAAGCCACCCCCCAAAAAATCCAGCAGTCACAACTTCTTTCCTTTAAGCTTATTTAATGATATTTGAAACGCGTAAATTTTCTATTTCCCAGATCCTGAAAACAACATTTTTCTTTTTCTTTTTTTTTTTAAGTGACCAATATTTAATTCCAGAAACATACAACCTTATCAGCTAAGTCATAAAAGAGCTATTTTACAAACATACATCTGGATAATTAGAACAATAAAGTCTTTTTAGACATTCAAACATGATCAGTAAAAATACAGGATTATTAATAAAGATTCTTGTGTATTTTTTTTAAAGAATACTTCCAGATTTCTTTTTCTTTTTTTTTCTTCTCTTTAAAGTAAATCTCTGTTAAGAGTACACGATTGTATGTTGTACAAAGAAAATAAAAATATTCTAATAGGAAGAGAGCTCCGAAAGACTGAATTCGAAACGCAACAGCAGTGTTTTGGCTGCAGGATCCCTTTTGCAGTACATCTGCTTGTCAGTTGGCACCTTTGGGGGAAGCAGGGGCTTCTTTGGGGAGCAGAGGGAGAACACAACGCCAGACAGCATCTCACAGCTGGGAGGAAAGAATTGAGTTGGAGGAAGGATGGGCTGGGCAAAGAAACCAGAGAGCATCGCCTTGCTCTGCTGTCCAGTCTGAGGAAGGGAATGTACAGTCACCAAGCAGGAGCGAATTAAAATGCTTTCTTACCCTGGAAATTGGCATTTAAGAAACGTTATGGCTTGGAGGGGAAAGGGGAATCCTGAAAAGTGCATTTAGTTCCAGCTCCTTCCGCACAGCGAGGCACAGCCTGAGGTTCTGCCATACAGTAGATGTGCCAGAGAGTAGAAAGGAATCCCTCGTTATTTCAGGTTCCTGCACACAGATCCCTGACCCCACCATCATTTCTCTACAGGAGTAATGCCCCCTTTGCCAGGACGACCAACGCAGCAGCAGCAGGCCAGCAGAAACAAAAACCCATCAGCACGTGTGACCTTTCTGCTCTCTGTGCAGCTGGGTTCAAACAGGTCAGGCTTCCTTACAGCACTGCAGCCTCCTGCACTGCAGAGCAGCCACCCCAAAGGCCTCCTTCCCTGCTGCCTGTCAGCCCAGCAGAAAGCAAAGATATTTCCCCCTGTGCATCCTGAGAGTGGAAAGGGACAGAGCTGCCCCTGGCCTCGTCGCAGCTCGCACCCAGCATCATTAGGGACTCCTGCAGCTTGTAAGCTGCAAAGCTTTTGGACAGGGAGTCCAAGGGCTGCTCCTGTTTCTGGAGTGTGGGTTGCAGAGCAGCACCGTGCCAACTGAGCGAGGGGATGATGTGGGGTGGGGAATAAAGGGAGCTGGACAGCAGGTCTGGCTGCAGCCCAGCTCAGTTTCTGGCAGGATCAGGTAAAGCTGCTGCATCAGCATGAGGCAGCATTCTGCTTCGGGGGCTAAGAAGAGGAAGCGTGGGTGCTTCTAACCAAAGGAACTGGTAGGGCTGAAGGCGGGGAGGGGAGATCCCAGCAGGTAAGAAGGGCAGCGCCTGGCTAATACTGACAGAACGTTCATGGGGTGAGGATGGACCTGAGCAGGACCAGAGGAAGAAGCAGCTCCTGCCAGCATGGAAGAGAACACTTTGGCTTGTGTTGGCAGTGCAAGGCTCCTGCTGGTGAACAGCGATACTCTGTGCAATCAGCTCTTCAAAAGAAGAACTCCTCCCTGCTCCACAAAGCATCGGGGCTCCTTCTTTCACACCGGGCCCCAAATCCTCTCTGTTCAATCTGGACGTGAACTCATCCCTTGCCTATTTCTAATGGGAAGAAGAAGAAGAAGAAGGATCTCCTCTCCAACTTCAGTTCAAAGAAAAAGGAGAGATCTGACTCTGTGCCAACAGCTTACGAGAAAACATTTGTTTTAATGGAGCAGGGAGTGCGATCTTTCTGCTGACCAAAGACAGATTCTCAGCACTTCAGGATCCACGCAATTGCAGCTGCTCCTGCAGTTCTGAGGGTTAATGGGATTTACGGGTTTGTTCAGTTCGGGTTCGTTAACCAGATTAAAACCTGGAAAGAGGGTGGAAAAAGGGACTGCTCTGCACGCTTTGCACTGCAGCTGCCCCACTGGCAGCCACCCCTCACCACGCTGCTGCCCATCCAGGACCAACGCAGGGCAGTGCACAGCCAGCAGAGGCTGCCCAGCATTGGCTCTGCTGGTGGCTGATGGTTACATCTTGTTCCCAGACAGAAAGGTGTCTCAACAGCAAACCCCCATCAGAACAGGCCCAGGGAAGTGCTGGAGAGCTGTTTCAGCCTCCTCTGCTCTGCACATCTCTGTTTCAGTGAGGACACATTGGCACAAAGAAAGAAACAACAACCAAACACCCCAAAGCCCTCAGCAAGACGTTCAGGTACTAAAATTTACTGGCCCTATAATCAGCAGTACCTGTGGCTAACTCAAATGGCAGCCCTTATTCATTCAGTAGTGAATCAGGGACAGACACCCATCCGCCCCACATCTTTGAAACACTTCTGGGTTTGCATTTTTTTCCTTTTTTTTTTTTCTTTTTTACTGTTTTTTTCTTTTTTTTTTTTTTTTTTTTTTGATCCAGAGAAGAGTTACAAAAGTGCTGCAGGTCCAAGTAATTTTATCACTTTACAAAGGAGACGATGATCAAAGCCAACAAAGTCAAGGAAAAAAAAAAGCCTATTCTCCTCTCCCAGTTTTATCTCGCATGTCAGCAAAGGAAAACCCTAATGGGAGAGAGAGGGAGGAGGAAATAAACTTTGCCCAAGTGCCTGGCTACTCAGAGCATGGAAAAGCCTTGTTGGACACGTGGTGATGTGGGCATTTGCCATGCAACCGTTGGATGCACACAGTTCCAGCCACAAGTCATCGTGACACCTTCATAAGTGGCTTCTCTGCCTGGCAGTTTGGGTGCCAGCAGGGAGTGCAGAGTCCAGTCCAGTGGAGGGAAGGTACACAAAGCACATCCTCTGCCCTGGGAGCAAACGAGGCTCAGGAGCAGCGGGAGGCACAGCACACTGGATGCACAGGGCCAGAACTGTCACTACCCAATTAAAACAGAACAACGACAACGACGACGACGACGACAACAACAAAAATAGGCAGATTAAAAAAATTAAAATGTGCTTTTGATACACGGAATGAAGTCAAATAAATACAATGATTTTTTTTTTTTTCCTTTTTTTTTTTTTTTTTAAATGTCTAAATACATTTTTTTTATATCCTACACCCAAAGCTCTGTACATTTGGTTTGGTTTTTCTGTTCTGAAAAAAAAAAAAGAACAACAAAAAAAGATTTCTGGTGGCCAAGGAGAGGAGGAGTAGAATAGAACAGACTCCCTCACTGACAAGATAGTGCAGATGCCCCACAGGAAAAGCACCCATGCCTGCTTTGCTAGAGGATGGTTCACATTTGGATGGTCTGAACCCTCTTGTCTTACGAGTCCACAAGGAAGGCAGCGGGTGCTGAGTCCTGACAGTCCTCATCCAATCTTCAGTCGTCTTGAAAACATGACTAACTTTTCTCTGATGGAGGAAAACAGAAAACAGTGGTGGTGAGAGAAGGAGAGGTGCAATGAGAGGCGAATGCCTGGTGTTTCTGAACAACAGCACCAGCACAGAAAGCATGTCAGTGTGAGTGAGAGAGCACACATTTAACCTGAATCCCAGCAACCACATAGTGCCACGGGACTGGCCACACAGCAGCCAATTCACACGGTGCCAGAGGCAACCCAGAGAAAGACTGGAATCATTTCACACATTGAGAAATCTCTGTTTGGGAGTTTACATCGATTCAGCCCTCTTGAAAGAGAAGCTGCACGTCCTCAGCTGGAGGTACGGGTGAGATGAGCTCCTCTGCACTTGTGAGACTCAATGGATTCCTGTGACCTTTCTTGGAACCAGCACCCTGTTAGAGATGCTGAAGCAGATGAAACCTTTTTGTGTGTGTGTCTGAAAACATTAATAACTGACTGTGCACTCTTTGGTTAATGCCTGATGTCAGTGTGCTCTGCACTGCCTGTTCCATAAGATCATACCTGAGTGCTCTCCTGTGGAGGCTGACCCAGCCAGCCCTTGGCGACGGAGAATGATGTAGTCTTCCTCAACCTCCTGAAAAACAAAGCAAAAACACACCTCAAGTGGCTTTTTTTCCCTCTTTATCAAGTGATTGAAGAGGGCTTCAAATGGGAAAAGATACGTTGCACTGCGGGAGAGTGGACTGGAATCATTCTTGTGACCCACACTGGATCTCAAGACCTTCATTCAGCCTCCCCTTCCCAAACAATGTTCCATCTCCTCTTCACATTCGAGTTCAATTAAAGACTGGCTACAAACTTAACACGTTGGTCTGCTTTACACACCAGGATGCTGTAAATCCTCTACAGTGAATGCTTCGTTGTATGGACAAATGCTCAAAACATACAAAAAATTATTCTGGATATAGTAAGCTGCAAACTTCATTATTATCCTACTGCAACTTAGCACCTCCTGCTGAAGGCAGCAGCATGCAACAAGAGCCAATTTGTATGCCAATAATTCATACCCATCAGACCAGAGGTCCCTTTGAAACCCCACCATTACACAGTTGCACTTTTGTCCTGTCCCTGAAGAACGGCTCCAAACTGAAACCAAAGCAGCACGCACACCTCCTGCCTGCAGCTGAACTGCTGGCTTCCTGTAACCCCACAGTGCAATGCAAGCAAATGGCACCAAAAGTTCCCCCTCCAAAAGCTTCCAGAGGGAAGAACCAGAGATTGAAAAAGGCACGACCTCCTTCCCCAGAACTGAACATTTCCAAGTTATTTTCTAAAACAAAGCCTAAGAAATACAAAAAGAGTGACTGGTGCAAGCAGAAACACAGTACCTTCAACTTTTCAAGGTTATTCTCTATCTTCTGAATATACTGCATCATCTGCACGCGTGACTCTATAGACCAGAAGGGAGGGTTTGCTACAACCGTGCAGGGCTCTTCCACTCCTCCCCAGCGGGAAACCATCATCTCCTCTGCAAACGGGGAGCTGCCTCCGTCCGACTGCGTGTCCCGTGGGGAAAGGGGCTGCTGCTGTGCAGAGTCCAAAGAGCTGTGGCCACCTGCAGCACCCTGGAGAACCAGAGACGACACCTCCTCATCCGTGGAGCTCTCCTGCACTGCTTCATATCCATCAAGGATCAAATAATTTCCTGTCGAAAGAACAGCTTTTTACTCACACCTCGGTGCCGTCAGCGCTGAGAACCACTGAACTGCAGACAGTTTAAGCAGACTTTAAGGAAGGCAAGTGGGGAGAGGCCCATCTCCTGAGACGTGTTAAAATGGATAAGAGAAAGCATCTGTGATCACTATGCAGAGTGGTGATTGCATGAGACCAAGCTAGCTTGGTTCTGAGCTGAGCTCTGCAGATCACGGCCGGTTTGGGGACCACAGCTGGCCAAGGATGAGACCAGAGGAGCTCATCACCTCCCCTCCTGCATTCATTCCCCAGTTCTCTGCTTCCAGCCTGAAAATCCTGCACACGTGCTCACAGCACCCACCAACCCAAACCATTTCTGACCTGCTTGTAGGTGGGTTAGCTTTAAAATCCAGCTTGCTGAAAATACGTTAAGAGATAATGCAGTTACAGACAGCAAAGCAATCACAAACTGTGCCTAGCAATAGAATTACATTAAATAATTTCTCTGCAGCGTTACAGCAAAGCTTGCACGTGAAAGCAGAATTGACTGAAAACAGGGCAATCTGATTTTGATGCCCCTCCACAGTTAAGAAAGTAAACAGCGTGAGTGGTGACAAGTAATTAGATGCTTCAAGTTGTTGGCTTGCTTTTAATAATTTAAAGTGTTTCTGTAATTCAGGGCAAGACAAACGATTTTTCAATGCACACTTGGAAGGCAGCGTTTGGACAGCCACAAATTGGCTTATGAAGAATCCAATTTTTAAATAAAAGCATATTCTCAGATAAGAGATATGGAATCTACTACCTGTGAGTGCCTCCTCACACCACAGCACGCACAGGATAAGCTGGCGTGCTAAATTTAGTGCAGGGTCACCACTTTGGCTGATCAAAAGCACGGGACTTTCCAAATGCAAAGTGTGCAAAGTCCCATGAAGGTGCTTACAGCTGCTGCCTTCGAGCTGCCTTTCTGCTGAGTTAACAGCTCCACAACCTTCTTGAAGGGTAGAAGAGAGAGGTTGGGAGATGCTCAGGCCATTGCCAAATATAGCATATGTAATAACAACGGAAATCACAATAAGCTTTTAAGAGCTTCAGACTGGGGTGAGGTCGCTGGAGACAACTGCAGTGCCAAGCTGAACTGTACGTTTCTCTTCCCAAGCTCAATCATGAGAAGCCAAAGCAATAGCTACAAAATAGCCTGAGCCATGACTCTGTGTATGGACTACAGCAATGCTTTGCCTGCAGGGAAAATATTTTTCCTACAGGTTCCAACCGTCAGCTGAGAGATAACACGGTCCAGTGGCAATAGCAATCAAGAGCTTGCATTGTGCCCAGGCCTCTGTAAATACAGTTTGTCACAGTGTATTAACCCCACAGGATTTTGGTTTCTTCTTTCATAAAATAGGAAATTCATTAGGTACATGTTTGCTCAGCTCTTTTCCGTGCTGAAATGACTGTCAAGGACTAAAGAACTAACTTTAAATAAATGTCCTAACTCGTATCAGCAAGAGAAGCTTCACTAGGAAAACGTACTGTGGTTTTCTTTAGTATTTCCCAATCAAAACTGAGCCCAAGTCTCTAGTACTGAACTGGGAGAGGCTGCCATCCCAAGAAGGAAGGAAATAAACTCACCTGAGATCCGTATTTGCACATCCTCCTCGTCCTTCCTTTCCATCAGCTCACTTTCAGATGGATTTTCATCACTGTGAGCTTCTCGGGCATCAAAGAAATGCTCCCCACTCTCATCAGCACCCAGCCCTTCCAGCTCTGTGGCAGAGACCTCCAGATTCACACCCATGCGGTCCATCGCTAAGTTACTGCTGGGCCCGGGGTCCCTCGCTCCCAGCTGCATGGCATCTCCTGGAGCTGGTGATTCAGCTGAAGTCCGGAGGCCATAATTAGCTGTGGGCTCGTTAGTTCCGCTTCTTGGAAGCGTGGGGTCTGCTCCAGGCTGGTGAAATTTGTTATGGTCGGAGTGCTGCAATCCAAGCTCACTTCCACCCTCTGTTTGTGCCTCTTGAGAGACGGTCCTGAACCTGGGGAAGCGCTGCCGGTCTTCGAGGGTCCCCTTCTCAGCAAAGCCAAGCTGTTGGACCAACAGCTTTTTCAGCAAGTCCACTGCAAGTAGAGACAACATGGCAAAGCTTCACAGACCGTGTCCTCCAGAACAGAGATCAAACTACACATAAAGGCCCCTCTTTCAAATGACAGATCTCGGAGCAGCCAGCCCTCTCACTGCTCTCAGGAGGGAAGTCAGGGGGGGGAAAATAAATAAAAGGTCTTTTGGAGCCCTGTACCAATGCTTTATTCCACATTTCACCTTAGAAGGAAGGGCAAACACATCAGTCCAAGCTCCACCTTGCTTGGAACAGAGAAATCACCTACTGAAGCTGTCCAGTGAGCTGGAGGGCAGCTGAGTGCCTGGTTGTTACCCCCTGCAAATGAACTGAAACCCAAAGGCAGTAATGGGGGACCCCAGCCTCGAAGTAGCACACTAACCGTGTTCCACTGGATTTTGAAATGACAGATCCACAATTTTCCCTACAATTTCATGTAAATTTATTCTTATCTGAACTTCAACCCACATCCCTTTAGCGCTCAAATTATCCCAACCAAACACTTCGTATTAAGGACACATTGTTCAGTGCAAAAATATGACGCCGTCGAGAGTGCAAGTTGCTGTTCTTTCTCACCATGTAATGCTCACATAACACCCAGGAAAATCCATGGGCTCACACAGCACAGCAGCCCTTCAGCTAAAGGGAAGGCTCTTGTCAAAATGTGAGACCCACTGCTGCTGTCAGAGGGCTGCCCTACTGCATCTGCATGGCCAAGAGATGCTGGGTCACTGATACCACCTTAACACACCCCACAGACTGAGATTCTCTTATGGCTGGTCTGTGAACATGCTTACTAAGATCATCTGTACAGCATTCAGAATCAGAAAAGGCCTCTGAATCCTAGAAAATGGATCTGAAGATCTGAGGTAAACCATTAAGCTGCAGAAGACTGTAATTACTTGGAGAGAGAGAAAAGGGAACTGGGGCCAAGGGTATGAATGCTCTGCATTCTAGTGACAGCAAATGACCCAAAGAGAAGCAGTACAGAGTATTCCCTTCAAGTGCAATTCAGGGACTGCGTGTCCACTTCTGAAATGCCAGGGAGAGATGCACAGATTAATGATTTCATTCAAATTTTAGGAAGTTATATTTAGAAACGCAAGGAATTAGAATGCTGGGTCTGATCAAGTGGGCTGCACAGCCCTGCATTCTTCCTCTGAATAAAGGTAGACCACAGAACAGAGAAAACGCTTGAGAATCTTCTAAAAACAATTTTACAGAATTATCTGTTCATCAGAGCAAACTGCTTTCAGCACAGACAAGTACCAATCTGATCACATCCAGCCAGCTCCCAAATCCCCTGAAAATCTGCATCTAGACTTTGTCTTGCTCATGTAAAACATCCAACCTCATCTGCATGATTTTGCAAAAGAAATATGCCACATCACAGCCTGCAACTCAGGCAGCCCTTCCTGTTCTGCACCCCTGGTGCTGTGAATGCAAGTCCATGGGGTAACTGCAATGTCTTCGAGAAGTCTGCTGACTGGCAATGACATTTTTCACAGCACTGCTCAGAGCTCTGCAATCTGATTTTGTCATCAAAGCACTTTGTGGACGATACGTAACCATTCATGATTACCCTCATTTTAGACACAGAGAAACAACAGCAAAGCAATGAGATGCCTGTGGCTGAAGTGAGCGGTGTGCAAATTCAGAACTCAGAATTCCTTCATGTCACATCCACTTTGTTTTGCTATGCTGTCATCTACAGCACAGAGAAACAAATTATTTAATAGAAACAGGCATTAGTACCATTCTAGCATTGATTCAGAAGGTCGACCTCACAATTTCCATCTCCAAAGCAAAGCTCACAGGTACTTACGGTTCCTTAATGCATCCAGTGCCCACTGCCCTCCTGACACCAAAGGTAAATTGGTGGCTGTGTGTTCATAGCACGGAGAAGCCTCCTTCAGGGCCAGGTCTGCCTGTTGCACTTTATCAAACTGTCTTTCTGCCACAAGAAGACTTTCCACCTCGGACTTTTCAGACATGGTGGGTGAAGTCTGAGCATTCAGTATCAATGGAGAGTCCAGGCCCAGATCTTTGTCTAGAAGACAGAAAACGTGTGTTCAGGTTAAACAACTGTGTCAAATTTGATGCTAAACTGCAGAAAATTCTCATAATCCCTGAAAACACTAACAAATGGTTCTTGAGCACAGCTTTGATAAAAGGCTGTTCATTTCCAGGGAGAAAAACCATCTTTTTCTGTGATTTGTAATGGGAATAGTAAGAGGTATTTTTCCAGGAGCTTCAGCATCATTTCTTTACCTGACTCGTAAAAAAACTGTTCCATTCCACAAAAAAGCCAGTGCTACCAAAAGAGCCCCAGGACACAAGGAACATGCCTTGGCACATTTGCACTCTGTGTATCAAATTTACTGACAGCCTTTACCAGGCCCACTGCGTTACCTGGGCTTTGTAGGCTACTGGCAGGAATGTCATGCTGGTCTTTGAGCTTCTGCTGCTCCTCTTCTTCACGTTCTTCTCTGCAGGGAAGAAAGAAACAACATGTACTTTTAGTCACCTGTATCTGAATGCTGCATGCCAATCACTGCTTTGGCTGACACAAGATGGGCTGCTGGGGAAAGAAAAGCAGCCCTTCCTCCTCCAGCTGCTGTTACTTACTCGCCAGGTCCCGACTGCGGTAATGGAATCACTCTTCTGCTACTCTCCATTTTTACATTCCCTGCCATCTGAGCTATAAGGTCCTGCCATCTGCATAAAAACATCACATAAAAACATGCAAGATGTGAAGCATAACGGATACTGCTCCATTTAACACTTTTTAAATCCAGCTAATGCAATTACTGCTTTTCTTATCAACAGAAACGTCTAATCCTGTTGTTCTTTCAAATCCTGTTACAGTCAGTGCCTCTGTAATACCTTGCAGCCACAAGTGAAGCAGCACAGCACAATGCTCACCTCACCGGGATGTTCCAGCAGAAGGAAATGAATGACAGGACCTTAGCAGGAGCTGTCGAGTTGTTTTTATGTATAAATGTAAGTGCAAGCATTATGTAACCTGTCACGTAGCACTGATCAGTTTAATACACTGCACACTACAACGGCTGCCACACGTCATACAAATGAGCTCAGGTAACTCGTGAACACCTGCACAGTTACTACACACAAGCAGACACAAAAGCTCTCACAAGTACAGCGAATCAAAGAGCAGATGGAACTGAAGCAATTACTTACACGTTCTTCTCTGAAACTGTCTGTGCCACCAGCTCGTAAATGTGAGCACCATTCTCTGACATGGAGATGACGAAGAACGCTTTGTTGTCTGGAGTAACACAAAGAGGGAAGCATTTAATTGCAAACCTCGTTCTGCATAGCATCCTGACATTCCTAGAACTGGACAGTACCCCCATCCAGAAGCAGTAAAAGATCATGGAATAACCCTGCAGTGGTACTGTACACAGAGGGAAATCCAGGAAATCTGACTATTAGTCCTGAAAGAAAAGAGCCACTTCTGCCCAAGCTACTTTGAAACGCACCACTTCTCTTTTCCCTCATAGTGATTTTCATTTCTAGGGAACCTTTCATCTAATAAAACCAGACTACTTGAACAAAGAAGCCTATTTATAACTCAAGCCATGCCTAAAGAGGTTATTACCAATGCAGAGAAGTTAAACAGCTCACGCAGTGCTACTGAACAAGATGTTGGACAACCAAGAATTAAGCCCACGCATTATTCCACGTTCAACTCTGGAACTCTAGACAAAAAAAACCCTCTCCTCAACTGATCTAATCCCCATTTTTGTTGTCCTCCTTTGCTTGTTACACTGACCTGTTGCCACCTGACGAACCAGAACAGTGTTCAGTTTGATGATAGGACTGAAGGTGTGTTTGCTATCAGCCGTCGACGCCAAGATTTTACTGTGACACTTCAAGACCAGCTTATCATCTTGTTTCTGCAACAGCACCAGAATGTCCTCCAAGAGCAGAGTGTAGAGATCTGCACAGGGCGCAAAGGAACCCAGAACGAGTTAAAGATTCATGGTTTTCTATCACACCCCAGCAGAAAGAAAAAGGCTGCATTTTTGATTACTCATGCAGAGGCACTAATCAGTGCTATGCCATTCTAGGCAAAGCTTGCAAATCTTCCTCATCAAAACTACAGCAGAGAGCTACAGATGGGATTGGATCATCTCACGACTGACTGCTGTGTCCCTGCATGGCCTTAATGATACTCCAGCACATTTCAGAATTGACAAGAATGATTTAATCAGCTTTGAGAAACACATACACATCATTATAGGCGGCAGTACGAATCATAATTGGAAACTGCAGAAATGCTTTCTCTCTCCCTCCCTCTATCAGCAAGCACACACAAACTCAACCCCACATCAGCTGACAAGGAAGACTCACCGATAGTTTTGTCACGATTAACCTTCCAAGTCAAAGGTCCTTCGTGAAGCATTTTTCTCTTTGTGAGATCCAAGTTCTGTCAGCAGGAGGAAGAAAAAAAAGAAGCAGCACTATGAAACGTCTAGGAAAGCAAGCAGTGGTAAAGCATAGAAGTGTCAGAGGGAAGGTAACCCATGGGTGCTCCAATTTGAGCAGCTAAACCCAGTGTGGAAAAAGAACCATGGAGCGAGAACAAGGCATGCTGTACATCAAAAGTCTTGTGAGAGGTGTCTTTCATCACTCTTCCTCATTCTTTGATCTTTTGACGATGTTTCAGGTGAACACATGGAGAATTTTCCTTCTAAGTAAAGTTCTTAAGGCATCAGAATGTCATCTGATTTCTAGGAGCTTTCACAATAGCCCATACAAAGTCTGCAGTCCCAGTATTACAACTGGTTAATGCTTCAGCACTCTATTTGCAAGTCAAGTATGCCCACGAATGACATACTGATATAAAAAGCATTCCAATGATCTGATGGACTTTATAATGTCAATGGATTCTTCAGTCATTTCAGTGCTTGTGACATTTAGATCTGCAGGCAAGTAGAAGTGACAATTTTCACAAGTCATTCCTTCCAAGTCTCAGTCTACAATCAATAACAGCAAGCTTTCATAACTGCCAGTAAGTTCTTCATTTCCTAACTAAATGCTTGTGGGTTTATTTGTGGAAGATTACAGGATATAGTTTTATAGGCAAGTCATCACATAAAGATTTCTTTGAATACACACCGACTTTGGAGAATATAAAGGAGTGATAAATAAACAACACAGAATCTCTAAGTGAGACTGGCACAAATAGCAGTCAAAGTATCAAATCATCATCATCCTCCTGGTATCTCACTAAGCTTACAAGCTCCACCAGCACTCCTATGTGCAGAACCACGTTGTTACATCCACGGAGATCTTCAGGAAGTCAGCAAAACTAAAGGTTTATCTCCAAGATTGCACATCTGAAGATGGAATAGGAAGAGCCACAAACAGAGCAACGGTGCTGCAATCAGGACGCACAGAGCAATTGCTTCAGTGCTGCCACTTACCCTGAACTCATCCATCATGGGATCCTCAGACTGCTTTAAGTAGGACAGGTCGAGACGACGCTGATAATCTTCCAGATGCTGCAAAAAAAAAACAACAACCCACAACAAACCATTGAAAATGGTGACTTTGATTATCAGAACTCTAATTAGAGTCAGAGAGCAGGCAGTCACAAGTTCCCACATGCCTGGGATTCCTGTTCTCACAGCAGTACTCGTGCCACAGAGCACCTTTAAGCACAATACACGGTCACTTGTGCACAGATTCCAGCCATGTTGCACAGCTTGCTTCCCTTCACCTCCCTCTCCTCACCCTGACCATTGGTGTTAACCCAGCTCGGCTCCCACCTGCTTGTTCTCTGATTCCTTAACAGCCTGGTTCACGTGGTTAAGGATCTGACGGCAGTGATCTGCTGCTTTCTTCACTTTCTCCTTCTCTTCAGGCAGTTCTGCAAGAGAACAGGGAAATGCAATCACTCTCTCTGATAAAGGATGAAGAGGGCACAAATGTCGTGCTGCTTGCTGACCGCAAACAGGTTCCAAAAACATCCTCCTGCTACAGCAACAGCATGCAGCAGTTCCCTTTCCAGCCAGTCTCTAGATCATACAGACAGACACAGGTGAGCCCCATCAATTCTCACCAGCACAAGCCACATTATGCATGTAGTTAACTGGCAAATAAACAAGTTCATCAGGGGTAATGGAGTGTCACACGCTTTCTTAATTATGATTAGAGTGACTTGTAAATACAGTATATTTTTTGCAAGTAATGAAATTACACTGCAACAGTTATCTGCTAGTAAACTTGAAAAGGCATTTCATGGTCTTATGAGTCCTCTTTGTCTGTTACACTGGAAATGACTTTCAGTGTGGCACACAGCAGCTGAACTCAAACCTCTGCAAGAACAGGTAATGTTCTGCAGTGCTGTACAGATGTGACAGCTGATGAGAGCTGCACCAGGACTCTGTTGGCCTCTATCATGTGGGACGATGCTTTTTTCCCAAGTTCAAACTGCTTCTTCAAGTTCTTATTAATATCATACGAATGGCCTTCCAGTTTTTTATATGAAGTTGATTTTATATCAGACTTTCGGGGCGTAGGTGAGATGGAAATCTAAGCACTCTTTCTTCCCTCACCTACTGGGAATTCTGAACAAATTCTATGGAGAACTGATCAGAACAGCACAACCCTTTGGTCGATAACATGGAAATCCTGACCTTAAAAGAAAACAATCAATTTGTTCTGCATTATCTGCTCTTTGTTCCCTTCTTCAGAAACATGTCGATTTGCATCAGCCTCAGCACTGCATGATTTTTGCTTAGACTTTGTGATACTTTCTTTTCTTCCTTGCTCAGAACTGTCCTACATCCATCCATGCTCGTTTAAGTAACTGCATAACTTGATGAGTTTTTATGAGATTCTTCGTTCTCCATATTTTTATGCTGGCAATGGACGACCAGGGATTTCTGTTATTGGAAGATCTTATTCTTTTTCTCTCTCTCAAGTGCATCTACATGGAAATTGGAATTCATTTAAATGTGCTTTCTCTTAATAGCCTGATTAGCTATCTTGGTGTGCTAAAGAAGAAAGTAAAAATATGTTTTTCAGAGCATATTTATTACTGAAAATCAATTTACTGAAACAAATGAAGTATCATCTTCAGTGATTGAATTCTTTCCAGTTATTTCCTCCAAAACTGTAGAAAGGTGTTAAACATGCCTACAAAATTACAGAAAGAACAAGCATGCTAATGACTGCTCAAAAACAGCAGCACAGAGGCAAGCTGCCTCTCTGTCAGCTCAAGTTTCAGTTTATCAGAACATGAATAAGGAGGAGTTAAATGATGCTCGCTCTTTTTCCTGTTTGTCTCCTGAATGTAATTCCAGCTACTGCACTGCTGTGTACTCACACAGCATCAGGACTGTGAGGGCACAGAGGAAACATTTCCTTCAGTTTGGTTGTCACAATGACTGAAAACAGGTAATAATGATAACAGCGTAAAATTAAGCAGCAGCCCAAGAACTGGAGGAAGGGAAGAAGACTGTCAGGAATTCCAGTTCTCTTTTTCAGAAACCATCAGCAAATCAAAGTGCTTTTGTCAGTAATTTCATGAGCAGAGTGGTTTTATCTTCAAAACTTCAGCTTCCACCCCTCGAACTTGTCAAGACCACGTTTAAATGATTACATGTATAACCCAACACAGACTGCCATTCACCTATCCCAAACTAAATCCCCCTGCCCTTCTTATTTTAGCTGGCCCTGCTGGGAGGTTATCAGCATGCAGATGGCTTTTACTGGGTTGTACCAGGTTGGATATTCACAAAAAATGGACTGTTGGGAAGAGTGGTAGAAGAGGCAGCTCTGGGAAATGGTGGAATCATCATCTTTGGAGGTGTTCAAGAAACATGGAGATGTGGCACTGAGGGACACGGTTAGTGGGCATGGTGGGGAGGGGTTAATGGTTGGATTGGATGATCTTAGAGGTCTTTTCCAACTTTAATGATTCTGTTCTGTTTTTCAGGAGAAGAAACGTGAGTTCAATCGAGAAAAAAGACTGGATTTTTTAATTCTACATATTTTGAAAGAATTTATTTAACCTGTCCTCCCGTGAGGAAGGCAGCAATGACATCACAGCGGTGACCTGTAAAATTCAACTGTACTTCAGTCCATGCAATGAAATCACATTTGCTTAGCAAACCTGCTGAGACACAAGCACCAACCACTGGCTACCTGGTGGAAATGCTTTACCTGTGTACTTTGCAATGTTATCCAGCAGAAGGGGGTACTTTGTCAGTCTCTGCATCTCTGTTGGAATGATATCCTTCAGCTGCAGGCGGCGACACAGGGGATTACTCTCAGCATCCTAAAATTAAACAGCACAATAAGTACGTTTGTCATTTTTATTAAGAGTATAATTACCTGAATGTGTAACATCTATTCATCACGTAAACGTCTATTACTTCACCTTCTGGTAATTAAATACAAGACAAGAAATGCCAAGATCTATCATTCAGACAATACATCCCTTCTCGATTTGCAATTACGTACAGGAAGGGCTCACAAAGCAGTGGCTTCCTTCCCTCATCACTGCACAGAGGCCTGGCAGCACCTCCAATCAATCTCAGTCACTGCCACACAGGGAAGATATCAGTTTAGCTCTTCATGCTATAGCAAAACTACAGTACATTTTTCAAAACAACGTCAACCTTTGTATTACTGCAGTTCTTCCCAGCTGGTGGTAATGAAGATAATGTTCTCCCCTCCAAATGCCAGAAGTATTCAAGCCCCTTTCCTGGTGGGCAGAATAGGTTTACAGTATCTGTCTTCTGACTTTGGCATGTCTCATAATTGCACTGCTATAAGCAGTTTTTCCTCACAGAAGTACTCATCCTTGGGAAACAGCCACCCAAGTGAGATGCGATGCTGCCTGGGGCAGCATGTGCTTTCCTTCATTCCAGCAAGACATTGTGTATGGCAATCTGAAGACAATGTGAAGTGCAATCTCATTAACTGTAACGACTTAATCTAAAGCCCTTCACTATCCCACACCAGCAGCTCAAACCCTTGCATAAAATTCACCTGCACGAAAGTCTGGAAACGAGAGTCTTTCTTCTGGCGGGACTTTATGACCTCTAGAGCAAAGGGCTGGTTACTGCAGAACGTGGCAGTGGCATGTTTCAGCTTCTCCTCTGCTGCTCCACTGAACTGTGCCAGAAAGTCACGAAAGCCAAAAATTAGACAGACCCAACTTCAGCACGAGCTGCTGTCAACAGACATCAAGCCATGTAGCACCACTGCTCTCAGAAGGGAAGGGAGGAATAGTAGCAAAAGAAGGGGGGAAGATGGGAGGAAGAGGGGGGACCTACAACAATCATCAAAGCACGTTACTGATGGCATTATCCAAATGGCCCTTTAATGCAGACAGCCTGGAGACATCAACCACCTTGCTAGGAAGTCTAACGCCCAGCCTGAACCTCCCCTGGCACAGCTTTCTGCCATTCACTTGTGTTCTGTATCTGAGAAGTTACTTCCACGGAATACATCATTTTAAACATTCTGTTTTTAAGCCTTTGTTTGTCCAGCCTATTTAGAAGCCCTGCTATGTGTAAACCCAACATCTCTCCTGTCACCACTCCCAGCATTTCCAGTTCTCTCCACAAATGCAGATTCAGGGAGAGAATACAGTCCCCCACTGTTAGCTGCAAGAGAAGTGCAAAAACAGCATTCGGATGAATGACCAGTGACTATTTACCAGACTCTGGTCAGCAAAGCCAAGACCAAAGGTCCTGTTTCTTCAGGATTAGCCATGCTTAAAGACAAGAAGAGAACAGAAATATGGCTAGGGAAAACGACAGCCACGAGCAGAGCTGAGAAATGTGCTGCAGATGACAGACAGATAGACTATCATTGCCATCCTTCCCATTCCTACTGCCCAACTTGTGATGCAGCAAAAGCAACTCCTGAAAATACTCTGGAGAATGAGATTCTAGTTTGATTTTTGTGTTTTAGCCACTTAACCAGACACCAGCCATGGAACGATCACACTTGTAAGGTCTAGCTTGCTTTAACTTGTTCAAAAACGAATGCACAAGCTATTTTTTTGCTTTTCACAACACACAGGGGAGAACTAAAAGAGGTTTTTCACTACCAGCCACATCTGATTTTCATTTTCCTCCCCTTTTTTCTGGGATATGAGACAAACGGCAGGATTACAAAAATATAAATCACAAGAGACTTCTGCATGAACATCTGAAAAGAATAAGCAGATCAATCTTCAATCCCATATTAAGTAGGCTTGAAAACAAACAACAAAACAGGAGACTCCCAGGAGAGACTGAAAAAACCAAAGAGATTCTCACTCCTGCTCCCATCGTTTGGATCTCATCTTTGAAGCAAAGCCTGCAACAGCTCTACAGATTTGAAGAGGCTCAGCTATGCAAACTCTACGACTGGAAATCATGATTTTAAAATATCTTTAACTGCACCAAAGGTGACGTAAGGCTTATTTCAATATTACTGCAGTAAATTGTGCTACTACATTTCTCAAAATCCTGCTCTCATTTTACGTCTCCAAAACTATGTTTCTATTTTACCAATGCACTGAAAGAAATGTTTTCTTCTTCTTTTCTCCTACCTCCTGTCAAATGAAAATCCTTTGATTGTTTCTGCTTTTCTCTAAACCTCTTTCCCTAGCTCTTTGTTGGCTCCACACAAATAACTGCTCTCAGACCTTCAATTCCCATTAGCTGGGAATTACCTTCATTAGCCTCTGACACCATAGGTCACTTTCTGAAACACATTTTCGAGAATAAAAATGGAATTTACCCAAGAAAGCAAATCCTCCCCAATTTGGTCAATAACAGAAGTCTCATTCCTTTTCCGGACCGCTTTCATCTGATCATTCAATGCCACTTAGAAAAAAAGAAAAAAGAAAATTTTATTAATACCATTTGCATGCTTAATTTTCCTTACTTTCCATTTCTTTTAAAATAAAACTTCTTCTAAGAAAGCACCAAACATTGAAAAGGTGTCCTGCAATGTAATGAATTCAGCAGTACCTAAAAAATGTTACATCCCTCCTTCGCACTTCTATCTCTCCTGTGTTTCAATGACCTCCAAGAACCTTTCCAGTCTTGTCTTTTCTGAGGCTCAGTATCACTGACCTTTTAAAAACCCAGGGCTCATGCAGAACACACTTCAAGCCACCTGCCTAAACAACTGCCTTTACAACTGATTATTCAGTGACAGAGCAGAAACTGTGATTCTGAGCAGTCCTTCCTCCAAACAATTAGGAAGGGTGACCCTTCAAAGCCACCTGCAAGACATCAATCCTCCCATGGCTTTTTCATGTTTTCCTCATCGACAGCTGTAACTTTCTGAGCATTACCCTACAAAGAGTATTCATTCAAAGCACTGCTGTTTTCATCAAACTTGAATGAGCACAAGAGTCTGTATACGCTGATAAAAAAAGCAAGCATCTGAACTACTGAGCACATGTGATCTTCATCAGAACATCTTTGCAAATCAGAAAGGAGAAAACTGTGTGTGGAGGGGAGAAGTGCTGTGTGAGGCTGCCTCTTGGTTCAAGGTACCTGCATCAATTTTTCTCAGGTATTTGAAGCCTGAATTCCAGCTCAGACTGCGAAGCCAAGAAGCACCTCAGCCACTCTTACCATGAAGCCCCAGGATATCCTCCAGGTTTGAAAAGATCTTCTTTTTGTCACTGGAGTTGAGGATCCCTTCCCGGGTGACACGCTGGTAGAAAACGTTATGCAGAACCTTCAGGGTGCGGACATGAGCTCTCTCAGTGTAAAACAGCTCTGCAGAGAGAGAAGAAGGCAGGACTGTAACTGCTGACTTCAAGATGTGACAACGCGGACTCAAACGTGAACCAAATACAAGTCGGAAGTATGAACTTGCAAACATCTCCCTCATCTACATTCCATATTCCAGGCTGCTCCACAAAGGTGCCACACTCTACTATGCTTCCATGTTTCAAGAAACAGAGAAGTCAGTTGATTCATGACTCAGTTTACCCTACACAAACAGTGAGCTCCTAGGGGCTGGTATTGGCTGCTCAGATTGCTCTGCAGGATTGCAACACCTGAAATTAAAATGAAGTTTTGAAGATGAAGTTTGACAATGGCTGCACTGTGGGTGTTTTCCAGCTGCCTAGACAGCGCCTCTCACTTTCCTTTACAGAACATGATACTGCAAACTGGTTCTTCAGTGTCAAAACACTGAAATATTAATTATTTCTCCCCTAAGGACAGGATCAGTCTCATCCCTGAACACTTCTCAGTAGCAAATATGAGTTTCACAAACATGAACTCCTCAAGCCCAAAGCAACACATGGCACCACACCGGACAGATTGGCGACAAAAGACCTTGTTTTAGATTTTAACAGCTCTAAAGCTCTGCAGGACAAGATTTCAGCTTTCTGTTTGGTAGGATAGGAAAAAAATATCCATCTTACCATTAATCACTTCTTGCCTCTTGATCTCATAGGGTTTCAGCCCCATCAACACTTCTCGGCTCACAAGCTGCTGCCAGTTGGGAGGGTCTGTGTCCATGTCAAAGTCATACAGCTCATCCTCACTTTGCACATCTGCAAAACCAACGCTGTCCATCCTAATGGGAAAAATATGCCACATCACTCCCATTTCAGGCATGGATACAAGGAAGAAAGAAGAGAAAAATCGAGGCACACACAGCAGTTGTAAAGCATTACACAAATAAGCTGTTCCATGTCTGAAACTACGAGAATGTTTTGCAAGTTTGCCCTTTGCAGAACAACTAGGAGTGAATATCTGTTCCTGCAGTGTATTTATAAATCTCCTCCCAGTGTTAGAGAAAAATAATTTGCTTAGGGTCAAATAGCAAGTCAGAGAAAGGACAAGTCACTATTGCTTTGCAGATACACAGCTAACATTTAAAAAGAAAACCCGAGCATCTCAATTCCATCACCCATCAATTCCAATCAGCAGATGTAGCACTTACTGTCTTTCACTCATTGATCAAAGGGTTTATCTGCATACGATCTGCTCCACCTGTCCTATGCACAGGTGTTCCATTTCATCCATATGTTACTTAAGAACAGGAAAAGATCACACAAGCAATTGTACTGGCTCAGAACAACGAACACTGCTGCATTCTGCTTCATAACCAATGAAAATGTCACTCAAATCAATTAAGTTGAAACAGTTTCAAGCACACTTACTTGCGAAAAGGCTTTGGTGTCCCCATGTCGACCACTCTGCAAAGAAAGAAAGGAAGTATGAGGGAACCATTGCTCACAGCTGTGCTACAGCCACTGCCACATCCTGGGGCACCACGGTTACCTCTCTGACTCTCCCTCCTCCTCTGGCAAGTTTTCCAAGGGAGATGGGAATTCAAAAGTAGTGTTGGGTGTGCGGGGTGTGCCATCCACACACTCATTAGCAGGTGGGGCTTCTCCTGTCTGCTTCGAGCCTGAGAGGGAATGAACAAGAAACGTCAAAAATCCTATCAAACTGGAGTACATTAGAGTATATCTTCACAACCTCTTCACAGCCTCTTCATTCACAGCCTCATTCCAACTCAGAGCTAGAAATGAATTTGTAAGCTTGGTAAGAATAATCTCAATTAGATATGTTTCCAGGCAACACTGATTTGTGCAGCAGGCACCTCAGGCTGTCTTTTTACCACTGGATGATCCAACAACACCATGACAAAAGCCACCAGACAGTAATTTTTGGCCACGGTAAGATCTCCTGACTTGATCAAGGATCAAGTCTGAAAAGATGACCGAGCACTCAGGAAGATTATGTGACATAAACACATCTTCATTGCTCAGGTCCCCTGCATTAGAGGCATCCTTTCCGTATTCCACTCCAAATACAACTTATAACAGAGTCCCTCTGCAACAGTATCATCCTAACCTGATTCACTGTCCTTGTTTCCCTCTGGAGATGAGAAAGGACCCACTGCCAACGGAGACATGGGGTTGGCAGGTGGGTATGGTGCATCTGTGCCATCGCTGGAGGACCCACTCTGGCGCACCTTGCCCGAATCTGGAGGCTCTGGGCTAACAGAAGGCACTGCAGGGATGTGCTTTTGGTGGCGCTGCTTCTGTATCTCCATGGCTCTGCCAACTAAACAAACACAGAGTTGTTACACGGCTGAAAGAGCTTTTACCTGCTCCCAACAGAATCGGAATCAGAATTATTTCAGGATACCTACATAAAATGCGTTTTTAAAGACAAAATTTAAAGAAGAAAATTCTGCTGAGTCTTTTTAGTGCTTTTTTGTGTGTGTGTGCATATTTTGTTTTCTTTTTAAAGACAGAGTCTGATCGGTTTTCAAGCTCATACTTGGGGTGCACACATTTCCTTGTCTGACATACTTGCACTGCTGTCATGTCGGCTCGGTCTCCTCGGTGGACCCAAGAGATTAGGAAAGCCTCTCCTCTTTCCTTTTTCATCTCCTTCTTTCTCTTTCTTGATGCTTTGCTGCAATAATACAGAGGACAGAAGAGCAAAGCAAACAGGTAACTCATTTTTTCACATTCAGTTGTTTACTGAATTAATGACTAATTATTTCAGATAGCAGCAGCAGTTTGGTACAAGTTCATTTGTATCAACCTCTTCAGGGTTCAGCATCCTGCAGCTAACAGCCACAGAGAGCAGGAGCAGCTTATGAATAGTGTGTAACAGGGTTATAGCAGCAGGGAGTCACAGCATCCTCAAGATGCATCTGTTAAAAGCAAAAACTCACACCCTGGTTTTAACTTAGCAGCTAAGGAGCTAAAAAACACTCTCCTTCCTGGGGTAAGAGACACAGCCACAGCGACCAGCAGCGCCTTGTTTCTCTAAGGAACAACACCTCGTGACTCCAAAGCTCCACAACCATACAGATTCTAATCTGGGAAGGAGAAATACAACTTAGCATACCGCTTCAGAAGGGCTGCTAATGCTCCATCTAACCTTTTCACACTGTCAGTGCAGAACTGCTTATGACAGCCCTAACATTTCAAAGGAAGGTGGAATGCTGATGAAAATATACAGTTACTGAGACCAGACACATCCCCATACTGTGAGAGATGACAGCAGAGATGGAGTTTGGGTGAGAGAACTCATTCTTAGGCAAGTTTCTTAAGGCAAAAATTGAACTATACTGATCAATTGCCCGAATGCATGTATCTGAAAACATATGTAACATATGTATCAAGGGTAGATAATGGCAGGACAAGGGGAAATGGATTTAAGTTGAGGGAGGGAAGATTTAGGTTGGATGTCAGGGGAAGTTCTTTGCTGTAAGAACAGTGGGGTGCTGGAACAGCTGCCCAGAGAGGCTGTGATGCCCCGTCCATCCCTGGAGGTGTTCAAGGCCAGGTTGGATGGGGCCCTGGGCAGCCTGGGCTGGTATTAAATGGGGAGGTTGGTGGCCCTGCCTGTGGCAGGGGGTTGCAGATTCGTGATCCTTGAGGTCCCTTCCAACCCTGGCCATTCTGTGATTCTGTATAACCCAATCACAGCTGTTATGCTTTCTGTGCAGCTTGATAATCCTAGATGCTCTTGACACAATGCAGTAAAATCACACCAACTTCGTGGTATCATACAAAAGTATGTTTTGAGTTCTAATGAAGCATCCATGCTGGGCAGCTTTACACAAATGCACACTGGCTACAGCACTACTACCTTGATCTTTGGCAAGAAACCAATACGGCCACGCTTCTGCTCCAGGTTCCGAGCCTCTTTAGCTTTGACTCCCAGGTGCTTCATGTAAGTAAGAATCACATATTGTATGGTGGAGCTGTCAAATAAATACAAGGATGGAGGTTAAGGAGAAATGTACTGGGAAAAATCCATTTTGTTATCAACTAAACATTCAAACAATCAACTAATATTAGAATCTAATTTCTCATAAACAGAAGATGCAGTTTATAAAAGGTGTACCAGCCTGAGAGGTAAAGTTAAAATGTTACCAATTACACAGGTGTAAACTCATAGATTAGGCACATATCTGAAGACAGATCATGGTTTAGAGTTACACTGAAAATCAGTACAGTAAGAGGTCTGGTTGCTGTAAGAACAGTAAAAGCTAACAGGCTGGTTGCAGGGTGTCAGATAAACCAAATGGGGCACAGCATGCACAGATAATGAACGTCAGACTGGATTAAAACAACCACAGAACAAAACCAAAAGACACAGATGAACTCTCGGCAACTTTTTCTGGTAGGAGTCAAAGACAATGAACTTCAGAACCAGGAGAGTTTGAAAACAAGGGGCTGATGCTCCAAATCGGAGATCATTATGCCAGCAGATTCAGAAAGGGAGAGTCTGGAGTTACAGCCAGCAGAGGGCTGTCTTGTTTTGCTCAGCAGAAGACAGGGTCAGCAGAACCAGCATCAGCAACCGAGTTCTCATTTCTAGGACCACACAACTTTTATTACCTCTTGTCTTCCTCCAAAGGCTGAGATGTCATCCTATGTAAAAATGTAAAAGTAAATGAGAATGTAAAAAAAGAAACTCAATTAGCAATTAATACCCAGTCACATCTACCCAGAGTGTCAGCTCTTATGTTCAAAGTGTCCTTTCCAATATAAAAAAGCCCCAGAAAAAAAGAAAAGTTAAACAAAAATGAAGGGTCAGTTGGGAAAATTGGGTTCATATCAAAATGAAAGACAAACGAGGTTCTGAAACTACCTGCTTCTACAGCCCAAGTGAAGAACTCAGATCAAACAATACACAGGACAACAATGGAAGCAGTGCCACTCCTATTTGAGCAGTAGCCTCCTTGAAAAGATATAAGGACTTTAAATAACTACTGCCTTACTTTTAGCTATAATTACTCAGAGACATTAGCAGCAAAACAGGGAAGTAATGCGAAAGTACTGGTTAACAAATCACTTCTGTGGTAGCTCCTAACTCTTTTGCTCTGCACTTGTCAGGTTCAGGATGAAACCATCTTCACCTCACTCAATTACACTTGCCAATACTCACAGGACTTCCTCAATCTTGGCAATAATCTGTTCTGCACATGCTCTTTCCTTCTCCACCGCGTTCCGGTCACGAACCCTTTCTGCATCCAACTTGGTCAACTCTCCCTCTGCCAGGGTCAACCCCATGCTACGTTTCTGCCTGAAATACAGAGAGAAGAAAGAATCACTTCAAAATAAATACTGACCTGTAACAAGAGAAAGCAACCTCCTGACATTCAGAAGGCCAAAAAGGTTGCCTTATTGGTTTTCGGCATTTCTCTACAGCATTTGCAATCACTGTAAAACAGAGCTAAGATGGCCTTCACAGGGGTAACATTTTACAGCATTTATCAAGAGAAGTAGCTATGGCAATGACCAGAAGTGGGCATTCTTTTTGCAGCATCCAAGGTTATATACTTGAAGCATAGACTTGAATACTTTCAGCTATGAAGACGACAATTACTGAACAGATTATCTTGAGATGGTCTCTCACACTAGCACAGAATGCTCATGACTGCACATAAAAGGACTTATCAGTTACCAAATTACATGATTTGTAGATGACAGTTCTCTAAAGTGGATTATTTCTTGTCTAAAGGGGAGTAAAAATAAAAAATGATATACATTGATTAAAAATACAGTGTCTCTGTTCAATGCAGAGGGATTGGACTCGATGACCTTTAAAGGTCTCTTCCAACTCAAATGATTCTACAATTCTAAGAAAGATTTATGTAACACCATTAAGCAACAATATTCTAAAAGTGGCTCCAATAACTTTTAGAATAAAGAATCCAGTCTTTGATACTGATCTTGCAACTGACTACATGCAGCACGGTGTCAAAAGACACTCAGAGGTTGGTCAGAGTGAGCCTTCTCTCCAGTGCTATCTTCCTATTCAGTCCAAGACAAATGTTCCTTGAGTTTGGAATTCCTTCTTATCAGGCATGAATTAAACAAAAACTGTACAGGCAACTGCTGTTACCTGAAATCTTCCAGATTCCTCTGAACTTCTGGACAGACTTTATCTTGCATAGTTTGTATATAGTGGCGATGAAGCTCTTCAGGAATGAGTTCTGGCCTTCTTTTCTCTGTAAGTCAGAAGAGAAAGTTAACAGATTATTCTTTCCAGAAGAGAAATAGTTCACACTACCTTAGAATAAAGTCATTCATACACAACTTAAACCATCCAAGAATTCCCTTTTGCCTTCCACTTATTGATAATATGAATTTCAGTGCATTAAGCATAAATAGCTTTGGTCACATCCAGCATTAGACCAAAAGATACACTTGCCAACATGGCCACTTCTTCCCACTACCAATGCATCTATCAGAGCATGCACCACGTCCAAAACAAGAATTTGTTCTGTCTCTCCCTGTAAACACACAGTACTGTACATCTGAAGCAACCCCACGGTTATTTGCTGGGACTGCCTCAAACAGCAGGAGCTGAAAAGCAGAATTCCAAGGCAGGAGTGCCTTACCTAGATCTACAGAGATTTCATCTGGTATTGGAACTTTAAGATTCTGCAAAAGAAAAGGAACATTGGAGGAATACATCTAACAAGCAGCACCCCAATAAAATGCACAATACAAAGTGCATAATACAATGCCCTTCAAACCCCAAATCATATAACCTGAACAGCTGAACATATTCAGGATGGAAACCTCCCCCCTATGATACACACAGACACACACACACATATATAAAATGTAATACACAAGGATGACCTCATCTAAGCAGGTGATCATAGCCTCTGCAACACAACATGGTAGTCTGAGATGAGATGGTAAAGAGGTTTCTCAGGCACATGAAATTGCCTGACCTTGACAACAGACACATCAATACACACAGCAGATATTAACTAAAATGCAGTGTATGACAATTGAAGCTAGATTGCACGTAACCAAATTATTTTTCCTACCAGATAATGCATTTCCTGTGATTTATACAACTACCAGGCAGCTGGGGCTATTTGGCATTTATTTTACTTTATTCAATGGTAATATTTTAAACAACACAGTAAAATCCTTTTGATTCTTGAAGGCTTGACTAACTCCTTAGTTTTTTCCACTTCAGAGAGCAAAGAAAGGTAAAAGTCAACTTTCTAAATATGCCTGAAAACAAAGGAAAGGTCTGGAACCTACTGCAGCTCTGTCCAAGAAGAACTGGTAAAACTCCAGGAAGACACGCCGAGTCTCCTTCGCATTGGTCTGCTTGTACAAGTCTGAGTAAAGGTAGCACAACTGTGGGAAACAGGAGGAGAAGTAATTTAGAGATACTACAACAACTCTTCTAACACCCCTAACTCAAACCTTTCTTCACTGTCACGCAAAGAATTCAGCACTGTTGATTTGCAAGCCCTCCTAGCTATCTTCAGCCGACCACAGGTAGCCTCAGCTGGTCAGCTATGCTGCCCCAGAATCAGTGCAGGAGAAGGAAAAACACAGGGATCAGGCTACACAACTCAGAACTAAGGGACAGAGACCATTCCCACTACCTTAGGCTGAAATTAAATGCTTTCAGAGCTAAATATTTGTTTGTAAATAGCTGAATGCTCTAGAGACAGTTCTCTTCATTCTTCTCTTCCTTTATCTGACATAAGCTCATGCCTGCTGAAGATCTGTATTTCTCTCCTTTCCAATCCAGCTATGTTGTTGGTAATGCTACACAAGAATAAGGAGATCCTGACACACACTACAAATTTTGGCCAGGGAAACAATTCTAGAACATCCTACCAATGCTGCAGGGTCAAACTGGGACACCACATGGTGCAGAAGAACAGCCAGGTGAGCTGGGCGAGACTTCAGGAGCTCAATGTTTTGGAAACAACTGCATTGTCCATTTATCTGTGGGGATACATGGAAACTGTTTGAATTATTCAAGAAAGCTACTGTGCAAAACAAAAACAAGAAGCTTCTTCCAACAGCTTAGCACTTCATTTGTTGAATTGAAATGAAAACTGATCAATTCCAGAACCTCCACAGTATCATTGCAGTATCCCAGGAAGGGCTTACAATGACAACACACCTTTTAAACACATCTCTCAACACTGAATATAATGTAATGAAATACAACTCAGAACACAGGAGAGCTAAAGTACCTCAGAATGAATATGTCAAAAGCCATGTGAGCTACACTGCTGTGACCACAGCGCAGAACAGTTAGAAGAAACTTAATAAGCAAAAGGAAACTAAATAAAGCAAATAAAACTTCAAGCCTTCTTGAAATTCAAGAAGAGTAACAGAAATAAAGACAAAAATCCCCAGGTGTTACCATTTGGCACAATCAGTGGTAAGAGGAATCACATGCCCTAATTCTTAATTGAACACGAGAACAGTTCAATAAAACTAAGTCATGGAACACTTGCAATTAAAGCACAGAAAGACTAGTCAACGTGGGAAGAAGAATGGCTGAGGCTGCAAGTCATTCCCACCTGCTCCTGCTCAGTGTCAAAGTCATCATCCTCTGCTCCAATGATCTGTGGTCCCACACGGGATGAAGGACTTCCAATGCTGGACTGAGAATCCTGGGGTGAGTCAGGAGTGGGAGAAGGGAAGGAAGAGAAGTGCACTGCAGTTACTCCCTTGGAACAGTAATCTTTCTTCACCCAGTCAAAGATACTGCTATCAGTTTAATCCTCCTCAAATTTCAATGGAAACCCAAGTGCCTTCATTCAACCTCGTACAAGCTTAGGGTTGCAAGATTCCTTTCAGCATAGTTCTCCCAAATTGGAAGCATTCAGAAATGTCAAAGCAGATGACTCAAAACCAATTGCATCATCTACAAATTTCTGAGCACACTAAGCATGCAGCATATGACAAATGTCAGCTTAGTATAAATGGAGAAATATGACTTTAGAAAATCATGTAAGATGAGGGAAAAATACTTCAGAAGTCATCCTAAGGAAAACAACAGCGCTTCCAACCACGTTCCATTTCTATCTGCTCTGAAGGCCATAATGATCTAAAGAAAAAACACTGCTCTTCATTTAGTGTTGAATTCAGGGAATAAAACATGCACAACAGCTTTAGCCCTTTTAGGTCCAGCTGTTTTACTGCTGATTATCTATTTCTTGTCTCTAAATGGGCCCGCTCTTAAGCTCCATAAACATTTATTCAGCTAATTAACATTCCCTGCACAACTTTAATCGCGTTTCATTTTCTAATGCAAAGTTTATGGGTGCTTCATCTAAAAAGAAAGGAAAAAACCAAGCCAAATGGGACTATCACAGGCGACGCTGTTGTGATTCTTTATGCTTTGGACTCACAGTATCTTGAACCTCAGTCTTCTCTGGGCTCTCATCCAGATAAACCCGCTCCTTCAGGCCACTGCGAGGACTCTGGTAAAAAAGGAAGTTCAGTTCTGGTGAGTAACAGCAAATCCAGGAAAATGAGAACAGCACAGTACGTTTTTCAGCCACGACAGATAAATGTTTTCCTTTCTCTCAGAGCGAATTGCTAACCAGTTGAAGTACCAACAGGCAAACTGCACAGCTCCAAAACAACAACAAACAGCAACAAAAACATCCAACAAAACAGAACAACCCAATGGAGAAGGAGTTTTATTAAGAATGCTAGAAGCACTGAATAAAGGCAGAGCTGTAAAAATAAAACCTGCCAGTACACCTCTCCTTATCTTCCTCTTTGCTCTCTCCACCTTTTACAGCAGTTCATGTAGTACTCGTGCTGGTAGTTTCTCTGGCTAGCCCCTTTCCCATTTCCCAATATTTATTAGGAAGATAGCCAGGAATTCTGTTCTGTGTTTCTTATAAACAAACATGAGTGACACCTCTAACCAGATAAGGAATTGGCAGGGGAGTATTTTGAAATAGTCATCTGTGATGATCATCATAGCTCACGTTCTGGAGGTGCACCTGATCCATCTTCCTATCACTACCAACTACTAGCACAGATTTGGCTCCCACATCCTTAACTTAAGCAATAAGCTTAAGTCAAAGCCCAAGCACAGAGACTCAATTCCACTGCACTAATCAGACAGTGACTTAATTAAGGTTTAGGTGTTAAGGCACTCCAATAAGGAGACCATACGAGTACAGATTGATAACTGAAGAGAGAGCAGACTAGGAGCTTTTACTGTTGGCAATAATTGAAGCTTATTTGGTAGAAGTAAGGCTCTTCCTCACTTTCGTGGCAATGTGCCCAGTGACTGGATCTGAGTCACAGCTACCGTAATTGGAACATTAACGTGCTCTTAAAAAGATACTCTTAATTGGCCTCTCTCAATTTTGAGAAAGATGCTGTCATCCATCTTTCTTTGTCTGGTTACAGGGAGTGTGCCAGGAAAATCTAATCCTGGATAAGAACCCAAAACCCACACTATTGCTTTCCCAATCCCTAATGGAAAACCAGTGTAGTACGGTTCCTCAGGGAAATGTCTTTGGTGAGTACTTAAAAGCCTGTTCTAGTAACACACAGCCTTATTGAGACACAGCACCTATCTGTAATAGACAGAACATCACAAGCTTTAAAAATCTGCACAAGGAAAGCAAATCCAAGAGGTACAGAATCCCAACCACGGAGCTGTACAATACTCACATCAGCAATGTCACTGTTTGGTCGAGAGGGGCTGTCACTACTGTAATCCAGTTTGCTCAGAGCATCTCCACTCTCTGCCTCCACTTCACTGACCTGCAGCGATTCTGCCACAGACCTGGAGGACAAAACTCCATCCTGAAAAGATAAAGTGAGCTGTGAGCAGCACTGAGCCAGTAAAATATTTCAAGGGACAGTACTCCAACATTAGCTGTTTCAAAACCTGGAAAAAAAAGCTGTTTCAAAGCCTAACCCGTTTATAAAATCTTATTTATAAACCATTTATTAAACTTTCTTCACGTACCCAAAAGAGGTTGCAATGACCTTCTAAGAAAAGGTAACAGAAAATCATACCACGTTTTCATACAAACTAATACATTCCATAATTGGCACTTACTGCTTTAAAAGCAGTCCTTCACAGACTGTTTGGAAGCCCATTGTAGAGCACACTTCATACACTGACATTGCATTGTATTGCTTCTGCCAGCACAAGTCTCAACTCTAGAGGGTGCCATCTGCCTGTGCAAGCACCAAAGAGCATGGTAAAAAAAGCTCCTGCTTGCCCAGAACACCATCATCTCCCAAGAATTTTCAACCAGAACATATCACAGAGAAGCCTGACACATTTGGTTACCTGAGCACAGCCTGTGGCTTTGGACAGCTGCTCCTGCAGCTGAGTAATGTGCTTCTTTGTTTCCTGTATCTCTCTGAGCAGTCGTGAGCTGGAAGATCGGCTGTACTCTTCTTGCAGAGACTGAAAAGTAGTTTTATGAGGCTTCATCACTCAGGATCTCTTCGGTACCAGAGCTTACAACTACAGCCTACCACTAATCTTCATTCCACTTACACATCTTAAATAATATTCAGTACATTTGCACAACCTCTATAGATGCTATGGAACGTCTATTTTAAATAGCTCTCCTTTGTCCTGTGCCACATGACTGCAATCCAGAGATCTACTGAAATAATCACAACTGCAGTGAGGATACAGCTGAAGACCAGTAACTCAGCAGCACCAAGGAGCACTGTGCCAACTGTCGCTCCCAGAGAGAAATGACTCATGCTTAGTTTGAGTCACAGATGCTCACGTGTCCTAGGATTGGACCAGACTGACATATAAGTATGTTTCCACTTAAAGCACCCACTGCTGGTTGTTTTCCTACCCTGACAAGGATTGAAAACTACAGGGCTGATCAACAAGAGCAATTAGAGTCAGATCTCTGCACACAGAAGAGCTAGATGAAAACACAAGTCATGTTAAGGAATGCTACTGTCATGTTAAGAAGTCATGTTAAGAGAATGCTACTGAACATCAACAACCATTCCTTATAATTCAGCCCCTTCCCTTTCCAGCACCCCTCTTGAAGGCAAGCAACAAATTCCAATACCTGCAGCCGCTCCTGCTCTTTCTGTAGCATCTTTCTCAGAATCTCCACCTTCTGGTTGTGGACAATATTATTCTCCTCCTAGAAAATACAGAGGAATTAAGGGTTAGTTACAGAAAACGAAAAAAAAAGAAAGAAAAAAAAAAGAGAAGTGTCCGTGTATTCATTTGCTTTCATTTCCCTGTCACAAATCTGCACACCTTACAGTCCAATTCTTAACAGAAATATCATCACTGGATCAGACAGATAGCTCTGCCCATGGCAAGGGATGGAACCAGATGGTCCTTAGGTCCCTTACAACCTCAGCCTTTCTGTGACTCTGTGATCACATAATCTCACACCATGCAAACTGGAGCACATCTCAAAGCCAACCTAGGAGCAGAGTAACCTCTCAACTGCCCTTGCATTATCTCAGATGGGGCAGGATATGCACTTGCAACATGCTTTTCCCACGTGATTCAACGCCCACTGGGTGGCCAGGCAAATATTCTATTTCCAATTTGTGCAAGAAGCTCAAAACAATTCCTTTGAGGAAAAAAAACAAAATAATACATGACTACATTTTTTCCACTGCTAAATTGGTTCTCTGGAAAGAACACTTTAAAATCTTACCCCCATAAGCACCGGGCTAGTAATCCTTTCTGCATTTCCTGATGTGCCAGGCGAATGGGGTGATGTCATGATGGGAGACATATGCCCAAATGCTGCCAGATCCACTTCAGAATCAGCCAAGGGAATCTGGGGCGACCCCGGTGGGCGCCCCTGAACAGTGAGAGCTACATAGGAACCCGCTGCAGGGAGAACAGAAGTCGTATTTCAGACATACTTGCAGATTTCTAATTGCCATTTCCTCTCCCCTTTTGTGATAATCATTCTTAATGAAAGCACGCGGTGTAATTTCTAGTCTGCCAGGTTACATTTACAGTATACATACACTCATACCACAAAATAAACTGTGCTAGGGCAGAAAACACCGCTAACACTTTCTTCCAACCAAGAATTCACTTCCCTTGGAAATGCCAGTGCTCTGCACGCAACATAAAGCAATCTGCCTTAATGCTGCCTGAGCAGCTACAGCATTTCAGGTGAAATCAAAACAGGGGAAGATAGCAGGCAAGGTCTGGCAGTAACTTCAGATGCCAAACCAAGGAGAAACTGCAGAAGCAGCCACCCCACCTTTCACTTTACTGCCTGTTTTACACACACCTTTACCTCCCAGCACAGAGTCACTTATCTATGCAGTGACATGGACCTTGTCCGTGTACTCGATAGATAAATTAGACATTGGTCCTTTTAAATTCTGCCTTTCATGCTTTTTAAAGGAGCAAAGTGGAAAAATAAAATAGGAACATGCCTTTACTTACACTTGATCAGCTTTACCACCTCCAAATGGTTTGAGTGTGTTACAAGAGTGCCATTCACCTGGGGATATCAGAGGGAAGAGAAGAAAGCAAACTGTGTTTGGCTACAGCTTTCCAGACAAGGAAAATCTCCTTTGGGTACACACACATTACACAATAAGCAATGCAGCACAATGAGGAACAGTAATGTTTTCCCCCTTCTCTATTCCTCTGTCTTTCAAGAAACTAACGGATGAACAACTTCTCTCTGAGTTTGTTCAGTGAGCTCTACAAAAAGAAAACCACAGACACACACCAAAAGAAACAAGCAACCAAACGCAGAAGAGCAACCCACCAAAAGAAGATTTAGGGTAGTTAATTTTACTCATTAATTTACAGAACTGGGGTTCCAAACAAGTATGTCTGTGTCACAGCAGCAATAACAGCCATCATTTTGCAGCACTGACTTACAAAGTCCTTTTAGTTTATGGTTTAATCTGTAAGTCATTAGAGACTGAGAGATAAGTTTGTTCTGGGTACAGATCTACTCCTTTCCCCTACATTGCTGTTGGAACCTTGTAGGATGTTGGACTTGCATCAAGTCCTGAGATGAGAATGATCTCCATAACAAAACCAGCTTTCAGCAGTAGGCTTGCAGTGGTTAATGTCCCCAAAACAGGAAAACTTCTACCACTCCTCTCCCCCACAGGCAAAAGCAAACATCAGTGCAGAGACATCAGTGACTTTCTTTCAAGAAAAGAGCTCATTTGAGTGAAAGGATCAACTTCTCAGATGAGCTGAATGCCCTTACCTTGATAATTCTATCACCCGTTTGCACTCCAGCTCGCATGGCTGCTCCATCTAGAGAAGCAAGAAACCATTTAGTTCCAATTTCAATGTCACAGGAAACAGGAATGGTTTAAACACTTCTGTATTTCCATGAGAAGCTACTTCCCATTCCCACTCCAGCTTCCTCTTTTTTTAATCAGACTAAAATCTCTGAGTATCTAGACTGAAGAAGGTTCTCTTTCCACTCTGCAGTAGATACAAGCCGCAATCCCACCACGTCACCCTAATTCTTTATTTCCTTTCAAATGTGAGAGTCAGTTTGCAAATACATCAAGATGCTGAGAGAGGTGATTCACTGCATCCCAACAGTGCAACACCCTTTGTCCATGCACATCTGTTCCAAAGTTTCTGATGGCTACAGCCATCCCACCCACAAGGAAAGAATTTGGAGCTTTCTTCTCCAGCTCATGCACACGTTTCTTTGATTCACATGCAAACCCTCTAGGTTGCTCTCTGGTCAGCACATTTAACATGTCTGCTTACCTTCTTTGACAGACTGCACAAAGACTGGGTTGTCTCCACTGACTGTCAGCCCAAATCCATTTTCATCCCGTTGGATAACAACACACCGCTGAACAAGACCTGCATAAGAAAGGTGCAGAAAGGGCAGAAGAAAGAGAAAGAGAGAAATACAAAGAGACACAAGCTAGGCATCAGTCCAAAACCTTATCCTCCTAGATAATCACAGAGCACAGAGAGAAACTGGTACAAGACAACAGAGGGAAATATATATGACAGACAGAAACAGGGCAGCAGTCCAGAAACAGATAGGAATGTCAAGACAGGTCAAGCTTATTGCTTCAGTTCCACAGCACAGAGATGAACAACAGCAGAGATGCAGACAGCTTGGGCACATCGGGCACAACCTGAGGTAACAGCAGGTTGTAAAGAAGAGCAGCTATGTGCATGTACCAATGAGCACAATTTATCTCTGTGCAAACCAATGGCTCTTCAAAGCATGGCATTGGCTCATAACGTCCAGTACACCATCAACAACAATTTCTACATGCTACTTTAAAAAAAAAAATGCAAATAGGTCACAAATCTCTCACACCAACACCAATGGTTGTACTAACGCAGATGTACTGACCAGGAAAAGTTCTTCTGCAAAAATCTCAGCTCAGCTCCTTCTGTTCCAGGTGAGTGCAGACCCAGAGCAGGAGCATTGAGGAGTAACTCATGTTACTCATGCCACAGGTGCTACACTTCAGAAATCAAGACCCAGCCTCTCACTGAGCTATTTCTGATCTATGAATGGAGCCAAAATGTCAGCAGTTCTGAGTCTGAATCTGCTCCTCCTCCTGCTTGCTGTGTGACATCAAAGGAAAACTGTCTTTCTTACTGGAAATACTCAGTATAGTGTTATAGTGTGAACACAAACACTGTTGCAAAGACAGATGTACTCAGTAGGTGCAGCACTTTGAAAAAGCAAAGTGCAAGGTACGTCTGTTGTTCACCTGGAAGTGAAACAAGGGGAAAAAAAGGAGAAGGCAGCAGCCCCTGCACACTCACTGCAGAGCACTTCCCTGAGAGCATCTGCACGGCACCTACCACAAAGGAGCCTTTATCTGGAAGAACAACTTTAGAACTCTGCAAAATGCTTCAAGGACGTTGTTTTATTTACATAGCAGAAACCACTAGCTACTAAACATCACCTTCCTTCCAGCAGCCTGCTTTGCTGCTTCGCTTCTCAAGCCACGTCAGGCAACAAATTCTGCCACCAGCATCTTGAGACAGACTTGGATTTCTCTTCCACAATCAGATAGCAACTTGAAGCAACGTTTGGTGTGGCAGGAACAAAAGAAATTGGGACGACAGTCTTTGCTGGAATCATTTTGTAAGGAAAGAATTGTAAGAGTGCAAAGTCACCTCCATGTTTTAAATTGCTTTTGCATCAGTGTGGCTCTGCAGCAACTCCCAATGGAAATGAGGAGTCTCAAATGAAACACTGCCTACCCAGTCAGCCCTGTTCTCCTGGAGCGTGGCCCATGTGGAAGCAGTGTGGGAGTGGTGGAGAAGGTTGCACTGCAGCACTTCTACATCCACCTGATCCCAGTACCATACCCCAGTAATCCCCCTTCTGCTCAGAAAGTTGCAACAAATGTCACTACACACAGTGACGTACGATGAGCAGAGCAGAGATGGACGTAAAGTGAAAGCAGACAGGAGGAAGAAAAACCACCACCTTTCACACCCTCTTCATACACTTCAGTGAGAGAACATGCCTCTCCCTTTTGTACCTCCCATTTTTCTATATGACCAAGCTTCTTCGTCTCACTTCACAAGAATGATGCCCCAGGGTGGGGTGTGGGAAAGAGAACACATGCTATTTCATAAAAACAGCTCCTTTTAAACCCTGCTGCCAGACGTGCAGGTTTTATGAGTAAGACACTAACTAAGCTTTTGACTCATAAGAACTTTCCTTGCTTAAAGGCACAGCACAGCCCTGTGTACTCACTGCTCTGCCATGACAACTCTCTCTCCCAGAACCAATAACCCCTGGATCTTGCACTGATAAGCTTCTTCCTTGAATGAACCTGATGCCAAAGCAGAGGCAAAGCATTAGGGGATGCAACAAAAGCTGACCTGTCAGAGTATTAGTTAAGTCCCAGCAATAACCACGTTACACAGCTTCACAGCACAAGTCTCAGTCTTATCCAAGACCATCATTTAATTGGGCTCACACAAACCCAAACTATTCCAGTATTGCCATTTCCCTGTAGTTGTTCACTTATACCTGGATAAGAAGCAGCACTCAGCCCTTCTCTAGCACATTATGATGAGGCTCACATAGGCCAGCTGAGAAGCCATGCCTGAGAAAGACACACAGCACTCTTACAGAGATGTAAAGCACTACCTGGAAACAACTTCACCCACTTCAAGACAAGTCTGCCAGCTTGGAGCAGCAATGAAGAGCCCACGCAAGCAAGCAGTGATGGGTTTTCATTCACATTTCATTCATTTCTCACTTGTGCTGAACAGAAACTGAGCTGCTCGTTGTGTTCATTCTTACTGTGGTATCTCACTTTTTCCAGCTGAAGTTTAAGAAAAATTACAAGGTCAATGAACTCGTTGCTGACAGTGATCAAAATCAAAGCAGGAATGATCTTGTTCCCATATTTGCTTTCACACGACAATGTCTTGCAATGAGGAAACACCACTGTAACTATGTTTTAAGTAAAAATTAAATAAAAAATAAATAGATTTTCATATTTTGAGTAGATTCCTAAGATTCTATAAGAAAAAAAAAAAATATCTTTAAAATCCTTTTTCCTCGTCATGCATATTGCAGTTCCAGAAAGTTGCTGGGACCTCAAGCCAAGGGTGCAGCAAAGCAGCTCAGTGTGCACTGCAGTGAGATGCCTGAGACACGCAATGAAAGCAGCTAGGAACGAACAACCTCAGACAAAAAGGCATTACAGGGAAGAAGACCAACTCTTCAATAGGTGGCACTATTCCCTCTGGGACACTGCAGCCCCTCACAATGCAACTTCTGGGCAGCAGGAAGGCTGAAGTCCCAACTCCAAGGTCACAGCACAGTATGGTAAAAATGAGCATTTCAGGCAGTTTGGGCAGACACATTTCAACAGCCCACGAGCCTCCTTACTGCAGAGATCATTTACCATCTCTACAGATGCTAAACGTTTTGAAGCTATTCGATAAAACACCAAATTTCACCTTCCAAATAAATCAGGAACTGATACTGAAAACTTGACTCTCCAAAGAGCAGAGCCACGAATCACAGCTCCCACAGCAAAAAGGAGCTCCTGCTCTGCTCCAACTGTGTGGGACACAGCATGGGAGGAGACTTCTCAACTATAACCTCCCCAGAGGCTTGAGGCCACAATGGGAAAATGCAATTCAGTACAGTGATTGGACGTGAATCATTGGATAAACAAAAACAAACTCCCTGGGGCTTTGAGAACGTCCAAATGTTTCACTCTGGGAGGGAAGCTTTATTTCCAGCCAGTGTTTGCAGAAAACCCGCTCCACAAAATGAATAAAACCATCAGCTTTCATACAGGAAATTTCTCATCGGGGGAAATCTTTGTATTTCACTATATTTTAGTTATTACCACGTTCTCCATGCAAAATGCCATATTGGAGGCATTCTTCAGATTCCTCTACAAGCTTGGCAACAGAAGTCAGATAAAGCCAAAGCAAAAACTGTACCATCTGAAATGATGCAGCACACAGACCCCTGATAGAGCTGTTCATGACCATGGCACTAGAAGCCATCCACAAAACTAGGTATGGTAGCCTTCCTAGAAGAAAGGAACAATGTGTTTTAACCATTAAACGTAGGACTGGCAGCTCCCATAGCAACAATGCATTCAGTCCCTGTGGTCAAGGGCCCCTTGCTCTCATCAGGGCCAGTTGTATCACATGGGCTCCCAAGAGGTCTTTTAATAGGCTGGAAAAACGGTCCCAGCATAAAGACACAAAGCTGGTAGGAAAGAAAACAGGAAGAGTAAGGAAAGATTCTCTAGGGTTTGATTGTAGAAACACTTCAACAGGGGCAAAATGTGGATTTTTCAAAGCAAAACAAAACCAAAGATTTAAAAACTTGCCCCAAAGTTGAAGGTAACAAAGTGGAAGAGTGTGCATAAGGCCTAGCCTATCATTTGGGCTGGGAAATGACCATTGCTGAATATAAAAGAAGGCATCTTTGGAGAGCAACCATGCTGTGGGGAAAGGTAACCAACATCCAAGCTCTCCCCCTTAGAGTTACTTTCAATTATCAGTTTGTTTGAGAGACAGGAATTCTACTTCAAGCAAGAGGTACTAAGCACTGTGAAGGCTGTGGCACTAATTACTCCATTATAGCATACCTGAAATTATACCCAATCACTCTGCTCGTCATCTAGTCTTTGTTGAGAACCCAGACACGAATCTGGATTTATGGGAGAAAATACCTCACTCTAAGTTTAATACGATCATAAATCAGCTTCTGTATCTCAAAACATTTTCCTACCTAACCACTCCCCCCCCCCAGACCACTCAGATATTTCAAACAAAAAATCTGGTCTAGTGCTCCTCAATTAAGGATTTCAAGAGGTCAGAACAAACTCATACATCGAAATCACCTCCTTTCCCCGATGTCACTCAGGACTTTCCTATTACCCCCCTTCCAAAGGCTAGCCCAAGAACGAGCCAGTTAACAGCCAGTCACCAGCCAGAAAAATATCAGTACAGTATTTCTACTTGCAGATCTTAAAATATTTCGGTCCCTTCCAAAGCAAACAACAAACCTCTCTGCACATACCACAGGACCTGGGAAAAGCAGAGGGGAGAGACAAAAGGCAGGGCGAGGTCCAACACAGAAAAGGCCATAGGAAAGGAAGGATGAGTGGAAACTGCTCCCAGAGATACTGGGCACGGACAGAGCATCTGCAGGAAACTTTGGGGGAAGCGAAAGCTTAAGTTAGGAAGTCATGTTTCTTTCTGCCATACATGAAAACCAGGACACTGTGCAGACTGAGGGAGAAGTATAAACACAGATACATTCCATTAAGCATACCAAATGTTTCCTGTAATTAAACTAGAATAGTCTGACAGCACCTCCAGTATATTATGGGTAAGCAGCATCAGGCACAATGATGGTGCAAGCCGTAGGATCCAGTCAGCTGTGCTGTCACCAGCCAGCATCAACCCAGCAAAGGAAAGAACAAGTCAAGGCTTCAGCATAAGCTCATCAGAAACATCACCCTCAAATATGCACCTTCTGAGCAGGTTGTTTCCTTGTTCATTCCTTCTGAGCAGAGAAGGCAGATCTGTAACCTGCAGCAGGTAAGGTTTCCAGCTCTACTGAAGCAAATTAAGGCACTCTCAAAACCTGTTCACAGTTCCTGAGGAACACAACCGTCTCACATTACTTCCTGTTGGTTTTTTTTTTAATAAGAAATATGTATGATTCAAAATCCAGGGAAAGCAAAGAGATTCCCTACTAACAGAAAGAACAGCTCCCTAAACCACAACTGAATGGCTTTGCTAACATGCCTGTGTTGGTTTAGAAGAAACTCTATGGGTTTTTTGTTTGCTCTGTTTTATTTCTTTACGTTCCTTACAATCAGAGCTATGACAGCAACATGTATTTATTACTCAGGTAGTTTAAGAAGCTGGATCACAGTAACAACAGGTAGCTTTATTGGAGTGAAACAACGCAGCTGATACTTCAAGACTCATTGTATCTGTTCCAAGGCCACAGGAGGTTATACAGCAAGCACAATTACCAGCAAAGAAAAATACGAAACAGAAAGTATTAGGGACAAGTATTTCAAATACCAGGAAGAAAAAGGGAAGGGCATGAAGGCCAGCCCATGACTGGAGTCAAGACAGAGCTGGAAATACAAGATGAGAAACAAGATGTGCAGCAGTACTGGCCAGGCTCAGCCCAGGCCCAAGGGTCTCACAAGCTGGCAGAATTCAAGACAGCACCCATCAACCTGTGAAAACTTACTGCAGTTAATTTCTTAACATATGAGTGCAAATCTCATTAGGGATCACAAATTCAACAGGTCGTTAACATAAGGGTAGGAAGAAGAGTGTCGCAGTCTAAAGACTAACATATCTGATGCAAGCTGAAGAAAGCAGGACGAGCAAACAGGCTCTGCTCAGCAGACATCCCTTCCAGCAGCACCCATGGTGGCGTGCTGGCAACACAATGATGTGTGAGGCTACTCCTGTCCCAGACCGCTTCATGCCTATTTGTTCCAGCCTACAGCTGACAACACAGCAGTACACAGCAATGCCAAAGGAGCAGGGAAGTTACTCCCTTCTTTTGAATGAAGAATGGTTAAGTTCACATTCTTCCATGTTTTTTTTTTTTAATTATTTTCAGAGATGTTTTTTCCCCCTTCCTTGAAAAATGAAAAGAAACTGATAGGAGATCCTTACCAGAGAGTGCAAAATGTGAACTACAACCAGCTCATCCAGATTAACTGCTACAATCAGAGCAAGGCAGACTTTTCTACAACTACACACGCTCATGTGGAGCCCAGCATGAGCCACCTTCATACAGTGCCAAAAACACATGATGGCACAATGTCTCCAAGAACAGCAGCCCCACCAAGTTTTCCCAGTTAGGAAGAGATCAGGAGAAGGGGTGACAACCTGTGCTTGCCACCTGTGGGTTAGTTTCCAGGCACTACAAGAACTACAAGCTGATACACTGAAGCAACATTTAAACCCAGTATCCCACTCCTTGCTGCAGAGCCAACCATGCGGACCAGGTAAGGGATAAATAAAAGCCTCAGGTGCACAGACAGAAAGCATGGAGCAGACTGCAAAGGTGCAAGGCTGCAGCAGCTGCTGGAGCTTACCATACGTCTCGGATCTACTCTCCTCCGAACTAGACTTTGTCTTCTTGGAGGAGCTATCTGCACGAGAGCAGGAGAGAAGGAGAGAGAGATATAGAAAATATGGAGACCAAACATGAGAAGAAAAAAAACTTCATGAAAAACACAGACTGATTTATTAGGTTAAATCGTGCAAAACACAAATAAGATGTGAACAAAACATAGGTGAAACACTTGGAATAAGGGGTGAATAATACGAGCATGAAGGCACAGGGAACACCACAAAGAATTTATCACAGGATTTGAGACACAATAAAGGAAGTTCTCTGCTATGAACTGTAGAAAATATTTTGGGCAAAAAACAGTTCAGACATGGAAATCCATGGAAACCCATCTTCAGAGTAAGTAATAAATGTATGCACAGCGGTACAGCATTCTGGATTCACCCCTTAGAAAGAAGGGAATCTTATGGAGGCTACAGTGTGGAGTTCATCCATCAGACCAGATCACAAGCATCCTAAAAGTGGTGCCAGGTAGCAGCCCTCAAAATTTTGAATTACTTTTATCAAATTGAGATTAAAAGATTCCTGAGGTTTGCTTCCAAAGAGTTCTTTCTACCAAAGAGGTTCATAGCCTGAGCCCTCCCTCAGCCACCCCCACAGTTCTACATTACATATCCCAAGGACAAAGGACAACAACCACTAATTCAGATTTTTTCCCTTTTTTTTTTTTTTTAAACAGACATTAAAAGCCCATTTCAATTTATCCTGTGTACATCAGGAAGGAGTGATGCAGCCAGTGGCAGGAAGCATTAACGAACAGCACGATTTATAAACATCAGCTCCAAATGCCTAGTGCAAAAACACATTCTGCAAGTTTTACAGCCTTCCAATTCAGCTCTCATCTCTTCCACAAGCCCCAGGGAATTGACTGGACTAAACAGCAGAATGCACAGACATGGAAAAGCACATTGCATGGGGCCAGGAGGCTCAGGCAAGAGCCTTTCATGCATTTTATGAACACACACAGTAGTCACTGGGTTAGTCTTTCACAGAAGGAAGGAAAAATCCCTGCATGCACCCTAATTTCCCATGACAGCACTGGACAGGTTGAACAAGCTGACCTCTCAGAAGGTTAAAAAATAGGACAGCATAGCCTTTAAAAAAACAGAAGCTCATCATAAAATGCATCACGTTGGAAAGCACAAACTCATTTCACAAAGGACAGAGATGGTTCAAAATCCACCACAGTTCAAAAGATCCAATCAGGAATATTAGCTCTAGTTGAGTCTGTAGGGTCTCACATTTCACGCCTTTTTCTACTCAACAGCCAAAAGAACGACTGACAACTAATTACAGTGTTTGCCTCCTGAAATTTCAGACTAACTTTTCTGAAAGAGGAAGCAGTTGTAATTACTCACTGACACCACTAATCTGGGTTTATTCTCACACAATTAACAGCTACTTTGTCGATGAGCGTCTTTAAAAGCAAGCCTGCATTCATTTCAATGCCTGCATGCCTCAGAAGGGCTTTGCAAGCACAGAACAGCAACACTCCTGAACACCACATATGTTGACACATTAAAACTGGTTTCATTCTGATCCCCAGAAGCCCAGGCCTGGATCTTCAACCGCGGAGTTTTAAAGCTTTACCTGTCGGATCGAAGTCGTGGGTGCTGCTGCAGCGCTCAACCTTCTGCTTCTTGTCTGCTGGAGACTCTCTGCTCAGAATGCTGCCGTGCCTGTGGCAAGCAAAGCAGAGTCTTGACTACTGCACACAACAGCCCTGCTCCACCTGTGAGTCTCTGGAAATAACCTTAAGTAGTCCTGATGGCAGCGAGTTTACAGAGATGTAAAGATGGCACGCATTGTGCTCAGCGCTAAATCTATTTCCAGACTGTCTGCAAGATGAAAAGTGATCTCCCAAAAAACTGAAAAACCTCCCCAAATCGTTTTACATTAAACACCCATCCATGCAGAAGTTAAAGGCATGGAACACCCACCACCAACCACACCAACCACCTGAAGGAAATGCCTGCATGCTGTGCACAAGCAGTGTTGCTTTATCTGCCACTCCAATCCTAGCTACGATGACCATCCGGCATGCACAGCAAAAGGCAGCACTGCACCATGCACTTGTAGTACACCACCAAATTCTTAGCACCTTATCCTGATCTAACTATTAATCTGATCTCATCTGTACTGGGTACTTCTAGGTTTGCATGCTTTTCTTTTTCTTTTTTTAAACAAGCACTCCTCCTTCAACCATACTGTGTTACAACGTGCAATGTACGTAAGCAGCCAAATGTCAGCAACTTACCTTGTAGGTTTTTTAAGAGGAAACCTGAAAAGAGAAACAACAAATATAATGAGCTTTTTTAGATTCTCAGTATTATGCTTGATATTAATGCTTATGCTTAAATACAAAGTTATTCTACGTTCTTGCAGTGCCTTCAGAAGAGAATAACTGATCTCTTCCACTTCAGCAAATTATTGGCCCATCTAGGCAAAAAATTGTCAAGGCAAGGTTTCCAACAGAACACAACAGAAACAGAATTCGTGCTGTCAAATCCAGTGTCCAGTAGGTCTATCTTTCCCATTAGCATAGCAGCTCATGGATCATCTTCCTCTCAGAACCACTAATTTCATCAATGAAAATTAACATAACTCAATTTTTCAGCCTGCTGATGGATTGCTGATGGAAGCAGGCAGAAGTGTATGTGCATTCTGTAATGAAACAAGCAGGACCTACAAAACCTGGAATTTGTTCTCCTTGAATTACCACAGACAGATGACAGAGCGAGGAGTACGCCACCCAGCTTAAAGCACCAACCTCTACTCTGTTTTTCTCAAAACTTTTCATGAGTTTCAGCTCCCAACTCACATTCAGCTAAGCCGGACACTTTGCAGCGTTCCCACAGAGATCCCCTGAGCACAGGCAGGAAGGCTGCCCCAAATGCTCCTGTTTGCAGCTCCTTTCTCCATACGTGCATCACCTAGCCCTGCGACATATATCGAGTGGCACAGCCCGAAACAGCAGCCTCAGAGCTAACTCCCTCCCAGTTACCTGGAAAACATAACTGGACACACAGACACAGCGCAAGCACCCAACTTAATCCTTCACTTCAGCTAACAACAGCTAACAACTGTGTGTACAGCCTTAGGACTAGGCAGCTTGAGCCCAAGCACACACTGCTAATAGGGCACAGCACTGAAATGAGTACCTGGTGACACACCAGGTGAGTGACCCTACGGTGACACCAACAACTCTGTCTGCCTGTTCCAGGGAACAACCACACAGAGCAGACCCAGGGCACAGCAAACAACAGCCACCCAGCTTGGACCCAATGCTGAGCAGTGAGCAGATCGAAAAATCATGGAATTGTTAAGGTTGGAAAAAAACATTGAGACATCGGGTCCCAACCATCAGCGCTCACCCAGTGCTACATCCAACAGCAGCAAGGGAAAGCAAGTAGTCCAGGGAAAGGATCTATAACCCTTCAAAGGCAGGGGAAAACATCCAAGATAAATTACATCTTTTTATTATTATTATTTAATCAATCGCACTTGCTTTTGTTTGCTTAAAAACATCCTAACGCCACTCAAGAATATTTTGATGAAGCATTTGAGAGAAAAAGCTTATTCTGCAGTCTCTCCCCACCAAGTGTGCAGAACCCCTGAGCTTCAGCTCCTGCAGCAAAAGGAGCTGTTGACAAACAAAACAGAACCAGCTCATTGCCGCACTGTTTACCCAAACAGCTCAGAGTTATTTACAATGTGCTCAAGCAGAAGCGCAAACAGGGGATTTTTGAGGTCTAGAAGTCACGATGTTTCTGCTTAATGCATGTAAGCTGTTGGCGCTAATTATTTATAACGAAAACACTGACGACTTTTATTTTTATGTGGAAGCCTTCAGGATTTCTTTGGGTCAGAACGGGAGCTGAGTTCTGAGTGGGTTCTGAGCTCTCCTAAGGCTGCAGCCCTCAGCAAGGCCAAGCCTTGTGAGCACAGCCCCGACCCTTCCCGGGCTCCGGCCCGGCCCGGCCCACCCCGTCCTGCCGACAGCCCGCTGCGGGGCGGAGCTGCCCGGAAGCGCTGGAGCCGCGGGAGGGAGGGAGGTGGGCAGGCCGGCGGGGAGGGCCTGGTAGGCCGCGGGCCTGGAAAGACGAAGGCCGGGTAGGCCGCGGGGCCTGGCAGGCTGCAGGCCTGGGTAGGCCGCGGGAGCGTTCATGCTCACGTTAAATCCAAAAGCAGCACCGAACGCTGCGTCACTTCACTCAGCACCACGTGAAATAAATGTCAGGGTGCGGCCCTCGGCTGGAGGCTCAGCCCCACAGACTGCTGGCACGTTTGGGTTCCACGATCGAACCCTGCAGACATTTTGTCTGATAGCTGATGAACGTCAGCGCATTTTCAAACTCGTCGCTCCGCTCTCTCCTCCCAAATACCAGGAACAATTAAAAGCCAAGGCACATTCTGTTTCTAAAATACTGGGTCAAATAATTTCAAGTAACTCAAATGCATCAAATTACTCAAAGTATGCCCTGTTAGTCACGCTGCGTTGCTGAAACCTATTTACCAGAAAGCCCAGTGAGAAACGTGTACCAAGAACGAGAAACACTGCATTACAACTCACACATGGATGCACAACTCGGAGCTGGAGCCATGCCCGCGTGCTTCCTTCCAGAAAAAGACAGTTTGAAAATCTGTGTCCAAACACACCCGAGCGAGGAAAGCTCCCCAGCTCCAGCAGCACAAAGCATTCCATTCCAGCCCTGGAGGTTGAAAATATATCTGACCATAAATAGCACAGCGCTCCGATAACCATGTTGGGGTTGCTGGCTTTTTTTTTTTTCTTCCAGCTCCTCCCGTTCTGAAATATTACAAGATTTCAATTAATTGCTGTCTCCAGAAGCGATCAAAGAAAAAAATATTTAGATTCAGAGAAGTTCTGTGCACTTTACTGCTCACATCCCTGAAATTTTGAGGCCTGTGCGTGTTTCACAGTGGAATTATGAATTACTACAACTTGTGCCGAGATGAGTAAGAAATATTGTGAAACCCACACAAAAGAGAGCAGCCAAAAACTGCTTGCTTGACGGAACTCATCTTTAATTAGGAGATGAACAGTCGCAACAGAAGCTTCTTCACTGCTTTATTAGTTTCATCTAAAATAAGGCACTGCTTGTCACAGACAAACCTTCTCACAGAATCTCAGATTTGGGAAAAATCAGCAAAGTCACCCAACTACCCTGAACCCAACAGAGATGAGAAACAATTACAGGTTCATTCGTATTTTCTACACAGTTAGAAAGAGAAGAGAACAACCAGAGGTTGACTTAGAGCCTTATCCACCTCCCCAGAGTAAAAGCCCCAAACCACGGCTATTGAAAAATTCCATCACTCTACTTCAGAAGGTTTCACCCAGTAATTAGTCAATGAGAGACCTTCAGCCAGCACCACCTCCACAGGTTTTGGTGACACAACAAGCTGCTTTGCTGCCTGCACTCCTAAGGGGAAGGTGGCTTTTCCTTTCCTTTTGCTTACACAAACCCACATGGATCCCATAACTACTCCTGAGTGACACACAAATTGCCTGACAGCCTCACACCTTTATTCCTAGCACACCCAGCTCCCCTCAGCATCCATCATGCTGCATTTCTTGTACCCTGGTTGGACCTGCACTGATAGAAGCCAGAAAAATGCTACATTTTCTGTGAAAATCTAGTCGGGCTAAGAAGTGCCTTGAAATTACAGTAAACGTGGATGTCTGAAATGCCTTTTTGCAGGTATTTTCCAGAACTACATCTTTAAAAAAGTGAGAAACAAATAGGCTGTGCATCTCCCCAGTTTGCAGCTAGGCACAGCCACCAGGGCACTCATTTGCTGGGCTTAAAAGCCCTGAGAAAGGTATTACAGAAGCGTGCTGACATGACTTGAACAAAAGCAGTACCAATGTGACCTTAATACAGAGCTAAAGGCAGTCTTCTGCCACAACAAAACGGGGGTAGGTGTGTTCTGTACAGCACAGCAGATTGAGTAAAATGAACTGATGAGATAGCAAATGACAGGTGGGTTGAGAGAGACACAGATGCAGCAAGTGGGCTACTATTAGCAACCAAGAAAAAACACAGGCAGAAGCCTTCCAGCTCACCACGCTGCCCGCAGACTGCAGCTGCAAGCACACAGCCCTCTGCAGACAGCGCTGATCCAACACGGAGCCCACTGGTCCCAGCACTGACCCACTTAAAGAGCAGCGTCATCTCTTCCCCAGAGCACAGCTCAGAAAACACAAGCTCAGGAAACCACCCAGATTCTTCCCCTCAAATAAAACCCCAAGCGCAGACTGATGACAACAGCTTGCAGCGCAAGGTGTGGATGGAGCAGCAGCCAGATGAAGGAGGGCACCAAATGGTGCGGATTCCTGGGACCAACACACAGATCCCAGGAACTTGCAGCAAGTGCACCAGGAGGCGAAACTGAGCTGGGCAATAAAAGTTTCCATGTTATTTTTGTAGGAGTCCGAGGCAGCAACCACAGCTGACGCAATGACTCATGGAAGAACCGTTTGTGGCATTATTAGCTTTAGATTACTAACAGCTTGCAAGCAGAGCTAGTCGCTGCCTTCTGAGCAGGAACATGGGGAATTTAGGGCTGGTATTTGTTGAGGGGACTCGACACTGTTCCCCGTCCTTTAAATTTTGTCAGCGACTTCAGTGCTGGACTGGTCCTCACAAAGCATCAGCACGTACCTCCAGCCTACCAATGGCCCAGCAAAGTCCCTTTGCATAACTGGAGAGCACCCTTCATTTTTGCTTTTAGGTCAGGAAACAGAGTAAACAATTCAAGCTACCATCATATCTCCTGGTGGATCAGTGTAAGGATCAATGCAAAGCACCAGCCCCACAGCAACCTGAAGTGCTGAGTGCAGCACTTAACCAGGGCGAGTTCAATTCAGTAAAATCAAAGAGAGAAACAAAAAAATAGATGCCTTTTCTCAAGCCTGGAAAGCCAGCAGGACTTTGATGGTATGAGAAGTTAGCAGTGTAAGAGCATGGTGAAAAGCATCCCATCATTGCTAGTGAGAGTAATAATGAGAGACGTCCTCTGTGAGCTTTAAAATACATACATACAAATGTGTGCAGCAGCGTTGGGCAGAAAAACACTGCTGCACGCAGTATCAGCACATAGACTTCATAAAGCTTTCAGCAGATCTTTGGATCTGTTGATCCTTGCAAACTGGATCTTTGAAGCAAGAATGAGAAGAGAGCAAATTAAAAAAAAAAAAAAAAAGTGAAAGAAAAACAGAATGCAAAAAGAACTCTTTGTAAAACGTCCCACAAAAACATGAAGATTTGCCTCCATATAAGGAGCTGCATGGAATTTCCTGATGATGCAGGTAGTCATGGCCATCTAATAGGAAAACTGTTCTCTCTTGGAATTGCCACTTTGCAGCAAGATCCACTTTGAAAAGAGCTCCCAACAGTAGCTGTTAAACACATAAATTAAAAACAAAACAAGAAAACAGAAAAGGCAAGCAGCATACTTGGAACATACTATAGCCAATTGCAGCTCCATCCTCAGCATCCCTTCCCTGTCAGATTTCAGATGGAAAGGTTTCCATTTCTCTGCAAACAGTAACATTTGGAAGGGGTTGAAGAAAAGCATCTCTAGAAAGTTTCATCCACAGTTCAGTCATTCAGCCCCAGCCCAAGCAAGTGCCTCAGCTATTTTCCATGACACAAGCACTTGGGTTTTTCCAAGAGCTGATGTCAGGGCTTTCTGTGGAGAAAGAGCTGCATTTACAGGGCAGGCAAGGAAGGAGGGCTTCCCCAGCAGCCATTCTCAATGTGGCTTTTGTGCTGCTCTGCTGCTGCAGCCAGGACCCTGCAAGAACTCTCAGTCCCCTCAGAAACTCTACAAAGGGGAGGGGACAGAGCCATTTTCAGCAGCCAGCACTGTTCTTCCACTCCTGTCCAACTTCCAAAGCTTGGAAGCATCAGCTTTCCATCTCCAGGCCTTCCAACACAAGGACACTGATTGTTGAGTGCCTGCAACTGGGCAGGAGCAGACAGACCAACCAGAAGCAGAGAGGGGAGCAGTGGGAGGGGGCATAAATAACACAAATGGCTCCAGCATCTCCAGTGCCACTTTCAGGTTCAGCCTAAACAGAAGATTCAAGCAGCAGGGATGCAGTTTGGCCATAAAGCATAGTTCAGAATAGGGATAAAAACTCTTCAGATGCTGATGAAGAATAGAGGCTGCCACATCACAGATGATTTCCTACTTGTTTCCCAATCTGATTGATTTCAAGTCCAAATTCAGTCAGTTTTCACCTCTGGAAAAGAAAAATTCATGTATTTGAAATGGAAAAAAAAAAAAAAAAAAAAAGAATTAAATACTACAAGTACTAAAGCATATGTAGATTTTTTCTACATATTTTCTAAAAGACCTTCAAAAAATGTAATAAGAAAAATATAAGCAAAAACCTGGTGCTCTGCCAAGAAGAAATGCCCATGATTTGTTCATTTGCTGCAAGGTCTCGTTGCATTACACACGTTAGCAGAAAGGTCAAGCCTTGTGATTCCAGGAGTTCTGACCCACTTTTCTTATGTAATTATTTTTCAGGAGGCTATAGGCAAATACTCAGAGCTCAAGTTTGCCTGAGGGAAGAAAGGGAGCTGAGATCAGCGAGGCACAGCAACCTCAGAGGAGCTCCAATAGCCTCTCTGCCCCCGTTTCCATATCATCCCAGCAATGTGAGCTCTTTGAGGGAAGAAAACACAGCAGAGGATGTTCTGATTTTCTCAGGTTTACCCTTCCTGAAAATCACCTAGAAATCCCTTTGCCCACAGCCTGCTCCGCTGCAGAGGAATGCAATAAAGCAGCACGGGTTCTTGCACAGACAGGGTGCGGCACTCAGCATCAACCTGCCTCCGTAAACTGGAGCTAATGACGGGGAAATGCAATGTTTGCTCTGCCTGCCAGGAACTGCAGTTCAGAGCTGGAAGCAGCGCTGCTCCCCGCCTCCCTCCCAGCCGTCCTCCTACACGGAGTCTGGAGCAGCTCCCTGGGCAGAAGCACGCAGAAATCAAAGGAAGAAACAAAGGAACACGGGCGCTGCCTCAGACCATTTTATTTTCCTAAACCAAGCGTGGAAACCCAACGCTACGCAGCACCTTGGGACTTCCAACGCACACAGAGGGCTCAGAGATCGCTCCCAGCCTGCCCAGCCCTAATGCATTTCATTAGGCACGCAGCCCAGGTCCCTATTAATGCCATACCCAGCTCCTGCTCGTGGAACCAGCAGCAAGGCCGGTGTAGAAGCACTTCTGAAAACCAGCAAAAGACAGCAATGAGAAAGGGAGCAGAAAAAGAAAAATAAACCAACGCAGCGCATGCAATACAACTGGAGACGTAGCTTTCAAAATACTGTAGCACTAACTCCAATGCTCCAGCTTGAAGTTTTGCAAATCTCTGTGCAAGGTTCAGAGCCACATTTGAATATTTGGCCCAGAGTTTGCATTTCTGGGGAGTGAGTGAGCACAGTGCCTGGCACAGGAACACGGCACCTCTGGAAGAACAACTGGCTCCCAGGTTCTGGATACCAGGAAGGAACAGCTCTTGTTTTCCAGCTGCTGCACAAGGAAGCGTTAAGACACCCCAACTCCTGCTAAAACAGACCTGCAATAAACATCAGAAACATTAACAGCTGTGCATGGATCTGCAACACCTTCACTGATGGATTTATGTATTTAAAAGGAATGCTCGCATCAGTTTGCCTGACCTACTGTACAGTTCAGTAGTGTCATCATGTTACTCCTACAGTATAAAAGGTCAGGATGAATAACATCAGCTCCAAAAACAGCACCATGACGTGACTCAAGTTTACCTTTGATTCTCTTGTCAGCTCCTTTTAAAGGATAATGGGCATTTACTGCCTGGAAACATTACGCCAACATCTCAAGCCCCAAACCTGCCAGCTCATCAAAACCAGGAATCTATCAGCTCTGTGCTAAGCAGACACTCAACCAAAAAGCAGCCTTTGCTTCTCCCACCCAGTCATGAACCTTTGGCCAAACTACACCCATTCCGCATGGGATGTGCAGACAAAGCTTCCAAGTATTTGCCAGCTGCAATAAACTAATTTACAGCTAATACACCTTCACCTGCCCAAAGGCAAAGTGTTCCCAGTGGCCCAATATACAGCGAGAAAAAATTGGATATACAAGCTGCATTAAACGAAAGCCATAGCACAGAAATCATTACCACATTGTTGCTGAACCTGAATGGTGTACTGCTAGCTCTCAGTCCCTCATAGCTCCTAATGGAGCTCATTCTCCAGGTGAAGTTTTACTAACGTAGATGTAAAACACTGTGGGTAACAAAATGAGAGTGACATCAGGAGCCCAAACTGCCCAAGACTAAATTATAAACATGCAACTGATTGAACGTTTTGCTTTGCTTGCTTCAGCGCTGCTCTCTCTTGTATTGCTCCTGTTTTAAAGCAGCCATGGAAAATTCAACTGCATATCAAGAAGTTGGTCTCAACTCACAAAGAGAAAACATGGGATGTAAACTGAACTATAAAGAGTCTGGCTATGCTACTGACCGAAACTGAGGCTAATCTCATTATTTACATCTTATATGCGAGCTCTCCGATTCCCTCCATGCTCACATATCCTCCAGCAGCACTGCTCAATTGCTCCGTTGCTGGGATGGAACAAACCCCTCCTCCTCCAGCAGCATCCACCCTTACAGAGCTGTGTGCATTGGAGATAGACAGCCCGTATACATCAATTAATCTCTGATTAAATCAAATTCAATCTCGTTATTACAATCTTATTTACATCACTGAGAAAAAAGGGGAGATTTCTATGAGATGCAAACCCACTTTGTGCTCCTGCCCTGAAGCGCAGGCCTCACCTGCAGAGCACACAGCGCAGAGCTACTCCATGCTCACAGCAGAAGTGATGGCATTCACAGTGACACCCAGAGCACGCTGTGCCCTGGGGTGCTGCATCCTGCCCTGCATTGCAGCCCACAGCTGCAAAGGGCTGGAGCAGCAGGCAGCAGCGCTGACACCACCGAGCCCTGCTTCTTCAGCTAGAAAATGGAAGGGGAAAAAAAAACAACGGCGAAGCCACTGAGCTTGTAAAATGGCTCAAGATCCTGAGAGCAACGTCTGAGTCAAACACACGGCTATTAATAGGCCTCCGAGCGTGCGTGTCAGTATTTGCCTCCTGGTTCTGTTAAAATAGAAGAAAGCCCTGATTTAGGAAACCCACCGGTCGTCACGAGGCGATGGCAGCGGAACTCCTCGGGACGTGGCACAGCACAGCAGAGCTCACTGAGCTACAGGCGTCCTGCTATCAGCTCTGCTCCCTCCCTTCCCCTCCCCACAACCAAGCCGGGAGCCTCCTCCCTCCCCATGGCACAGAACCACCAGCACCCACTGCCACCAGTGCCAGCGAGCTGCCCTCCATGCATGGAGCTGAGCTGCCTGGGGCACTTCTCACCATAAAAATGTCTGCGTGTAGATTTACGTACATTACACACACACACACCACCCACAACAAAAACCCCCAGCAGTGATAACAAACCCCAACCCTTTCACATCACATCTTCACACCCCTGCCTTCACGGAAACTATTGCTAATGGGGAGGAGGCTCCCAGTGCTCTGTTGCTGTATTAACAGCCTCTGTTTTGCACCAGAGCACAGCTCAGAGCAGCGTTATGACTGTTCCCTACCAATGTTGTTTGCTTCATTAATAAAACAAAACAAACAAACAAACAAACACAATTAAACCCAAAATAGGAAAAGATCAGCAAAAATCATTTTCAGCACAAACAGAAATATCTCAAAGATGGTTTCCTCAACGCCAGTATGTCATATCAACATGCATAAAACGTCAGCTCATCAAAACCACATTCATACACTTAAAACCAGGAGGTTCTGCTCAGATGCAGAGGGCTGGGGGGTACTTGGATCCAGCACTGGGATCCAAGAGGAGGGGTGACAGCACCCAGGGCTTGCTCTCTTGCTGCCAAACCTTTGTTCCTGAGCTGAGACACCAAGGCACAGATTCTCATCACATCGTATTTAATTGGCCATTTTTACAATGAAAATATAAAAGAGGAACTGAGGTTCACATAGCAGCTAGAAATAGAACGAAAACAAAAAGCCCCACGAGAGAATAAACCCAAACCTTTCCTTCCCTTCTTCTTCCAGCACATTTAAAGAAAAATTCTTCCTCTCCTCTGCATTCAAGGAACTATTCCCTCATCTTTCAGCACATTCGTGTGAAAAGGAACAAAGACTCCACGTTACCTGGTTCACCAGCCAGGCTCAGAGCACAGGGAGATCCCAAAGGCCCACGTCCAGGGGGAGCACGCTGCCACCCAGCCCTCCCCACACACCTCTCCTCCTGCGAGCTCTCCGATTCCTTCCATGCTCACATATCCTCCAGCAGCATTGCTCAATTGCTCCGTTGCTGGGATGGAACAAACCCCTCCTCCTCCAGCAGCATCCACCCTTACAGAGCTGTGTGCATTGGAGATAGACAGCCCGTATACATGCCACACGTATCCACTGTTGTGTATTTACATATGCTTTGATGTGCACGTGTATGTAGATATAGCTGCGTGCATATATACACATACATGGGTGAGAAGGGAAGCACGCCTGCTGCCAGCCCAGGAAAGGAGCCCGGAGGTCAGAGCAAGGGGCAGCAGGCTGGCTGAGCCCTGGGCAAAAGGAGGGCAGGGGGAAGGGGCTGTTTTCTTTTTCTGCCCCAATAAGCTAATGAAGTTTGTGAGCACTGCTAGCGGGATAGAAATTTCTTCACGCTACGCTGTCCGTTTGTGTTTGATTAATGTAAATCTTCCCAAGGTTGCAGCCGTGCCCCAGGCAGCACAGTGCTCACACGTGACATTCCTGGGGTACCCTCTGCCACAAAACCATTTGTCTCGTTTTATTTTCCACCCCACCTTCGGCGGTTTCAATTGCTGTTTCCTAATGCAACTCATCCCCCTTCCCTTATCACTGTTATAAGGATCAATCCGCAGTAAATCACTGTATTAACAGCAATCCTTCAGATCCTGTGAACCAAAACGTCCCTCCTGTGCTGCCCCATGCAATGCCTGCCGGTATCAAACAGAACCTCAAAGCCACAGCTGCACCACGGCTGCAATTACGCAGCAGACAGGAAGCCAAAGACAGCAACTCCTGCCCCTGTCTGCTCCCTGCTTCTGCTCATGCACTCATTCCCCTGCCTAAGCTTGCTTTTCAGATCTGCAGGGAGTATTTGGATACACTGCAGGGCTGTGCCTTCACCTCAGAGGGGACGTTTCCAGGCCCTTGAAGCATCAGAACTCCCTCCCTGGCATCGACACATGGAAATATCATTTATTTCCCATTGGCACTTGAGCTCCTATTCACTCCCAATAAGGGTGGGCATGTTAACGACGGATTCTAACACAGGATTATGACCCAAGTAGGATCACTGCAGGCAAAGGCTTCACTGCCGGCTGCACTGTCTGGCTTATAATTTTAGACTATTAATTTTGATTGATGTTTTATCTGCAGATTTTGGGGAAAAGCAACACAATGCATTCCTTTCAAGTACAACCCAACGCAGCTGCCAGGAAATGGTGTAAAAACAAGAAAGGCTCAGGAATGGAAGCTTCTATCTCGCTTCCTACTCTGATTTCCCAGATTTCCTTCCCTCCATACTCTCTCAGCCACAGGACATAAGAAGAAAACAATCTGGAAAAAAAATAAATAAGTCTTGGACCAAAAAAGCAAGCAGAGAGACAGCAAGGCTATGGCTAGGGCTGGAAACATGGGTCCCTGCTCTATATTTACCTGAGTTTCTACAGTCCCAGATGGCAGAGGAAAGAGAAAACAGGGAATGGCGATGGTACCTCCCACACCATTAAATAAAAACAACAGCCAAACACCTCCTAAGAACACAGGAAAGAACAGCAGATGCTCACTTAACCCATATAATAAAACATTAAGACACTGAAGTTATTTCAGTGCTTCCACAGCACGCCGCCTTTGCATTCCAGGTTTAACATTCCAGGATTTTCCTATTTCTGTTCCACTGTTCTTTGTCAAATAACCCCAACTTCAGCCCCTATTCCTTCGCTCACACTCTATCGATTAAGGAACACATTTCCTCTTGCCCACGTACAAGCCACACACCCGCAAACAAAATAAGCAAAGCTCTTCTTGTTGTTAACTAACAGCATTAGCAGCTCTCAGCTGGTTAGGATGGGATACAGTAAATATTTATGCAGAATTCACAGACCTTTACCCCAATAAAGAGCCAGACATGGGAAAAGATCCGCTTCCCAGAGCTCCATCCAGCGGAAGCGAAGCGGTCCCCAGAGGATGGGTGGATGGACAGACGGATGGAGCCCACATCCCTGCGACAAACTGCCACCAGGAGCAGCTCTCAGCTTCCACAGAGTGCTGAGCAGCTGCAAGAACCGCCCTGCACTTCAGTTCAGGGTATTCATCACCCTGCACATCAGTTGTGGTCTCAGGGGCTAAAGGCGTGCAGCAGCAGCAAGCTTTCTGCACCCTGAGCCCATTATGGGCTCAGGATGTCGGTTTCTCTGTCTTCTTACATAAAGCATCTCTTCCCACCTTAAATAAACAGGAACTTGCAAATGACTATTCAGTATGGCTTGTCTTTTTTCTTATTTTGAGAGAGTAAATGTGGAAGGATAGGTATGCAAGAAACCTCACATGTTTCAGCAGCACACTGCAATAATACAGAGCCCAACCAGATTACCTGCGCCGCCTGCATGCATCTGAGAAACAGCTGTGTGCTCCCCAGCACAAAAATAGCACGCTGCTCTCCAGAATGCAAAGAGCTCCTGAGAAGCTGCCGTGTCACAGGAGCTGCATCAGAGCACGCAAAGCACCTCTGCCCTTCAGCTCCCCCAGGACTGAGCTCAACCCCCCACCTCCCAAAGCTGTTGCAGCTTACAGCCAACACATCTCTTTGGTTTCTTCTGGCCCAGCTCTGCGGTTCCGGCTGGAAGAACAAAGAAGTTCAGAACGCATTTCTGCAGCACAGCATATAGCAAAACAGGCAGTGGAAGTCAGACATACAGAAGCTCCCCCCAGGAATTTCTGCCACGCAGAGCAATTTCAGGAGAGCTTACAGCAGGTAAAGCAATAACTCCACAAAGCAACCGCTTCCCACATGCAAACCTTGCGCTGTTTCAGCTCCTTAGGAACATGCCTTCAATTACTGTAACTCGGTTTGAAAAATAGGAAACTGAGGTAGAGAAACAGGAAATTGTTTCTGCAGGAAGAGAGCAGGCCAGCAATCACTGAAGGACAAGCACACCCCGGATTGTTTGAGCAGCCGTTCCATCTGAAATCCGTACAGGGCAGAAAACAAGCCATGGATACTTAGCATATATGATGCAACTGAAAGCCAGCAATGGGCAGTAAAGCCAAAAGATCTGCAAGCTTTCAGGATTCAGAGTAGTTTGGCACAATTGCCTGAAAGCTTTTAGGGGCCTGGCCGCAGGATGGGAAGCCCCAGCAGATGCCCTTATGTTCTGTGTGTAGCTTCAGGACTCGCAGCACGGAGCCCAGGGCACCCACAGGACACCAGGCAAAACCCAAGCTCAGAACTGATACAAAGCAAACACGGCTCACAGGCAGCTGTCAAGTCTGCCCAATCTGTGAGGAAAATTAACACACACAAAGAAAAACACCTGTCTGCAAAAGCAAAAAGCACCTCATGAGCATGAGCCCCAATTCCCTCCATCTCTCATTGTCTGCGCTGACTTCTGGCGTAGGAAAACGGGCTATATGGAGCTTCATTTAAAGGTCACACAGTTTCCTTCCTTGATCTTTTACCATGAGCAATTTTAGAAGCCACTCAACATCTTAGAACAGCGTATATAAACAATTTCTGCTTATCCTGCCACTGAAGTGCATTTAACCAATTCCCATCAGCCTGCAATGGTGGCTGAAAAACAGCTCCAAAATGCACAAGTTACACCAGTCACCAAATCCCAACGTGAAGCAGTGCCAAAGCAGCACACCAACCTACAGAGAGAGACGAAGAGGTTATTCTACAGTTCACATTTTGCTGAGAGAGAAACAAGAGCAGGGACACTCCATTTTCTAAGGCTGGGTCTGCTCCATTCACAGTGGGTGTGTTATGATCCAATGAGAGCAAAACCCAATCCAAGAGCATGGCTGCAGCAGCCCATAGCACCCAGCCATGGTGTGCTCAGGAAGGTTGCAGCAATAAATACTTTGAGGCCTAATAAACTGCATATCAAGAACCAGGAAGAAAAAGAGCTTGACTCATTCTTTCCAAAGGTTTCTGCAGTTTCGTTTCACAGCAATGCAGCTCTCATCCCTCTCTGCCTTTACACTACAATACAACCCCAAAATTAAAGGATACAAACAGTGTCAAAGCGTCAGTCTCACACAACAGCACTCAGCACTATGGTGCTCACGTCAGCAGCCCTGTGCTCCCCATGTCTGACAGCAGAAAACAACCGAACCCACACCATCAGTACCTGCATTCACAGCCCCAGGCTCTGAAAACGCACAGATCCATTCCTCTAGTGCACTGGAACCTACTTCACTCCCATTGCTTCAGCACCACAAGGGATATACAACCACTGATGCTCAGAGCTCATGCTATTCCAGACACTGTCTGTGAGCTTTGGCTCATTTTGCCCGAGCTTCCCCAGAACTCATTTTATTTCAGAGCCCGTCCTATTGACAATTCCCCTTCTGCCCTCCAGGCAGCACATAATGAACAGTGTTTTCCAGGGCTATTCACAGGGCTCACCCTGCCCCAAGCATGCCATGCAGGGGGCCAGAAGAAAACGAAGGGCTTGGACATTGGAACCATAAGAGCACGTGTTTGCCTCTTGCTTTGAAATCCCAGAGCAGGGCTGCTCGTGCAGCATCACTGCTATGGACGTCTCCCCCCAGAGGTGAGGCTCACAGTGTAACCGGATCATTTCTCCATCTCATCATATATATATAAAAGAATCATTTCCATTTAAGCAACGAATGCGTGCAGCTTACCTATAGAAGCATCATGCTTGCTCCTCTTATCAGCTCCATCTGAAGGCCACCCATGCTTGCAGACAGCACAGCTCCCTCTGTGTTGCATCCAAGCATGCTCCACACACCCTCCTCCCCAGCCCTGCTGCACCCCACAAGCTGGGCATGCCCCCTGCTTCTGCAGCCATTTCCTGAGCCAAGAGCATCAATGCTGTGGGAGGGAGCAGGCGAGGGAAGCTGCAGCCCAATGCTCACATTGAAAAAGAGCAGGTTCTGCAGACTGTCCCAGGCCCAGAACTGCAGCACAGCTGTGTGTGAGCAGCCCAGGGCAGTGGGAATCCCCTGCATCACGCTGCACCAAGCCCAGAGCAGCAACAACTCCCTGACTGCACGCTGCTGAGAGAAGTGTTTTCCTGGCCTGAACCAGCTGGGTTACTGCAGGCAGAATGCAGCCACAGACTCAGCTCCAGAGTGGGAGTCAAAAGCACTACAGAACAGGTGCAGGCACCAAAGTGCACAGCTAACGTCTCAGACGAGTGCAAAACCTGATAATAAGCCTACTAAGAGGAAAAGGGAGAGGTCAAGGTTTGCTATGCCATACATACAGCTGAAGTCGCACTGGATAACATCCAAAGTAAACAAAATTCCAGAGTTTAAAGCGAGCACCAGCATTCCTCCATCTTCCCACTGGATGAACAGAAAAGCATGAAGAGCATGCCTGCTCTTTTTGGGGGGTTGTGTTTTGGATGTATTACGGTTGGTTTATTTCCATAGCATGAGTGAGCTGAACACTGTACAGAAAGAACTTCAGAGAGTGTAAAACTTGGGGCTATCCAGCACTCTGCAAAGGGCTGCTGCTGAGGAGGGGTTATTGCAGCTGGGCATCTGCCTTGGGGTGGGCACAGAGCAAAGCACCCCTTCCTGCAGCACAGCCAGGTGCTTCCCTTTGCTGCTGCAGGTTCTGGATCTCATAGGGAAAGCTGCTGCGGTGTTACCAGCACCTGCAGACTGCACCCCATCCTTCTAATGCACACGGACAGAAACAAAGATGACCCCACAACAACTGCAGACGGCTCTTCCCGCTGTGTCCCCATACCACCTCCATCAGCCAGAACGACGGAGTGCTGCTTTGCTCAGATCTCATCTGCACCCACACCAACCACTTCCGGCAGCCGAAACCGCAGGGACTGCGCAGGGCAAACCACAGCCTATTGCTGTGTGTCAGCAGGCAGCGGCAGCACACTGCCAGCCCCAAGACCTCTCAGCTGTCTAAGAACTCTTCTCCTCGTCACATCGCTGCCCATCAGTTCACATCACACTAATTCATTCCTCTTCTTCCTATCACGGCTCCCCTGACTTTTTTGACCAGGTCGGATGGCTGGACGCCCCGTGGCAGCAGGGGGAAACACCCTTTTCAATCTGAAATAACCCAAGAATGGCAACTTACTGCTGGCTGAAGTCATCATCTAATTTCGGACACCGCACAATAATGTTTCAGACGGCGGAAAAAGCTGTCCTATCTGCAGGGATCAGAGCCACACCTCCTGCTCCAAAGGCCCCAGCAAAAAAGGCCGGAGCTCCTACCACTGCTGCTGCCCCAACCAGAGCGGCTTCGGAAGGCCCTGAGCACCCACAGCCCCTTCAGGATCACAGAGGTCCTCCCACCACCAACCTGTAGTCAGCACGGCTGTGCTCCTGCCTCTGGTTGGCAGTTCTCTCCTTCCATCAGCAGCTCCTGGCCCTGTGCTGTTGATGTGTGCCTCCAGAAGGCAGTGGCAGGCAGGAAACCTTCTCATATCCGGCAGCTGCCATCAGCTCTCCCATTTCTATCCCTCTCACTCATTTCCTATTGACTTTCTCATGTCTTGCATTGCAGCTTTTTCCTATTTCCTTTTCTCCTTGCTCATTATAGCTCCCCTCCTTCCATTCTCTAATCCTCCTCCCTTTCCCAGCAGCTTTGATCTCGCTCCCCCCTCTACCAGGATGTCCCCAGAGCCCCCAGTGCCCCCATGCCAGGCAGTGCTGTGAGCAGACTGCTTGCTGCCAGCACGCTGCCCCAGCAGCCACCAACGGAGCAGAAAGCCTTCCAGCAGCCATCAGATATTCAGGCAGGCTTGCAGGTTGAAGCTTGCATGTTTATGGGAGTGGTGGACTCGATCCTCTGCCTCTCTTGGATCAGCCTAGCGCATTATTACAGAGATGGGTCTTCTCCTACAGACTGGGAAATGTTTGTTTCCAGCCCTCCTCCAGGATCCCAGCACCTTGCCCTGCACAGGTTGCTGCTCCTTGCAGCAATAACCACCTGTTATACCACAAACACAGCCTACAAATAAACTCAAAATCAGCTTCTCATAAACAGGATTAGCTGTGCTGCCGCTCACGGCTTCCAGGAGGAACGGGACTTGGACAACAAGTTGGTTTCCACCAGTATTTCTGAAGGCTTCTAGGGCAAACTTCAGGGGCAGCAGACAGACACCAACCCAAGTCATGCCCTGAAAGCCACGTTTCCTCTGCCAGCTGCAAACAACCAAGAGCTCCCATACCTTGGGATTCTCTCTTAGGATCAACGTTAACACTGCAACTTGGTTAGAATCACCAAAATTGGCCCTTTGGGTCGGGTCACACAGCTTTTCCTATCTTTTATATAGCTCTGATCGTAAAAGGGTTGTTTTACACAAGGCCTGAAATGAACCCAGGCCCAGGAGCATCTCCGGGCCAGGACACACTGTGATGTAAGGGATGGACACAGCAAACCTCCAGGAGGACACTGCAGCATCCAAGTAACAAATATGACAGCGATTCGGATAGATTACAACCAAATTATTTCAAATACAGGAACTCACACGCTGTGCCTGAGGGTCTTTTCCATCTCACATGTTCAACCCCCATTCATTAACTTCGCCAGTGCAAATTTAACCCAGCACCTTCACCGACTGACATCACCAAGCTGAGGTTCAGCGTTGTCAAAACAAAGCTTAAAATAGCTCTGCAGATCAGTTTTAAGCATTTGCCAACCAATGTAAACAGCATCACTTCTTACTCCACAGCCCTGAGGATGGGCACAGGGAGGGTTCCTGCCTGCTGCCCTGCGACAGACAGAATACTGAGAACGCTCCCAAAAAGGATGCAGGGAACGAACAATGCAATGTCCAGGAGACCATTTGTGAACGTCAAAGTCTGCACATTGTTTTGTTTATGCTATTTATAATTATGCTTACATTTAAACATGAAATAAGGACGCTGCTTTTTCCTGCCCTTTTAACGTATTTATTTTAATTAAAGAAGCAAACCTTGTTTCTTCCTGCCTTTCTCTAGAAGTGCTGTTCCTATTTTTTACTTCTCGGTATCCTGCCTTGTGTTTTACCCTTCATACATTCCTCATCAGACACCGCAGGTTTCTCATCCCTTCTCATTTCACTAATAACTTTGCTGCTCCTTCCCTCGGCCTCACTCTCAGCCCAGGCACTCTCCATATCCCAGCTCCTGACCCTTCGTTTAATCAAGCTGAGACACGTACCAACATTTCCATTCTTTAAACCTAGTCATTACCCAGGCTGCAAAATAGGACACAATGCAGTATCACCTCTCTTTGCAAGAGAAAGATCTGCCTTTCTCCAAGGAGGTAAAACACCAGGAGCAGAGTCAGAGCGCTCAGACAGAGCGATGTTTGGGAACCTCAGCATCTCAGGTCACCCAGCCTAAAAGTTCAACTGGGACGCATCAGTCACTCTCTTGCTAACAATTTTCAGAGGGAAGACAGAGGTATTAAGTGAGAAACCTGTGGGCTGGAGATCTGAAAGCAAAAGCCTGAGCTTGCCTTTCAAGCAGCACGGCCAGCACGCATCCCAGTGACCAGAAGGACCACCTAGAGGTTTGAGCAGACAGTGCAGACTCCAGACCAAAGCAAACATCACTTCAGGGCAGGCTGAAGGCTGAGAGCAGGAAGAGCAAATGGCCAAAAACCCCTGGTGGTGTTGCAGAGCTCCGTGGGACAGCAGTGCTGACTGCGCACCAGGCAGCATTCATGTCCAGTGCTTAAAACATTGAATTCCCGCCCTGCCATGACGTGAAAAGATCTCGGGATACAGCTATGAAGTGTTTAAAACAACTGGTACAGGTGAGCAGTGCTCTGCACTACCTTCAGGCGGGCTGCCTATACTCAGATCCTGACCCACTGCTTTGCAATATGATAGGCAATAGTTTGGGGAGCAAATAGGAGGATGGTGCTCAGCTCTGGAGCTCTGGAGCAGTCCTGTTGCTGAGTGCATCCATTGGGCCCCAACTGCTGTGGATCTGAACAAGATTTCCAATAGTCTGACACCAAAGCAGCCTACATCCAGTGCTGCTCCTGATTTACACACCCCAAACGGTACCGAACGCTGTAACAGGAGTTGTGTGCACACAGAGTTATACAATGGGGCTGCCACGAAATGCTGCTCCTGCCTCCACCCAAATCATCACGACGCCCACAGCTCTATTCAGAACTAGAAAATCAAGCTCACCTCAACTCCCGTCTCTAGTAAAAAGCCTCATAAATTATGCAGCACCAAATGGGAGCGTTTGCTTCTCTCCCAGCCAATAGCAAACCTCAGGCAGCTTCAGTGGAAACAAAATAGAGTTTGTTAAGTTTTCTAAGTAAATGTGCATTCATAACATTGAGCTACCCAGAAACAACTCAGCAGCAGCACAGCTCCCTTTCCAGTTCTTCCTCCTATTCCAGGGATGGAAAGGAGCCCTTCCCCCACCAGGAGTCACAGGAGTCCCAATGACACTGGGGTCTTACAAACAGCCACAGACAGGGAAAGTGCATCTCAGTAGATAAGAAACAATTAGGACCTATTTTAGTACCAAGTGAGGAGCAAATCAGCAATTAAAAGCCTCCCCGGGGTAATTATGTGTGAATTCTACCTCTCCTGTTTTTCAACCATAGCAAACAAAACTACAAGGCTGTTAGGAATAAAACGAGGCAACTGCATGAGAAGGGCCATCAGTGCCCCACGAGATGCTCCAAGAGCATCTTTCCTTCAGAGAGCTTCAGCAGCAGGGGCGAGTCCTGCAGCCCAGCAACTGCTTCACTCTGCAGCACGTTTGGAACGGTTACAGGAAGAAATACAGCTAACTACGAGACAAATATATATATATATATAAATGGCATACAAATGTTTCTTCAGTGTCATAACAGGATACAGCAGCAGCAGGCTGATCATCCTTCAGCAGCCAACCAGAGCCTGCAAATGGCTGAGCTCCATCCCAGCTCAGCACGCCCTTGCAAAGCACACAGCCCTTATCTCGCCCCGCCATGCGTGGCGGGCTGTGGCTGCAATGCCCCAAGGCAGCAGAGTGGGGCAGCCCCACCACAGCACACAGCCCTCCTCCAGACCCTGGCAGCCCAATGCTGTACCCTCCGTGGGGATCTCAGAGTGCAGTTCAACCTCAGCTGCAACCCCAGCACCAGAAATGCAGCCTAGGTAACGAGACAGGAGCGTGGGGCCGAACTGAAGTGGAAACCTGCATGCTAAGAGCATAGCAAATCCCTCCTACATCCAGAGTGGAAGAGCAGGGGCTCTGTCAACCCCTGACCTACCTGAGATACCTGCTGTATGTCCCCTCAACAGCCCTGTTTTCCCCTCCTCAATTAAAGACCTCAAGTGCAGATGCCCACCCCAAGACTTACTGGCTTAAGAGAAATGCCTCCCTCTGAACAAACACGGTGCAGCAAAGAGGATATTAAACTAAGAGGGTGTAAGTGTTTGTAAACACGAAGCGTCAGGGCAGTGAGGCTGCAGATGAACTGCGAGATACGGCCTGCTGGGCAGCGGGTTTACGAAAAGCAACAGCTGAGAAAGTCAAAGAACATCCTGAGAGAAGGGGAAGTGAACGTCAGGGCTCAGAGCCCCGCACTGCTCACACCACCACCATCCTGGGCCACTTTCTGCTCATGCACTCATTTCTAACCTCTAGCACTACTTTACAAGATCACCTTCCTCCAGCAGCAGAGGAGCTGATCAGGAATGGCCTCTATCAGATGCTTCTCCATTGGCTTTGCTGAGCCTCGTGATGCTCTCAGAAGCCTCAGCATCTGTGGGCTCTGTGCTTAACACCTGGGATTCCACCCAGTGCCCAAACACTCGCTGTCCTCCAACCTTAAGATGCTGCAGGAAGAAGAGGTAAGAAGAAAAACACTGCTTTGGGTAACAGAGCCCCACCTGGGGAAACAGCACAGCCACGATCAACACGAGCTGGGTTTAATACCCAGAGAAAACAATTTCAGCAGTTTTAGACACTGAGATCCACTGGGAAAAAGAAGAAAACACCATGAGACAAAAAAGAAACCATGTTGATGAGAATACCATTCATCACAGCACCTCCAGAGAAGCACTAAGAAATGGCCATTTCTGTTTTCCTCCTGATTTATGTGTACTTTACTGCCATACATCACACCACCTCCAAGGAGACACAACACACACTAAGGATGGGACAAATGCAACCTGGGCGATGGGAGTGCCAAAACCACATAGCCCATACAACGTGGTGTGAATGCCATCTCAAAGGGGTGCACAAGGCAGCAGTCACTGTCTTAAGCAGCTATATAAATCTAAAAGCCAAGCATGTAAAGCTCACGTGGAGAAAAAAGCAGGCCTGCACTGCCTCGTTATGCTCAGAAAACCTTTGGCACAGATGCAAGCTGAGTTTTGTTGTTATGTTTTTAAGGCAGTTCCCAACCTGGCTGCACCAAGGAAGGTCACTGATAAATAAAGAGAAAATTAAAGCCATCATATGACTTGTGTGGCTCTAATGATACCAGAAGCTCCGGGTTTATTTATATTGCACCTGCTTTACATTCCACACTTGAGAGCCAGACATAAAGAGGCAATACAGATGTTGGGCATAAGAGGAAGGAAGCTTTCACCGACACAACAGCGACTGAAAAATGCCTCCACGCAGACCCTGCACAACGCTGTGGGAACACAGAACAGGCAAGCAGAGGCACAGGCACCAAATCCAGCTCTGGAAGCTGCATCAGGGAATGAATGGACAGCAGGGCTGAGCTCCCCCAGAGCTGGGGGCTTCCTGGAGTTGGGAGCTGCCCAACACTGCATGCTGGGGCTGTAGAAGCAGCTCCTCACCTGGCATTAAAGGTCCTCTGAGCCAGAGCCCCCACAGAGCACCAAACACAAACATGCACTGCACATGACTGAACGCAAAAACAAAAGGAAATGGAGACTTTTTTTTTCCCCTTCTGGTCTGTGCTCCGTTTTCAATTTGTCTGTTCCAATCCAATAATGGAAAGTATTTTGTTGTTACCAACAAACAAGTTCAGCTCCCCATCCTCACGCACCGCTCAGCTGCTCTGGCTATGAGAATCCCAACGCTCCTCTCGGTGCCCTGCAACCTTACACACCTGATAGCACCCTGCAGCTCAGGAACACACACTGCCAATATTCATATACATATGCTGCAACAAAAATAAAAGCCTCCAAAGTGTTTGGTTGTTTTTTTTTTTTCCAGGTGATCTCCTAGGACAAAACCCATCAGAAGAGATAAACGTGAAGCTTGGATGTGGCTCCCAGCTCACCACAGCTCCCCATGGCACCCACAGCCCCATCCCTCTATTGCTGGGGAGGCCACGCAGTGCCCAGGAGGTACTCAGGAACTCAGGCCTTCATCCCACACATGTTCACACCAAGCACAAAAAGAAACACAGTGAAAGGGAAACTCTGCTTGCAAGTATTGAAAAATACAAGTTGTTGCAGCTCCTTGACGTAAACACTCCCATCATTCTGTCTCAGAAGTGCAACAGGGGTTCCCCACTGCATTTAAGCTGCTTTCCTCAAAACAGAAAATGCATTTTTCCACCTGCTCCATAGAGAACCATAGAATGCAGGAGGGGACCCAGGGCTGGGCAGTGCAGCCTCACCTGGGCTGACCCCGGCTGCAGCAGGGATGGCTGCACATCCACAGGCAGCACCCAGCGCTGGTTGCTGCGATGCTATGAGATGCTGAGCGAGGAGCTGGAATCACAGAATCACAAGGTTGGAAAAGACCTCCAAGATCACCCAGTCCAACCATCCACCCATCACCAATAGTACTAAACCACATCCCTCAACACAAAATCCAAACGTTCCTTGAACACCTCCAGGGTCGGTGACTCCATCACTCCCTGGGCAGCCCATTCCAGTGCCTGACCACTCTTTTGGAGCAGTAATATTTCCTAACGTCCAGCCTAAATCTCCCCTGGCGCACCTTGAAGCCATTCCCTCTACTTCTATCACCAGTCACACGAGACAAGAGGCCGACCATCAGCTCACTACAACCTCCCTTCAGGTAGTTATAGAGAGCGATAAGGTCTGCCCTGAGCCTCCTCTTCTCCAGCCTGAAGCAGCAGGACACGAAGCACGTCCCAAAGCAATCCCTGCAAACCCACTTTCCTGTCACCCGTTTCAAAGCCCGAACCGGGAGAGATTCCTGGGTACTGACCTGTCCGTGGTCGCGGGCTGTGTGCCACTCATTGGAGCCTCTGCCCAGAGCTCGTGCTATCCAATTTACATGGTACGACCACGGCGGGGCTGTCAGTGCGGTTCGGCTCCCCGCCGCAACCCCGCTGCGGGGGGAGGCGCGCACTGAGAGAAGCAGTTCAGAAAGGAAAAAAAAAAAAAAAAGAAAAGAAAAAAAAAAGGAAAAAAGAAAAAAGAAAAAAAGTAAAAGAATCCCAAACTCTTCGCGCACTCAGAATCCAACCCGCGGAAGTAAGCGGAGGAAAAAAAACAAAAACTTCAGCAAAAAGCCAAGAGCCGCTCCCCGCGATGCCCCCCGCGAGGAGCAGCCCGGTGCGCTGCGCCCTGCAGGCCGCTCGGCTCAGCTCAGCTCCCGCCGCCCATCGCCCGCCGCCGCCCGCCCCGACCCCCCGCCCGCCGGCGGCCCGAGCGGGGCGGACAGGGCGGGGGGGTTTGGGCCGCTGCCCGCCGCCGCCTTTAGGCCCTCGGGGCCATGCCCGGCCCGTGCCGCGGCGGGGCGCCGAGCTCCGACGTCCCCGGACGGGATGGCTCCGTTCTCCTTTCGGCCTGCGCGCTGCGGGCAAAGTCCTGCCGCTGCTGCGAGACGGAGAGCGAGCCGCGCCCCTCCTGTTCCGGCTGGGAGCGGCGCGTCCCGGCGGAGCTGCGCCGAGCGGGGCCGAACCGCGACACCGACTCCTCCCCTCCGAGAGGCGATATCCGCTGTATCCCTCCGCCTGCTCCTGCGCAAAGAGATCCCTCGGCGCAGTCGGAGCGATGTCTCCGCTCACGCGAAGCGCTGAGGGTTTGGAAGCGGACGGCTCGGCTTCTATCCAGACGAAGCCGTCGGGCCGGGCTGTACGCCGTGCTTCCACCGTGCGCTTCGGGGTGAAGTTCCGCTTCGTGGTGCTGAGGATGCCGGGATGCTCGGACCGGCTCCTTTTCCTCCTCGGAGAGAAGCGAGCAGTCCGGAAGGCGGAGAGCCCTTTGATGGGTTTGTTGTTTTGGAGAAGTTCGGAGCAAAGAAGGGAAGCGTGGGATGAAATCATTTTCTAAATGGCACTCGATGGAGACACGCAGAGCATCTGCGCTTCCTTTCCTAGCTTCCTTTTGGGGAAGAAAGAGGAGAAAGACAGGAGTGCCGACATGCATCCAGCAGTGCTGCGGTTCCGTATCCACGGCAGCTCCCTTCAATGCAATAAATCCCTCCGTGCCTTTATCCTGCAGAGCATCCGGACAGGGCATGCAGACCCACCTCGCTGCAGGCATTGGCAATATCAGACCTCAGCGCTTCTTTATTGCTTTAGTTCTATTTTATCGTGTGTGGCAAAGCAGTGACGATAACAGTTAATTGGAGGATATCCTAAAAAGGGTGATGGGAACAAGCTCAGCAGCAGCAAACGGACATAAAACTCAGCAGAGTGATGCTGATGAACATCGGCCAAAGGATCCATTCCGTGTCGTATAGAAGAAGCACTGTGTAAAACCACAGCCATGCCAAGAGGTGTAAAGCCCTCCCATCACCTCGTCCAGACAAACTCCTGCTCATTATGGGCTGCATTTCCGTGTTTAATGCAACAATGAAACAATTCCAAAGTAGACTCTGATACCATAATTGCTTTTTCCTTTCTGCGAGCGCTGTGCTGTGGTTTTGTGCTTTGTTGGGAGCTGACTGTGTGCTTATGTTAACACAGATGTCTATGACATTTTGCTGCCTGGGCAGTTTTACAATGAGGAAAAAAAAAATCAATAAGCAATTATGCTGTGCGGTAGCAATTAGAATGGATTTTGGTTGGTGGCTGCAAAGCCCTCCCCGAGCCCACAGTTAGAGCTGGTGCTGCCATCTGAACCTGGACACCCAGCAAAGCCATGGGCTGCACCCCAGCGCTCTGACCCAGCTGTCCCTTAGAGCCCACAGCAGAACAGCTCAGCTCAGGAGGGCTGTTGGTGCGAGGAATGCCGAGTCCTATCAACTACCAATTCTTAACCTGCCTTAAAGGATGGGAAGAAAAGAACAAATCCTTGGGGTCCCTCATATGGGACTGGGAGGGGTTGCCAGCAGCGCTGTGCGGGCTGTGTCCCTGCCCGGCTCCGGGCTCAGCCGGGGCCCTGATGCCACCTGCTGGGGGAACCTTGTAGGGCCGCTCCGTGCTCCCACCGGAGCTCCGTGAGCGCCTCTATGGGCTCAGCACGAGCGCAGGCAGGAGGCTGATAGAGCCCTGATAGCTTCACGTTTGGGGCACGAAGAGCAGCGAGTGGCATCGTTCTAACCTGAGGACGACTTCGCACGCGTTTCAGATGGGATAATCAAACCATCAGAGCAACTTGGGGATAAACAACTCACCCTGCAGAGCTCAATGGAGGACAGACAGCTTTGCGAGCCAGCATGCCCTGACTCAGAGCTGCAGGTCGCGTAGGTGAGCTTTGCTGACCCCCAGCATAAAAACTGAATTGACAAAGTCTTCTGCCTTTTGTTATTCTGTCAGATTCCACATTGCTGTGTGGGAGCCCTTCAGCATCCATGCCTTAACATAGGCACATGGTTTGCTTCCTGTAGACAAGCAGCTTGTTTTGCATCCAGTCCACTGGAACTGCATACAGGGCCACTCTCTGCTTTAAGTCACTGGGACACATGCAATACTTTGCTGACTTTGTTGAGGCACAGATAGGCTAATCTACCAGGGCTTCCACTGTGACAGCGTATTACAGTGCCTAAACCTGGATAAGCCAAGCCACAGTGAGTGTTTTTATAGCACTAAGCTTTCTTTCCACATCAGCATAATTAAAGCAGCAGCACGCATAAGGGCAAAGCTGCTGTGAGCGCTGCCATGGAGTCTTCTTGCTGCTGCTTGAATCGATGTCCTCCAGTTGGAAAAGGGATTTGTTACTGAGATGAAGAATGGTGTTATTTCCCATCTGTTACACCAAACAGACCTTCACCTTCTGACATTAAACACTATTTCCACTGGCAATGCCAACCCATGCAGCACGGCAGAAGGGCTGCACCCAAAGACATCAAGCAGTAATTAAATAATCTTTATTTTATAAAACATCATACAAAGCATCTACACCATTCACTGGTGGAACATTAGTTGCTATTACACAGTAATTCAAACACAAGTTATTATTTCACGCTAGTTCTGCAGCTCCCTTTGCAGATTGACCTGAGGACAGATCCCACTGTGTGCTCCACAGCTTTGTACTCCTTCCTTGGGTCTGGGATTCCATGCTGGAGCCCAGAAGGCAGACAACAAGCCTTGCTTTGTAACATCACACCCTAACCAGCATGTTTTGGAGGTGTATTCTGGACACTCTCTAATCACATATCCCAGGAAATACTCTTGTCAAAACTGATAGCTACTGTCCTGGGGAAAAACATCAATGCTCATTCTAAGTGAGCTGCATTTTCCAGTCATCTTCCCAGCACCTACACTCCTCCACAATCTTTAAGTGCCAGACTCTGGGTTCAGATGCACTGGCCTGAATCTGGAACAACCAATAGTACAGCAAAGAGGAGCTGCCATTCTGCAGACACAGCAGCGCCCACGTCAGGGGTCCACCCAAAAACCACTTACTGCAAGTCCTGATGGGGTTCCTCCTATGGAGAACACTGCTCACCCAGAGGGCTAAAGGCAGGATTTGGAAAGCATGGCTGGAGCTTTAACAGTCGGGGTGAAGAGGAGTGGAAAAAGTCCCCAAAGTGCTTCACATCAGGGGTGGCAACTTTTGGGTTCAGAGCACCGAGTCCTGCAAGGCGCTCACACTGAGCAGAGCTGCTGACTCAATTGGAAAATCAGTTATCCATGTGTTAGCAAATAAGTTACAGAATGGAATTAGAAAGGGTAGCTCAACCACCACCATCACTTCTCCCAAAGGAAACACGGGGATAAAGAACAAAGTGGAGACAACCATCGCTTTGTGTTTCCATAGCACCTCTCGAGTAAAGGTCTGAAAGTGCATAACAGATGGACCAGCTCCATCACCCCCCTTCACAGATGGGGAAATGAGGCACTGGGTTAGGAAGTTCAGGGACTTGCCCAAGGTCACCCAACAGGCTGGAAGATGAGCCAGGAATCCCAGCACCCACAAAACACTCCAACATGCTTCTTCCTAGCAGGACAAAGAGTCATCTAGCTGCCTAGACTGTACAGAACACAGAACACCAATATCTAGTGCTGTTTTCCCATCTCTTCTGAGATCACACCAGCACCGAAGGAGGAAGCTGCTAGCACTGCTATGTACACCTGCACTGCTGGACCAGTTGTGTTTAGGAGGTAAAAGTAGCCCTTCTTTCACTCGTGTAATTTAGGGTGTGCTTACGTACACGCTGAGCCAGCCTCTGCCAGGCCAAGCGCTGCGGATCCCATGAACCCATGGCATAGCTCCATGGATTTCAGTGGAGTTATGCCAGGAATAAGTTTGGCTCCAGAACTGCTAACGTGTGCTGGCTCCTCTCCCGACAGCGGCATCTCAGGCACGATCCCCTCCTTGCCAGCCTGTGAGCCTGAGGAAGTCCTTACTCAGCATCAGTGGCTTTTCAGATGTCCGTTCGTTCTCAAGCTCAGCTCCTTGCCCCTCTGGCTTCTCCACGCATGGTATTTCTTCATGCTCTTCCTCCGGGCGAAGCGGCAGATGCTGACCATGAAGACCCAGGAGACAGCGTACATGACGACACCTCCCAGCTTGATGTACCAGCGGGGCTTGGGTGAGGTCAGCTCGCAGTACATCAGCCAGGCCCCCACCCCGATCCGCACCCCAGTGAACAGCACCACGAAGAAGAAGTCCACCACGTCCCCCGTGAGGCTGTGGTAGCAGCCCATCTCCTTGAGGAACCAGCGAGCTTGCAGCAGTGGGTTGGTGATCTCGCTGCCAAAGATGACAGCGTTGACCTCGGCGGCCGACTCACCGAGCGCCAGCGATGCGGCGATGCCCACAATGCTCACCAGGTGATGGGCCAGCATCAGGGCACCCTCCGTCTGGAAGTACACGCACCAGCAGAGGTCGAAGAGGAAGTAACCCAGGCTCAGGCACAACCCGTGGACCTGCAGGGTTGTGTTTGGGGATCCTGCAACAAAGACATCGGGCAGAGCGTCAGGGCACAGAGGTGATGGATCAGCAGGAGGGGGATTCGCCCTCGGCACGGCTGGACACAGCTCTGCCACAATCCTGCCGTTGTTAGTGACAGCTGCACACGTGTAATGGCCACCCAGTGCGACCTTGCACTCTGCAGCTGGGGAGGGCACGAAAGCAGCAAAACACAGCACCACTCTCCCCATTTCCTTAGCACTTTCAGTAATAAACATCATCAGATATCCTTGCAAACATTTTTCAAATGCGTCCACGCTGTATCCCAGCATCCACACTGGGGTGACAGGAAAATCCCACCGCATGCCATCACCCACGTGGGGGGGACTCAGCACCACAACTCTTGCCACTCACCCGGGTGACTCAGAGGCCAGGGGCCGTCGATGAAGCCTATGTAAGCAGAGAGACACGTAGCGAGGATGCCGTGGGTCAGCGTGACCAGCCTGCAGCTCCACTCATAGCTCCGGTGCTTGTAACGATGGCAGAACCACGTGTAGAGGGAAAGCCAGGCCAGCAGGCTGCAGGCTGCCCGCAGGGGCAGAGCGAGCAGCATCCTGCCACAGGGATGGAAGAACAAGAGGCATCAGGAGCTCTAAAATTTGATCATGTCAGCACAACCCCACAATGCTGGACCTGCTGGGATAAGCTGATGCTCATCCCACTGCGTGAGGGACAGGCAGAGGAGCTCCACGTGTAGATCCATGCTACTCCTGCCCCTTCCCTTCCCACTTAGCCTGCCCTTCAACCTGCCTGTGTTGCCCCACCAGATACGCTCAGTCGTGCTGTTTGCTACCTGGGTTCCTCCTCTCCTGAAACAAAATCCAAGAAAACCCCCACACCACATGGCCCCCTGCTAGGCCCAATGCTAACCAGTCTCCCCACCCCGCTGCCCCCTCCACAGGGATGCACAGAAGTGGTGAAAAGAGGAGTGAGCTCTCCCACCTGTGGGTGGCACCAAGACCTTCAAACCTGTGAGATGCCAAAGGATTAGCAGCGATGCCCACACACCTGCAATCTGAGGGATGCATCGTTATGGCTGAGTGCTCAGAAGGAGCTGAGTCACGGCACCTTTTCCAGCTGTGTCACAGCTGTGTCACCGAGTGCCACCGGTCCGGTTTGCGGTGGGGAACACCGGGAGGAACGCACGTGGTGTGGGGTCGGGGCTGACTCACAGCCGTCCTGCCCGGCCTGTTTTAAGCATCACCAGCACGGCTTGGGCGGGATAAACAAAGCCATTATGTTATAATGGGAGCACGGGGAGATGAAACACGGACACGACAAACCGCTCCGACCGGTGACAGCAGCAGAGCTCGAGGCACCCGGTTCAGGATGGGTGAGGCAGGAGGAATCCTGAGCGATGGAAGGGAAAGGAGCACCAGGAGAGGAGGAGAGAAGCAACCTGTACACATCTCCATACACCCAAAAGGTGGGGGCTTCTTGCAATCACGCCCCAAAACTAAATGTTTGCCCTTAGGATACACGGTATGTATTGCATCTGTGAATTACACCTCCGTAAAGGTCGACATCCTTTAAAAAGCGCAGCAATGCCATTACTGTTATCATCCTCACTATTGCTTTAAAAAGAGGGTTGATGCTATCAGCAGCGCCGCGGGGGGGAGGAAGGAAGGAAAGGAAAAAAGCAGACTCTAGAGCCAATAAACGCGTCTCGATACCCGGAGGAACCCAACGCACAGATGCACAGATGCACACCGAGCAACCGGACCGAGCCCTTCCCGGAGCCCCGCACCCACCTGCAGCCCCGGAGCTGCCGGACTCACCGCTCCGAGCCCCGCCGCCGCAATGGGGCCGTCGGGAAGAGGAAACGGCAGCGGCGGGCGGGGGGCACCTGGCGGCTGGGGGGAGAGACGGCAGTCGCGGCGGGGGGGGGGGGGGAACGGGGACCGCTGACCCCAGCGGCGGATGGAGGGCCGGCATCCTTGCGACGCGACCTGCGCGCCCGTCGCTCTGACGGATCGCATTTTTCCTCCGCCTTTGCTGGGCCGGCTGCAGCAGCCTCAATAATCACAGAATGGCCGGGGTTGGAAGGGACCTCAAGGATCACGAATCTCCACCCCCCCCGCCACATGCAGGGGATATAAATAATAAATGGGATGGAGCTGTGCTAGCTCGGGGTAAAGAGCAACCTGTTTGCCGAGGTGGGAACAGCAATGATGGTTATAGCACTAAGAAGCCCTGAGACTCTAAACTCAAAGCCTTCAGAGGATCATTTATTGCTAGAAGTCACTTCCAGAGGAGCTGGATGGGTGGTTTTTTTTTTTTCCCTATGGCTCATATGACACAAACAAATGGAAGGCAGTGAGCTGTGAGGTGGCACGTTAGATCTCACCCAATGGATGGCAGCGGCAGTGAGGTGCAGCTCATGCTCTCATTTCCTTCTTTGTGCACAGTCAGCCATCCCAATGGGCTTGCTTTGCCTGCACACAAACAGCACTCAGCAAAACAACCTGGGACAGAAACCTCTGCTGACGGTCATTTGCACAGCAGCGGTCACTTTCTGTGATGATAAATCCCCCTACAGGTGTTTAACAGAAAAATTAGGGGCCAGCATTAAGAAAATCACATCCATTCCAAGGTCAGCAAGTAAGAAATGCAATGGGATGGTGGGGGTGGAGCCAGATGCTCTTCCAGCATCACAGCAGAGGTTTAACACTAAAACCATGCCTGAGCTGAGACACAGCCATGACCACCTGAGGGCACATTACTTCCCACCTCACAGAGCCACTGCAGCCAGCTGTTCTGCATGGAAAAACTGGGGTACAGCAGGGTTCCAACCACCAGACCAGGCTGCCCCATCCAGCCCAGCCTCATTAGCTCCAGCTGCCTCCTTCAGTCCCAGAACAAAAGAATGTTACAGCAACTGTTCCCTTTTAAAATGAGAATGCAACTTTATTGGAAGTCTGATCACTCCGGGGAGCTCTCACAGCAGCCCATGACCCCAAAGTGCCCTCCTCCCAGGCTCCATCTGCCCAACCCCATGGACCTGCTGCGTGCCTGGGGTCTGCATGGCACCCGAAGGTCACACCTAACATTCAGTTCATTCATGCTATTAGCTTTTATCTCTCCAGACACCTTGCAGCCCAGCTATCAGTGCTGAGCAGAGCCCAGCTAGCAAGATAAGGGCAGAGAGCTGCTCCTTTCCTGCACCCCACAGCAGTGACACGTGTGACAAAGGCCACCAGGAGCTGCAGGGGCTCTCGAGCTCCAGCAGGATGCTGCTACACAAGTCGAGGGAAATTCACATTACAACCCCAGGGGAAAGTCAGAACACGATTCTGAGAGGTAAAGAAGAGAACTGATCCATGTGCTGAGAACTGCATGGAGTGATGTCACACTGAGATCCACCTCAACATCACTGTCACCCCTGGAAATAAGCACCAGACTCCTGTCAGCCTTGCATTCCGCATTCCTGGCCTGCAGCAAGACAGACAAAGCATCCAGAGAAGGTTCTGCTCTGTCAGCCCTCACACACACAGCACCTGAGTTTCTGAAATCAGTGCAAGGCGAGGTGATGCGCTCCATGAGGAGGCGTTTGGCACAAGTCTGGTTCCAGACTCCTGTTTGCAAGGAACAGAGGTGTGCACTGTCCAACCAGTGGAGTCACACTGCTCTGAGATCACTATCTCCTTGAATGCAAGTATTAAAAAGAAGGAAATGTATTGCTAAAAACAATGAGGTAGAACATTGCCTCACCCTCACGAACCACAGCACCATTACTTCACACCAAGAACAACCCCACCGTCCCCTTATGGGCACTTCAGCCTTGTTCACAAGCTCTCATTCGAGCACTTGGTCCAATGTTTTGTCCCATTTGAAGAGAGAACAACACTGAGTACATCCTGGCTGGGTCACACCTGTACCTGGCTCCACTGGGGAGAGGGTGAGATGTTCCAGATCAGGTATTCCAACTGCACTGCGAGATAACACTGCCTCCAACACAATCATAGATAAGTCAGTCTTTGCACTGTGGATGTGTCTGGCACAGCCCCACTGCAGGCTGTGCATTATGGGCTGGAAGAGGAAGCAGCCCAGCAGACACACCATGTTCCTTGCGTTCCCACTGAAATCCCTATTTAGTCAGCTTTCCCACGTGTTGAGTGACCATCCATCTCCCCCAGGGCTTGTAGAGAGCTGCCAGTGCCAGGATGTCATTTCCACACCACTTTTAGGAGCTCTTGTCACGGTTACAGGCTCCAGCAGCCAGGGTCCCATCCACAGTCACTGTCAGTGAGCTGCCAAGTGCCCATTTGTTTTCACAGGTGCATCCACACTCCTCAGGCGCGTCCAGGAATGGTACTTTTTCAACATCTTCCTCCTTACGAAGCGGCAGATCTCAACCATGAACCCCAAGGACACGACGTACATGGCCAGGCCTCCCCCTTTGAGGATCCAGTTGGGATCTGGGGCCGTCACCATGGCATACATGATCAGAGCTCCTCCGCCAATGCGCAGCACCAGGAAGAGGAGCACGAAGCAGAAATCCACCACCTCCCCCAGGAAGGAGTGGTAGAGGCCCATCTCCCTCAGGAACCAGCGGGTCTGCAGCAGTGGGTTGGTGATCTCACTGACAAACACCACTGCATTGACCTCGGTGGCAGACTTGCCCAAGCCCAGCACCAGCACCATGCCGCAGATGCTCAGCGTGTGATGGAGCAGCATCAGGTCTCCCTCTGTCTGGAAATAGAAGCACCAGAGCAGGTCGAAGATGAAGTAACCCAGCGTCAGGGAAAGCACGTGGACCTGGAGAGTGGTGTTTGGTGAGCCTGAAAGGAAGAAGGATGCATTAACATAGGGCAAGATAATCAAGATATTCTTCTAGAACACTGAGCAACACAGGTTGGAGCTTTGCTCTTTGCTGTCCAAGCTTATCCTATGGGACCTCTGGGTACCAGGATGCACAGCTCTGCTCTCCCACAGCCCACACTACATTTCTCCTTTCCTCTTCACCCTTTTAGAAAGGAGGGTGGGAGTGCCTGACCCCACCAGCAGAACTATTTGAGATTTAGTGATAGAAAAGCACAAACAGAAGCCCACGCTCTGGTGCCAGCAGTTATTATGCCCTTCCAGATGCAAACAGCATCGAGCCTGTTCTCCACACTGCCACATCTGACAGCAGCAGAGCAATGAAATTCAACCTGAGAACCCTCAGCAGATGCCTGGGTAGGACAACAAAAGGTAGGAGATGCTGAGGAAGAAGCAAGGAGCTGGACTGAGCCTTGCCACGCTCCCAAAACACACATATGAGAGGACAGACAGCAAAAGCAGTTGGATCTCCACCCATAGGATGGTGTGAGGACGTGTCAGGGTGAGGCCCCCCACACACCTGCATGGCTCAGAGGCCAGGGGCCGTCCCAGAGGGCGATGTACCCGGACAGGCAGGTGGCGATGGCCCCGTGCAGCAGGGTGACCAGGCGGCAGCTCCACTCGGGGGAACGATGCCTGTTCCAGAGGCAGAAAGCAGCGTAGAGGCACAGCCAGGCCAGGAGGCTGCCGAGCACCTCGAGGACGATGGGGAGCATCCTATTGAACGGAGAGAAAGGGAGCTATGAACGGGGGGGATGCTCACCTAACCCGCGTCCACGAAAGCTCCCAAACGCGCTTCGCACCCTCCCCACGAGCACCGAACGCAGCCGGTTCCTCTCAGCACCGCTTCCCCGTACGCCCTTCCTCCTTCCCCCGCCCTAAACCGCGTGGCAACGAACCCGATCACCGCACCCCCGCCCCATCCAGCCCTAAAATACCCCAGGGATGGAGGTGGTATCCGGGACTTGACAGACCCCCCCCCCACCTCTCCTCCTCACCGCCACTGCTCACCCGGAGCTGCCGTTCCTCCCTCGCGGCTCTGCGGGAGCGGCTCAGCCCGGAGAGGCGGTGCGGATCGTTCCGGCTGCTTTTATCCTATCCTTTACCCTCCTCCCTCTGCCCGCCCATCTCCTGCCCTCCGCTCACCCCATAGGGACGGAAAACACGCTTTTTTTTTTTTTTTTTTTTTTTTTTTTTTTTTCGGAGCGTTCCGGAGTTCTCTGTCTGGTTTTGCACGCGATTGTGGAGCTGTTGTTCCGATGGGAGAAAGGGATGAAAATAGGGGCTGGGGAGCGGGGATGGATGAGCTGGAGGTGTCAGGAACACGCCGAACAGGAAGAGTGAACCAGAACAGAGGTGAGTAACCAGGAAGGGCCACGCTGCTCCCAAACCCTCGGAGTCAGCGCCGTGTTGGTTCTGGTTTCGTTCAATCCGTCTGAAGGGTGCCCCACATCCCCAACAACCCCAAACCCTTCCTACACCCACAGGGCTCCATGCAGGTGGTGGCAGCAAGCACTTAAATCTTATGAGTGTCCTCATCTCAGGGTGATTTTGGAAGGAGTCCCATTGCAGCTCAGGCTCCAGATCCTGCTGCCCAGAAACAACCAAATCCATAACTTGAGCCTGAATTTCGGCCTGCAGGTGCAGGAGTGCTGGGTGCTTCATTACCACCACCAGGAAGGTGAGCCCCAGGGCTGTGAGCATCAGGGATGGACCTGGAGGGCACATTGAGACACTTCAGGATGCTCCATGATTGCCCTCAGGTCACAGAGAGCATTGGGGAGGGCGAGGAGCAGAGCCCTGCTGCTCCAGACTGAGTTCACTCTGTTCAAAGAAATCAATAGCAAAAAAAAAAACCCAATTCCTGGCCCTGCCTCGACCAGGCAGAGCTCAATCCCATGGGTGGATCAGGTCACAGCCTGCTGTCTCTGTGTTCACATTGTTCAGCCCTCATTGCTGCAGTGGTCATGTGGGAACGTCACCTGTGATGCTGTAACATCTGCTGTGTGCATCTGAGCACCTGGATGGGCTCCCTCCCCATTCTGAGGATGCCGTTTGAGTTCTGGCTTGAGGAGAGCAAAGCTCAGCTCCCAGAGCAATGCCGTGTCCTCAACCTGACTGTGGGGCTACCTGGGATCAGCTCCTTTCTCCAGCAAGCTTGTGAATGGCCATTCTGCAGGAGGGAGGTGAACAGGGTCGCATCCCTGATGCTCAGCAGCAATAGGATGGGACCCAGAGGCGTTTCAGACAGGAATGCACTGACAGCTGAGGTCTGCATGGGCAACAGGTTGGGTTGTCCTGTAGATTATGGCGGTTTTCATTGCCACCACGAGCAGTTGTTCCCTGCACTGCTGTTTTATGGCTTTGGGAGGCTTGAAAAGCAGTCATTTCCTGCCAGGTATGGTAACACACTCACTTGTTGGCTTGAAAACCTCCAAGACCCTTTTACCAAGGGTTGAAGTGTGCTGTCAGCTGACCCTGAACCCAACAGTGCTTAGAGCTCAGCTACAGGGTTAGCATAGGGCTGCCTGTTTAAGTGTATAGGATGGGGTTATGAGGGCAATCAGAACTCTCTCTCCTGAGCTCCTATCTACGAGATAAGGTGAGGCTTTCATAGCACTAATGAGCTGGAAATGGGAGTTTTTGTAACATTGCTATAACCGATGCCCCCTGTGGTGGGAGCACAATGCAGTGCCTCATTTACCACTTGTGAGCTGTTGTGTTTTACACGAGCTGAAGGCCAGGAGAAGGGAAGGGAAGGATTACCATCGCCATCACCTGATGGGGATTAAGTGATTTGTCCGAGGTCATGCAGGAAGTTGAGAGCGGCATCACACACATCTCAATGCATTCATCCTGCATGTTATCCCAGAAACATTTCCAACACCCAGGGTTAAAAAAAAAAATACATCAGCTTGGAGCCAGTGGTCACCGCCATCCCCATGCATGGGGCTGTGCACAGTGCTGGGGGGAGGCAGTGCCCTCGGAATGGCCATGCAGAGGTTGGCTGAGTGCTTCCCATCCGCATTTTTACTTTCCCGGCAGGAAATGATTCGTTTCTTCTTCTTTTAAATCACAAAGAAAGTTTTCGTTTCGACGTTTCGACTGATTTAATATTTAAAAGGAAGTATTTTCTATTTTTTTTTTCCCAAAAAAAACCCCCAACAACCCCCCCCCCCCCAAAAAAAAAAGTTACCTTATCATTTTCACTTCTCTCTCATTACAATCAGTGCCTGTCCCTCTCCCATACACCTCATGTGAAGCTACAGATGCAGTTCTATACACAACACGGGGCTCGGTGCATTGTGTGAAGGAGCTCAGAGCCCCGTGCAGCCCGCAGATCCCTATGGCAAATCACCTCATCACACAGCACTGATGGAGCAGGATAAGAAACAACTGAATCGAATACATTTGTCCCCAAAAGGAAGTGTCAAAGGAGAGATTTTACTTAGGGAAAAAAACAAACAAACAAAAAGCTCACATTTACCTAAAAAGAGCCAACAAAAAAAAAACAAAAAAAAAAACAAAAAACCAAAAAACAACAGAGCTACTACTCAAAAAATGTCTATTTACAACCTGTGAGCCAAACACCCATTTACTCTAATTTCACTGCCTTGTGCCCATTGAGAACCCAACCAGGAATCTGCATCGCTCCGATCTACTTAACAGCATTAAATATTTATGTGAGGAGAGCTGTGACACGACCACGATCTCCCCAGCAATATGGAAGGTGACATTTGCCACCCTTTGGCATCTCTTGCACCCAACTCCCTCCGGTCTCACAGCTGAGCAGTGCAACCTCCTGCAAGGAGGAAGGAGGGCAGAGAATAGCACAGCTCCATCCTCTACAGCGTGGGGCAACCAGCACATTGCACCACTGCTCCGGAGGTTTGGTATCAGACAAAGCCCAATGGATGAACAACAGAAAGAAGGGATGGCCAACACTCGTCTTTGTCCCATCAAACCTACACAAATTGACTCTGTGGTCATTGCAGTTGGGGCTGCAAACAGTGCCGTCCTCCATCGGGCAGCTGGGAGCAATAACAAGACCTGGACACACGTTTTGCAAAAGGAGGCAATTTTTTTTAAAGAAAAAAGCAAAAAAAAAAAAAAAAAAAGGTTAAAATTTAAAAAAAAAAAAAAAAGAGGGAAAAAAAAGGAAAAAAAATTCAATAGGAAAGCAGAAGGGCTCAAAGCGAAGCAAGCGTGGTGGTAAAGCACAGTCGTTGGCCTTGGAAGCCAATGGAAACCAAGGCTGCCATCTGGACACGGGTCTCTGCTGAAATGAACTGGGTGACCTCGGCTCAGTTTGGGGTTTGGTACGTGTGCGTGCCAGTAACAGCATGGCAGACCCTTCTCATGGGAAGCTCTGAAATGAGTGGGGGGAAAGAGGGTCCTGACATAGGAATCCTTCCAGACGAGGGATTGCCGGGCAGTCCGGTGTGAGCACAGAGGTTTGCAAGCAGAGGGCAGTGTTTCATGCTGATAGAGCTAAGCAAGGGCTCGTTCTTGGAGTGAATGAATGCATGGAAGAGAGTTAAAATGTCACTGTCGGTGTTCAGACCCTCGGGGAGGTCAGCTGCAGCCTGAGTCCCTGGAGTTCTGCTGCTCGGGCTTCCCCTAACATTCATTGGGCAGTGCTGGGAAGGCACCGTGCCGCCAGATGTTGCCCCAAGCATTGTTCCTGGAGAAGTTGGTCCATAGGTGGAGGTCAGAGCTCCTCGTACACGGGACACAGTGGTCTCAGTGGAGGTAGGTAGGTTGGTTCCATCGGTACCAAGATCTGCGTGCGACACAGCGAATCAGAGCTACCATCACCACGAGGTCGACTTTTCCCCTCGAAACATAAAACCATTCCTATCCCACTTGTGTTCCTGCTCAGACTTGGCAGCCACCGAGTGCTCCTTTGCCCTGCAGGAAGCTCACAGCAAACCCCTCTCTTTCTGAGCAGCTGCCTGCACGGAGCTGCTGGTTCCCACATGTGGCTGCGGGGCTTCCTCTGCGTCAGCGCAGCTCTGAGTCATGGCACGGGGTGATCCATGACTCAAAGCCCAGCAGCTACACTCAGTGCCCTCTGCTCTCAGCTGCCTTCCTCTGAACGCAGCATCCGTGATGTCACGTGCAGCGAGCGGCAGAAACCACGGGTGCAGAGGGCAGAGCAGCGGGGGCACAACCAGTGAGGTAATGAGGAAGGCTCGGAGCCTGGTGTGTAATGACATGCCATCGTGTGGCTCCATGTTGCCGGGCCCTCTGCAGGGCTGCATGCTCTGCCCTGAAGTCCCTCTGCTTTTCTCTCATCTCTACCTATGGGACTGAGCCACGTCTACCCCCCACTCCACCTTACCCTGAAGAGTTGAAACCGGACGAGTTCATGGCAGCTTTGGAGTTGCTCTGGGCTGTGCTGGGGCTGCTGGCATGGAGGGCACTGCCAGGGGATGAAGGCCTGCTGGAGTTCCCTGGGGAACACGATGATGTTACTGCACGGCAGAGAGAGCAGAGTGAGGCTGGGATCTCCCCCTTCTGCCCCAGCCCCTCCAGCCTCCTGCTCCCACCCTGTGCTGGAGTGCCCTCCTTTGGCTGCTTGGTGTGCAGCTCCCAAACCTCAGCGCCCCAATGGGGCTATCATGGAGGTGTTAGCACACCCGGGAAGCTTTCCATGGCTTTGTTCCAGCCAAGAGAAAGGTTCTGCTCTTCTCACCCCTCAGACAACATTATGCTGGGCTACTTCCCCAGGATTATCATGGCCAGGAAGCCAAGTGACCTGAGAGCAAGAGCAGAGGAGGGAGGGAAGGAATGGGAGTGAGGTGGTTTGTCATGTCAGGGCTTACCTGTCCCAGGCATGGTGCTGTGCACCGGGTTGACAGAGAGGGGCCCCAAGGACCCTGAGGTAGAGACCTGAGGAGGAACAGAGACAGGCGGTCAGCAGATGGCACTGGCGGTGTGGATCCCAAAGGGCCACTCCTTCACATTTCCTTCACAACATGCTGGCTGCCAGGCATCCTTCCTTCCCCCCCCACACACCTCTTCATACTCTATTGGACATGCACAACTACCACATTCAGGGTCGTGCAAAGAAACCAGAATGAGTATTAAACGTGCCTGATCTAAATGTATAGGTCAGCAGTAGGAACTGCTGCCCTCTGGATGTTCTCAGCAATGCCTCAGCTTGTTCTGGTCTCAGCACAAATAGCCCCATTTCCTTTGAGGAGCTCTTGATGGGCGAGAACTCTCATGTGAGTATTACTAATTTGGTGGCTGTAATCAAAGCGAGCCTGGGGCACCTGGAGTCCAACTGAGATACTTCAACTACAGGCAATGCGTTGGTCAGAGTGACTGATGAGCATTTTGCATGATGCATCCACAGGATAGCCATCCACCAAAGCTGCTGCTTTAAGAGTTCGTGGCTCTCGAGCAGCATTTGGTGCTTGCAACTGTAGACCAAAGGGGTTGTGCAACAAGTGACCAAGCTTCTCGTGGTGTTTTTCTGCCTTCTAATAGGTAATTCCAAAACCCAAAAGATTTTCAGATAGAATATTGCTTATGAATACATCCTCTCCCTCCCACTCACATTCACTCCACTGCCAGCACCTTAGGGAGATTCCTGCCACTTTTACACATGCGAGCTCCTGGGCAAATATTAACCGGCAGAAATGCAATAGCAACTTGTTACCCAACAGAACACAGGATGTGTTTCCACTAACTCTCACAATTTCTTCCATCTTTCTTGGCAACAAAAATACTCTCGCCAAAATGGATGCGTGCAATAGGTGAGAAAGACAGATAACACCACTGAAGTGCATTCTGCATTTCTGCACGGATGGAAGTCGGCTCCTCAACCCCGAGTATCTCACCAGTCTGGAATTGTAGATGGGCGATTTGATGGGGGATGGCATTGGGCAGCTGATCCGTTTTTCCTTCTGGCGCCGGTTGCAGAACCAGACTCGAACCACCTCTTTTTCCATGGAGAGCTGCTCTGCTATCAAGGAGATCTCCTCTGAGCTGGGCTTGGGGTTCTGCTAAGAAATAGCAGGAGGTTAAAGAAGGCCCCAGAGATCTCTGACTTATGGCGTCAGTGCATTCTTCTGCTGCTGGACAAGGGTGGGGTGGGTTGTAAACTGGAGAGGGCAGAAAATTTGCTTCTAAGGCAAAAGGTAAACATTTGCATGAGAGATCACGTTCTGCGAACCAGACAAGCACCTCTGATTCAACATCAGATCCCATGGAATCAGCGGGGATGAGTCACAGTGCCTGGCCCTGCTGCTGCACAAAGCATGCAGCGCTTTGATCCCAGCACCACCTTCAGTTGTTGCTGGAGAGGAAGGTCATGGCTATTGGGCACAGCCCCGAGTGCTGTTTGTACATCCCTGCACCATCCCACAAAACCATTTCATCTCTTTTTTCCCCCATCCCCCATTTATAAAGGTACCCCCATCCTCTTTTTTCCGACTCATTCATTTTCTGGCACACTTGACAGCATTCAGTTCTGTGGTTTTTGATCGGAGTTGGAGGCTTCAAGGGAAAAACAACCCGGCACGGCGATGCCAGGGCAGCTTTCCTGTTACAAAGAATACATACCAGCTAAAAAATGAGCTGCCTGGAAAGACCTGAAAGTGTCTGCCTTTTGTTCTCATCAACAGTCTTGGAAGGAAAATTTGATGTGATGGAGGAAACAAGAAAAAATGAGGGCTGGTCAGAAAGAGTTTTAGTGAAAAATGTTCAATGGATTGATGTACCCCAACTGACTGAAAGCTCTGTAGTGATTTTTCTTGAAAACCTTCATGTTTAAGAAGTGAAAGGCTCCACTTTCCAAATGATTGGGCAGCACCCACAGTGGCAATGCTTGGCTCCTTCCTGCACCCACAGGAGCTGCCCAGCAGCTCCCAAAGAGAAGAGGGCAAGGAGGCATCTTCCCAAGCACGCTCCTAACCTGCCATCAGAACAAACAGAAAAGTGGTGGAGAGCTCCCAACACATTGAAACATTCTCTCCTCACATCTTGGAATCTTTTCTCCAGCGTGGAGCGAATGTTGGTCTCAATGCTGGTTCGCTTCTTCCTTTTCCGTCCGAACATCTCGTTCACGGAGGGGTAGGAGCTGGGAGTGCTCATGGAGGAATCCAAAGGAGCAGATTCTGGGGAGAGAGAAAAAGGGAAGATACTGAAGATCCCAAGTTGTTTTCATTTCCAGCTCCTTTCTGGGAACTGTGGCACCTCGTAAAGTGAATGAACGCATGGAACGTCACCTACCCGCATCACTCAGCCACTTCTCCAGCAGAGGTTTGAGCTTGCACATGTTCTTAAAGCTGAGGTTGAGAGCCTCAAAGCGAGAAATGGTGGTCTGGCTGAAGTCGTTGCCATAGAGCTTCCCCATGGCAAGGCCAACGTCACCCTGCCGGGGAACATGACACAACGCATTTGGAAGGGATATTCCAACTCCAAAGAAAGCAAATCTATACCTGCCATTGTATCTGCCATTCCTCCATCCATATATGCCCTTCCTCCACCCACCCCTCTGCCCCAAACTCCCCCCAGCCCAACGTGCTCCCATCCGAGTGACACCAGTGTTCCTCCAGAGGCTCACCTGTGTGAACCCCAATTTGATCCGCCTTTGTTTGAAAGTCTTAGCAAACTTCTCGAGCTCCTCCAGGTCGCTGGGCTCCTCGGATGCTCCGGATGGAGTGAGGTGCTTGGCCACTTGCAGGTGCTGGGGTACATCCAGGTGAGGTTCGACGGATGAGCCAGGGAGCCCAGAGCGACCCACAGCCTACAAGACAACCACAAAAATGCATAGAGACAACTTCTATTGCCATTCACCTGTAATAAAGCAGTGATTTGCACAGCGGGGTACTTCCCAGGTGGCAGCATGGGATGGGGGAAGTTACCTGCGATGCCAGGCTGGGTCCTGGCTGGGAGAGGAGAAGGCTGCCCTGCTGCTGGGGGAAGGAAAGGATGTTGGGCTGCAAGGCTGAGGAGAGAAAAGAGAGACATCCCATCAGATTGACTCCTCTGTCAGCACCCAGGAGCAGAGCAGTGCTCCACAGGAAAGGCTCAAGAAGGTCTAAATGAAAAACTTCAGCTAGCTCGTGTTCACAATGCATGACCTCTAGGACTTTTGGCCATTACAAGTGGGAGCAGCTCAGAAGCGGATTACAAAACAGGAAAGTTTGGGTTCTGGTTGTGATTATTTCTTTCACTTCATGGTCTTTTAGGCCAAAAGGGATTATGAGAGTAATGATGTGGGTAAAACACTTCAGGCATTGATCCCTGCATGGAGCTCATCCACACCAGGTTCAGCTAGGACACAGACATCTTCTGCAGACATCTAAATTAGATTTTAGATGCCAAGCTGCAGAGAATTTATCACATTCTCAGTGGTGATCTCTGCTAGCACTTAATCACTGTAACTGCTGTGATAGTGCACCTTATTTCCAAGAGGAGCTTTGCTGACTCCAGCTTTCAGGTACTTGATCATGTTAGAAATATCCTGATCCCACAGTTAATCTCATGAACCTGCCCAATCTGCTCTCTACAACACATTTCATTTCCAAGTGTCACGTTGACCCTTTCTTTTCTCCCTTGCTCTATTTCAAACAAATTGAATGTCTTTTGGAATATATGTACGCTGACACGAGATGATGAAAGGAGAAAAGAAAAAGAGAGGAAATCTATAAAACTAACAAAAAAGCAGTATTTATGGATGCCATGGAATTGTTCAGTTGACAAGCTGCTGTGCACAAGCCCATGCATCCTACAGGGAATGTCCTAAAGGATTTAGTAGCAGCTAAAGCAGTGTAGTTCCACAGACATTTAGCTGGGCTCTTGATGTCTGCTGTGGGTGAAGTCTGAGGAGGTTAGCGAGGATTTACGGCCCTTCTTGAAGCAGGCAATATTTTCTATTGATTGGAACTGACAATTATATGGAAATCTATAGACATTTATGGACTTGTGCTGAAAAAAGGGGAAAAAAAAGATTGTCTCCAGAATCTCTCTCCCCCCCCCTCTCTCTCTTTCCTTTTTTAGTTTAGATCTGAATGTGCAGGATCCCATTTATTTATTTAGATTGGGGCCTCAGTAAGCCTTCCTTAATGCTGGAACAACTTTGAATTTCAAATGCAGGCTGGTAACGAGGTGCACATTTTTAACAGAGAAGGTAATTAATCACAGGAATGGCTTGCCTAGGGACATGGCGGATGCTCTGTCATTTGGAGTCTTTAAAAACATGATTGAACACCTTTGCAAGAGCTGAGCTCTAGCTGAAATGAAAATTACGGACTGGGTTCAGGAATCACCGGTTTGACAGCTGATGAGACACAGGCTGTTTTCGTGAGGCGAAGTCTTCAGCAGCAATATTTTGGCTGAGAGTATTCCCAGCATCTCCCAGGCTGCTCGCTTCCACCCTCACCGCACACAGCTCTCCCCCTCTCATCCAGTATCCGGCTCTGCTGCCTGCAGGGCTGCGCACCGCACGATGAATCGGCCCTGGGAACTTCTCTGCTTTAAAAACACCTTGAATATAGCACTGAAATCAACCCCAAACCTCTTGCAAAGGTTAAAGCCACAACCAAGACCCTTTGGCCATGAAATGCATGACCAGATGTACCCAGCGGTCAGAACTCGGGATGTATGGAGGATGTACGGCCTGAGGGATGCCTTCAGGTCTGCCCCTGCATCACCCTCACCAAGCTTCTCCTTGCACCAAACCCAGCTGTGCCTCCACTTTCGCTCTCCAGTGGCTGTGCCTGCACGCAGCAGAGGGTCATTAACGCTTGACAATCATCTATTCAAATGGAAGTGCTCTTGCACAACACGCTGGCCACACGCCAGAGCATCCTGTCTCCATCGAGTCTGGAAGCAGAAGGGGTCACAGCCAAACAAGTGGCCATCTGTTGGAAGGGCTGCAGCTGGCAGAGCAGCCTGCTTAACAGCAGAAACCGTAACTCTATCAAAGGAAGCAAAGTTCTGTTCTCCAGCATCGTGTGTTTCTTATTATATACGAATAAAACCAGGCGGTGAGCAATAGATTATCCCGGCCTTGCCAGCTCCAATAATCTAAATTCTGGGCTGCTGTCAAATGTACATCTATTGTCAAACATACATCAGAGAGTTTCTTGATGCATCACTCAGCACCACTTGGCAGAGTGAAGATAAGAGATAGACTTCCCACTTGCCCACAATATAATACTTTTTCAGAGCTGTGTGTGTATGGCTGCACTCAAGCTGCAGACCTTTTAGGGTTTCAGTCCTGAGTTCTGGCTCGTGCAGAGGGACTTCTGTGCTGGAATAAATAGGAATGAGAAGAAGGGCCCAAACCCCTTTGCATCTGGCAGGCTGGGGGCTGAGGGCTATGCCTGTCCACAAGCAGCATAAGCTCCATCAATGGCACGTCTGTGTGATGCTTGTTGGAGGAACACCACCCAAATACCGGAGATAAAGACAACTCCGGGAGGACCTGCGCAAGCACTGGGTTAAGCCCTCGGTCCTTTCTCTCCTCACAGACGTCCCGGCCCCACGGATGGAGCAGGATTTGGGGCGGCCCCCAGGTGGCACTCGAGGAGCGCACAGCGCAGCGCCGATCCTTCCGAGCGCCGTCCGCGGGTGGAAACCCCACGAGAGACGGGGAAACCCATCTGGTGACACAGCATCGGGCTGGGGAAACCCAGCGGTGCGGGTTAAAAGCGACAGGAGGGAGAAGGGAGGGCTCTTCCTAAGTAGGGATCTGCTGACGGCAGCGCTCCTTTCGTTGCTCTTACCTTGCTGCCCTGCCTGGGACTGGGAGAGGAGGAACTGAGGGACGGACTGCATGTGGCCGGGAAGCAACACGAGCTGCTGCAGGGTGTGGAGAGAGCTCATATCCTACGGGAAAAGCAAACAACAAAGTCCAGAGATGTCAGTTCTCTGCATAGCATCACCTCTCTGTGAGGTTCCCCACTCCCCGATCTTTTACGCTGCCCTTGACCCCGTTCACACTTCTCATTCAATTGCTGGCACATCTCATATGTGTCCTTTGTGCACAGTAGAGCTGCAGGTCCAGAGCTGCCCCAGGATCTGAAGGTTTCAGCTTGCTAAGAAAAAATTCCACGCACACACTGACATCCACGGGGAGAACGTGTGCTTCTAACTGAAAAAAGTTACTGCTTGAAAGACATTTTTTGAGGGAGTGGAAATCAAAACCTGCTTGTCAGAAGCAGCAACAACCCCCCTTGGATCTCAGCTTCTCACAGACATCGTATTTTTCAGAATACACCCCCTAAGATCACACAGACTGTCCCATCCCACCAACGCTGAGCTGCTTTGTGCAGGAGGATGGGCTCCTCACCAGCACTGTGATGGACACAGCCACCAAATCCCAATGTGGTTTCTGCTCTTTGCCATCTATCTGCTGGGCTTTCCCCACTTTGCTCTGAACAGAGCAGGCAATAGGGACTGAGAGATGCTGAGAATGCTCCTTCACATTACTGGGGTCCCTACATCATTTTTAGGGACTAGGGAATAAGAGTTGGCATTTGTTTGGGATAGAGAGGAAAATGCCCCAGTAAGACCCAATCACTTTAGAAAAAAAGTCCCTCAAAGAATAAATGTGTTTCCTGGTGTACATCAATAGGAGCAGACAGGTACCAAGTTGGCTATGCTGGTTCAGATTAAAAGTCAATCTAGTCTAGGATGATAACTCCAGTGATAGCATTAAGCAGGCATTCACAGGAACGAGGAAGGCAGAGGCAAACATATCCAGCACTTCGCCTTGGTGTTCCCCTTGGTCCAATCATTTTCAGCTCAAGGGATTTCCCGAGCACAGTGTGATTTTCCTTAGTAAACCCTCAACACAAATCTCTCCCAAGCACACGTCCAGTCTGCCTCTGGATCCATGTCAAATGCTCTGCATCCTTTGGCACGGCATTACACAGACGTGCTGAAAAGAGGCTGAGGAGGACATTGATTTGTGCCAGCACAGATTCACTTTTGTGATTCAGTGTCTACCATATCCTCACGTCTCCTTTTGTCACTGCCAAAAGATGTATTGAGTTTGGCAAGTGCCTCAGAAACAGCCCTTCCCTTGGACATGCTTGACCCCTGGTGCAGCAAAGGCACTCACCCCTGCAATCTGGCTTCCAGGCATCATTGAGGATCCCTGTACAAGGTGTCCTGACCTGGGGGGGATTGTAGATTGCAAGGAGTCACTGAGGTCTTCAGTTTTAATCTGGAAAAGAGCAAAGTGATGCTGGCGTTAGGGGACAGACATGGAGAGGTTAGGAGCTGGAGATGGGAGAGATGGGGAAGGGATGTCTGTGGGACAGGGGGGAGAAGTCTGGACCCACTGCTTCCACCCCTGGCTGGGTCATTCCCCATTTCTGCTCTCCAGTTTACAACACATTGTTTTCTGCTCTGCCAAAACCAAGGGGGGAGTTTGCTCAATTAAAGCGCATTAATTAAAACACTTTAGGAAGTTTCCAGCGACTTAGCAGGCTTTAAAGCTTCCCTCACACCAAACATCGAGGCATTCTGTGGTGTTATTAGGAAGACATGACTATTTCCCTCCATAGACCACGACTCACAGCCCTATATTTGCTGTGGGCAGCCTCACGCTTTTCTCTGTAGGTAGCATCGAATGGAGAGCAGGAGAGGGAAGGTTATGAAGGGGAAAGACCTCAAAAAACAGCCTAATCTTCCAGATTTGAAAATGCACCAGCCTTGGCACTAAATGTACCAAATGATGAGAAAACAGCAAGAAACTGGGAGGTCCCACTGTACTGGATTGGCAGAGAAGTCCTTAGAATGAGCTGTGGGGAAAATGCCAGTTTCACAGACATCAACCCAGTGGTCATTTAAACCTACGTCCATTTCCAAGACAGATTTCGTTCTACAAAGATCACAGTTTCTGAATCCACTTTGTTAAGAATTTACCCAGGAGATAAAAATGGGAGGACTGAATACTTTTCACCTGGTTTACTGCAGAGTTTCCACGTTCATTTCTAATATTGCTTCTACGTGTAATGATGGTAACGTTACATCATTTCACATTAGCTGACAGGTTTTAGCAGGGAGAGAAGAGGGGTGAATTTAGAACTTTATGGGTTAATTCCTGAAAGCCGAGGAGCATCTATGTGCAGATGCTGTATGCAAGAAAACATCATTTAGATCTCTTATAATACATTTTCTATCAGGAAAGGTACAAGCAAACAGATCCCAGATTTTGGATTAAGTTCTTGCTGAGTGTGAGAGCGCTCAGACCAAGGCTCATCTCAACCATCCCCGTCCTAATCTAAGGCAGTGCAAGAGGCTCCCGTTCCCACAAACTGGAAAAACCAGGAGAAAACCTGAAAAGACATGTCTTGAAGACCTCATCCACAGCCTCAGCATCGCAGATTCACTCTTAGTACCAGGACTGCATCTTCCACATCCCATCAACTGGCCCCTAACTCAACGCTGCCCAAAAGCAGAGTGGGGTCACTTTGCTGGCGCTGTGCTGTAGGTGATGCGGCCTCCAACCAGCAGAGGGGAGCAAGAAACGTCCCTTCTAAAGACTGTGGCACAAGCCAGTACTTTTGGCCTGAAGGGAGTTTTCACTTCAGTTCAAGTCAAGCAAACAAACGCACAACATTCCCCAGCAAGAGAAAGAGAAGATGCGATCGCTACAGCTGCGGTGCTGGGAGACCCAATAAACATTTTGGAAAGGGCTGTGAGGAGGGAAGAGAGTTACAACACCTCCCTTCATTACAACTGCAGCTCTGGATGCTGCCGAAACTCGTTTTGCAATCACAGGAGCTCCTTGCGACAAGAGCTTTACATGCTACGAATTCCAGTTCTTTCCTACCTCTCAGGTTGGCATGATCATCCCGCACGGCCTGGCGAAAAAAGTCAGATGGAGGAGCTTCTTGATTGCTATCAACGCGAGTTGTGTTTAAATGACTGAATTAATGGTAGCGAAAGGCTCGGCAGGTCACCGTTACCCTTGAGCCATCCGCTCAGAGGAGGGAAGTGGCTTTTTGTATTTTTCCTTCCCTGAGGGTGCGTTAAAAAAAAGAGTAAAAAATAATAATAATTAAAAAAAAAAAAAAAATTGGTCCGAGCCAAAACAAAACAAAAAGGTAAAAAATAAATAAAGAAACGTCAGCCCTGCTGGCAATCCATGGGTCAACCCAACGCGACGCGATCATCCGAGTCCAAACAGTCCCAAAAAAAAAGGAAAAGAAACAAAAATTGTCTCAGAAAACGAGGTGCTGGATCCCGCCTGGGTGATGATCCCAACGGCAGCCGAGTGTTGAAGAAGCATGAGCCATTTCCAAACTGAAATCAATTTTTACAGCTGCCAAGCGGAATGATCTGGAAGCTTTCCAGGCTGAAAGGGGTGTGTAGCTGCATCCCGGCATCGCGCAGTATGAGAACGGGAGGTGGGTTTGGCAAAGGACCGGTTCCCCATTTAAAAACAACAACATCTCCCACTGCTCCTTCCCCCGTCCCTGGAATTCTCTGGCTCTCTCCTGCGCAGTGGGCGGGATCCTGGGTGTTCTCGACAAATCCTCCCGTGCACCTTTTTTCATTGGTTTTAGGCTCAATTTTACTTCTCCCTCCTCTTCCTCTCCCCACCAGGCCTGCAGCTGGCTAATTGTTCATTAGTGAGAGTTCGGGGGATATCCAAAACTTTCGGGTTGGTTTATGCAAATCCTTCCCTTTTTTTTTCCCCAGCTCAACCAGCACTATTACCAACCGTACGTTAAAGAACCCAAACCAAACCCCCCCCCCAAAACCACACACATTGTGGGTGCGGCCACTCGAAATCATGAGACTCCCTTAAAATCATGTTGATTTCAAACTAATAAAACCAGGGGAGGTGATGCCTTCTCCTTTCCCAGCGCATCCAACCCGTGTTTGCAGGTATTTTCTACAAACATGAGAGCTTCCCTTAAGAAACCATAGGGGGTTGAAATTGTCACGGGGTCACCCTATGTTGGCATTGGCCAAGCTCCACGCTACAGCATGGCAAGAGAGCAGTGGCGATTTAGCTGAAGTCAGGACCAGCTCTTGCTGTTGTTCCCCACGGACCACGGTCAGAATAGGAAGAACCAGCATTTCTTCCCATTGACTTGGATTTGTGGAAACTGCACTCTGCCAGGCTAAGTGACCTGGTAGGAGAGCGGGATGAGATCAAACAGCACGAAGCTCCCTGCTCGCTGTTGGGTCCCTGCCCCGGGCTGCAGCAGGTAACGGCAGGCGGCACCCGCATGCACAGCTCCTCTGGAGAGAGGAATCACACTTGCAAATCTCAGGTGGATGTTTTCACAGCCTTAAAATAGGGTCAGCTGCCTCCGAGCAACGCGAGCGAAAAAACACAGGAAGGGTGACTGGAGAAAGGAGAGTCCCTTCCTTCAGTTGGCGAGCATGCTTGCTGGGCATGGCCAATGATGGATTGTTTCTTGCCTATCTCTAGCCCGAAAACAAAAACAAAAAGCAAAACAAACTAAGAAACATATTGAGGGCGATGGAAAATGATCAAAGCTCTTCGGCTTGCTTGCGTAACTGATTTGTGGATGGTGTTTCATAAACATTTCATAAGAAGGAGAATTATGAAGAAAACATCTCCCAACCTGCCTGCAATTACTGCACAAACTCTTCCTTACCAGTAGGAAGAAGGGAAGGAAAAAAAAAAAAGAAAAAAGTACATCTGTTTTGTAACTGATCTGTGAACTTTTGGCAAACATTCGGCTCGTGAAAACATCCTGCAGACATATTGCAAAGCTGCACGGAGCTGGCCTTACACAAGGAAGTTGGAGAGATTCACATTAGCAGCTCCGGTCTCAGCACGTGGAAGGCCGTACCCTTTCAAGAGGCAGACAGACAGACGGACGGAGCGAGCCACGTGCACAACTGGCAGCAGGATGCCATTGGTTGGACAGAGCTCTGGCTGCAGCTCCTGGCATCCACCCAGCACCAGTGCCAAGGTTGGCTGGCGGTGCTGCACGCTGCCTCAATTAGCACTTCAGGTAATGAACAACAAGCAACCGGCTGTGGCTCCTTGACCAGAAAGAAGCTAAGCATGCACTGCATGTTGGCCATCTGCATGGCTCGTCCTTGTCCACCAGGCAGCCCACACACAGCCCCAAGCCACCTCCTATGGGAGAGCATTGGTAGGACACAGCACCACTCCATCCTCCTCTTTGCACAGGTGGGACTGAGCGATTCAGCCCACCCCGAGATGCTTAACCCATGTCGAGATAAAAGCTGCCCCAAAAGCCACGCCAGCCTTCCCCAGCACCGGGCAGAAGCTGCGGTTGTTCTTTTAGGGCTGAAGACAACTGTACGTGTTGGGTAGTTTCTATTTAGCCAGTCACCTCTTTGAAACAGGTGTTTATCTGCCCTCGTATCTGGCTTATCTCACAGTCAGCAATTCACGACTGTTTAAGCCTTTGACTTACAGGTATTCCTCCTGCTACAGCTGCAGAGAGGAGTGGGGATGGCTGCTGGGGCACACAGAGCTTCAGAGGGTCTGAGCCACTTGCCTTCCACCTAAAAGGAGCAGCACATTTCTTCCCGGGCTGAATCATTTCCCAAGTGCCATTTCGTACAGCAGCACTGCCTGAAATCAAGGGAAGACGCCTTATGGTAGAACCAGATATCAGAACTGCATTTGGGGCTACTGCAGCTTGCCAAGCCTTCCCATGGTGTCAGCATGCTTCTTTGTGAATTACCTGCACATGTGGGCACCATAAAATAAAACACACACTAATAATAAGTTATAGCAATAAGAATAATGGGCTTGCAATTACTATTTCCACGTCTGCTATCCTGCACACACAGTAAGGTTTAACAGACACCGGGAAGAAAGCAGAAAACTCCAACATTAATACAGCAGCATCCCCCCTATAAAATTTGACATCCTCTCACACCAAAGGGTGGGATCTTTAGGAGCTGTCAGCGTGACAAAAGCAGAATTAATCCCACGCTGAATGCCTACAGATGACATCCCACTGCTCAGTAATGACAGCACACTGAAAAATTAAAATGTAATCCCTAACCTCAACACACCTGCATCAGAGCTTTACGAGGCCTTGGTGCTTATTAATTGAGGTCGGATCTGATATGCTTTAACCCTCTGAGCTTCAGCTCAGGACACTCATGGCTGTGCCACGGCTGCAGTAAAAGCAGGGGTGGGAAATCAAAGTTGAGTGTCACTGAGATGTGAGCCCCACAAAGGGGAACTGAAGGAGCCACTCTCCACTTTGCATTCGCAGCACTTTTGGCACAGCGTGACCACGCTGCTTTTGCACTGAGGCATAGAACAGGAAAAAGTCACCCTGCTCTCTGCACTGAGCAACAGGACTCAAAATGCTCGTGTGTAGCACAGCGGGCTCCCAGTGCCATCACTGGGCATGGGAGAGAGGAACTGGAATCAGAGCTGGGTGAGCACCAGACCCTAACGGTCACTGCTCACAGCTGAACTGTCCCTGTGTGAGCTGAGGGCTTTGGGGTGGCTGTCTGCATCCGGAGAGCACAGAACTGGCCAAGGGATACTGATAATCAGCAGCTCAGACCATCTTCACTCTTATTATTGGTACTCAGGCATGCGGTGCCTCCCCTGCCAGGACTTGTGGACGTGGCAAATTGCAAGTATTTATAAAAAAAAAACAAAGGGAGAAGATGTCATTTTCTTGCTCAGAATGATGAAAACCTCCAAACAAAGCATGGAAAACTGCTTTACCACCTTACAGGCTGCAATTTCTCCCACAGCTCCATTCCAGGACTGCCTCCCAGCGCTGCCCTCCTGCCCCAATCTCCCCATACGTTGCAGCACTGCTCCTGCATCTCACTCAGTTCCACTTGCCCAACTTTCTAAAGCTCTCCAGAGCTCCACCTCTGCCTACACCTTGGTGCTTATCTCCTCTCCCACCCTGAGCTGCATCCCTGCCCCTTTCCTTATCAATCCGATTTCACACACACCAGGCTACATGGCTTCTCCCAGGCCCTCCTGCATGCTTGCACAGGTTCCCTGGAACCTGACCACGTTCCTGTTGAAGTCAGAAGCGAAGCTGTTTGATAGAGCTTGGCTGGGGCCAGAACCAAACCTTCAATCACTCGTGAAAATTTTCCCCTTTCCCACAGATCTCCAGCCGATGGGGAGCAGACTGCACTCGTTCTGTGTTCTTCATGCCCTCTGGCTGCCAACCAGCCAGAAACCATCCCAATACCTGGGACTGCAGGGAGGCAGTGACTGGATCTGTCACGTCCCAGCACTGAGGTGTCCCTCGGCGGCACGGTGCTTCCCACTACATCCCACATTGGTAAGGAATTCACTTGGAATCAGCTGGCTCCCATGACTCCAGCCCAGCTCTGCAAGTCCCCCTGACTCAGGGAGGGGAGTTTTGGCACCCACTGCCCTGGGGAACTAGAACACAAGGAAAGGAATGGAATCAAAGGCACACAGGGAATATAATTTAAAAAGGGAGAGAAAGAAAGGTCAACATCACCAGACAGCAACACATCTTTTTCATTTTGAGTGGAATCGTAGAGCGGTTTGGGTTGGAACGGACCTTTAAGATCATCTAGCTCCAACCCTCCTGCTATAGGCAGGAATATGAAAAGCAGGGAGGGAAGGGAGGGTAGAGAGCTCTGGGTGACTTCCACGTGTTGGGTGTGCTATAGGGAGAACCCCACGTCTGCCCCCCGAGGGGCTGAGCTCCGCCAGTCCGACCCACTGATTTCACATGGAGCGTGAGCACATCCCCCCCGGGATGGGAGAAAGTGTGCTCTGATGTCAGGCTGCCAAAATTAGAGGCCTTGCTTGAAACCCCATCGCCTTCACCTTTTTAATGCTATGACTTGCCCTTCTGCAAAATGGGTGCAGGGCCCCACCCTTGCTGGGTGGTGCAGGCTTTGATTGAATTCTTGGAGCTCACCAGATGAAAGGCCTTCAAGAATTTGGAGTCTTCTCTTTATTACCAATGAGCCATTCTCCAGCAGGCAGAAGAGTCATATCCATGCTTAAAAAGGTGCCGGGCAACCTGAATATTGCCTTGATGGTGACAACTATGCCTTGAGCTCAGTTTCTATTATGGAAAGGGTCATTACGTCTCTTCAGTGCATGAAAACAGAGCTTATCCCCTGCAAGCTCAGAAAACATTGACCAAAGGGTGAGAGAAGCACGACTGGAACAGAGAACTTGCACAGAGAGAAGACCAGCCTGTCCATTCCTGATCTATATGACAGCTTTGGGACAACAGCACGAGGTGCATTTTCATTGAGCCAAGGCCACAAGCGTAGGAAATACGTTATAAATACAGGTCAGAGAGGGACAGCTGGAGTTTGTGAACAGACTGCAACCAGAGCCTGGTACAGCCCAGCAACTCAGAAGCAATGCTGTTTCATTCCCAACCGTGAGTGGCTAACCAAACAAATTCAGTGATTTCAATCCAGCCCTTGAGAAAATAATAATAATGAATACATGAAAACCCAACGAACCCAAATCCTTCCTCCTATTTCCACCATTCTGCCCATAAACTTCCCCAGAGATTCAGCGGCGTGTTTTTGGAGTTGGTTCCCAGCAATCTCATCTGAGGGCCTCTGAGGTGCCAAAACAAAACTAGCCTGCAGAAGAGGTTCCTCTACATCTCTGTCCTAAGCAAAGCAGTGCCATATTTAGAAACAGAGGACTTTCCCTCCAGCCAGGGCTTTCTCTGACGCTTTCCCAAAGGGCTGCATCTCAATGAAGAACCAGCACACATACAAATTTATGCAATCAGTCTATCCTTGGGATGGAGCATGGGAACTTCAAAAGGGAAAGGCCAAGGTGGTGCTCCGCTTAGATCCAGTGTCAGTCGAGGCAGATATGGACAGCCGGGCCCACTTCCAGCTAGAGGAGGCTCAAGAGATGAAAAGCAGCTGCAAGACTTTGGCTGAGACCCCGGGGCAATGCGGAGAAAAAGAGAGAGTGAAATCTGAATTGATCCCCAGAGGGGAGAAGGAAACAGGATGGGAACCTCCCCTCGAGAGGAGGGCAAAACAGGACGGGGATGGAAATCTGGAGGGCAGACTGAAACCTGAACTACCCACAGGGAGAGCCAAGCAGGAACAGAAATGACATCTAGGGAACACATGAGATTACGGGGAGGTGGGAACACAAAGTGGAATGAAAAACTATGAGAGAGATCGCCGGGGGGAGGGAAGCCCTGATTGAGCAAAATTAAATCTGCAGGGAGTTTTGCATCCCAGATATTAATAACAAAGTACCGAGCGAGTTGGGCCCTTCTTTCCATCTTCAAAAGGATGGAGGGGAGGAAGAACTTGTCTGTGGTTGAGCACAAGACTATGAATCAGAGAATGGGAGTCCGTATCCCGGCTCAGCCAGGGAGCAAGTCCCTGGATTACAATACACCTCGATGTCCACAGGCAACTCTCCTCTGAAGCACCCGCTGATTTCAGCTGCAATCACAGCATCTTTGGGAGAAGCCGGGCAGTCAGTGCCTGCCTGCAAGACGGGGCTGAACACCTCCCTACCTTCTGGAGGCACCGGGATGCTCCATTCATTAGCAAAGCGCCTTCAGACGTGTGGGTGGAAAGGACCAAACAAGGTCAGGGCATTATTAATGGTGCTGCAAAGGGCCACCTGTGATTTCTGATCTCTGATGCAGCTTGCCTGCTTGCTTTTCCTCACATCGAGTGCCTACGGGACACCAGCTGTGAAAATCCAACTCCTCTCTCAGAACAGCTGTAAACCAAAGAATAAAATGCCTCCAGACGATGACCCCAATCAGATGGGGACAGGGCAGGGAGATGGGGTTAAGGAAGGAGGTCCCCATGTGGCACCTCCAGCAGAGGGCTGCGATTGTAGGATGTGGAATCCTTCACCTGATTTTGGAAGAGTTTTTCAGAAAACTGGGTGGTTTTTTTGTTTTTTTTTGGTTTTTTTTTACTATTCTGGCAGATGCATTCAACTGGCCAAAAAGTCAAGCTGTTGACTCCTAGCAGCTGGGAATGTGAAGCAGCTCAAACGGCTTGGTGCTGACTGAGCACTGGGAGAGAGAGGTATGAAACGTGTCCCTCACACTCATTAGGGACAGTCAGAATGGCTCAGCAGATGACCTGACATGGGAGTTCAACGCTGAGCTGAAGTGCACACAAACACCAGACCCCTTCAGTCTCATCCCTTGTTCTCTGATTTAACCCCAGATGCTCCCCCTGTGTTCTCAAGATCACTCCTGCCCCACTAACACATTTTCCAGCTGCCTGCTTCCCAAAATCCTATCTCTAGGAGATCCATAGGAAAGGGGTGTACCCATGTTACACCTCTAATGGGCATAAAACAAAGAATATAATGTAATAGGAGTAAAGAACCAGCAAGAAAATTCAGGCTATGCAGAGCCCCAGGCGACTCGGGCACACAATCAGCTGCTCTGAAATATGGTCAGGTCTCACGGCAGCATCGCCTTTATATTGGTACAAATTCCCAACCCATCATTACCATTAAACAAATGACAGCTTGTCTGCGAGGGTAAGCCTCTCGCTGGAACGAAACTGCATGGCATATTTGGATACAGAGCACACAGAGATCCTGCTAAGCCTTCCCTGCCTTGGTAATATGAATTCTGTCCCAGAGTTGGAGTGCAGGGCAATGATTGAGAGCATCACTGCAAGGAGCCTTCGTTCTGCCCTGGCACTCAGAGCTGCATTGCAGTGAGCAACACGATGCCACCCATCATCTCCCTGGTGGAAAAGAAGTCACCGAGCCAGGATCTGTATCTTCCCCTGCTAACTATGGGTGTGCTGTGTGCACATGGCACACACAACACCTACTGTCACCCAAAACCATCACCCTCAGCTCTACGAGTACTCCAAAGCCAATATTATTTCAGAGATTAACTCCAGACAAAGGGCAAATTACCTGCTCTCCAGAACAGCTCTCTTCAGAGCTGTCTATGAAAACAAACACCTTACAGGGTGAAAGTTGCGTGTACTAATGGGGAAATGATACAAACAAGGTCTTCCCACCTGGTGAGGATCGCTGCACAGCAGCAGCAAAATCTCTGCTGCAATGCATCCAGACAGAGCTCTGGACTCAGTGCCATTTTGCTGAAGCCACCTTTGCAGATCTCCTTACTTCTCACCCCGACACGCTCTGGCCACGATCCCAAACCATCAAGAAGCAGATGTCCCTCCCCAGGTTGCCAGCACTGAAGGTGAAAGTTTATTACTCTCTCTTTGCATTTCCCTTGATATAAACAGGAAACAACCAGCATTAGACTCTCTAAATAAAAAGCCAAACCAGATAGGCAAGGCAGAAGATGCTGCTTTTTTCCATACACGCCCTTTCCCCTCTCATTCACATACAAATTACTGTTGCATCCAGGTGGGAGGAGAGGTTGAAGAGGGGGGGGGGGGGGGAAGGGACAGCTGCCAAATAGGTTGAGGGAGCAGAAAGCAGCTTTCTCATAAAGCACAGGGCTGACCCACAAACTGCAAGAAAACCTCAAACTCCGCAAGAGTTTCCCTCCTCCCCATCTGCAGGGTGAGAGCCGTCCCAGCAAGGAACTGGGAGGCAAGAAGGGGTCTAACCAGGTCACTCCACCCTTCTCCTCCTGCCTGGAGCACAACAGGGGAGGGAAGCAGACCTGAAATGTAGGCCATCTACAAAGGCTGGGGGAGAGGCTTAAACGATGTGAGATTTATGATCTTCAAAGCGATTAGCGCCCAACACTCCAAATAAAGTCAAAGAGCTCTTGCGTTCGGCTTGGAGTTGGGTTTCAAACCATACTTCTCTGCTTCAGCTTGAAAACTTGAATTGCAGGTTAACAAAGGGAAAAGAAAAAAAAAAAAAAAAAAAAGAACCCCAAACCAACCCAAACCCCAAACCAAAATTAAAAAACCCACCAACTAATGAACGAGCTCGGCATCTGGTTTTACATGAGAGCACTTTGATATTTCCATATCTCCCCTCTTCCTTTTTCTCATCGCTCGACATCTGTTTGCTGAATTAAAGATAAATTCGCCAATAGCTGAGGTCAACCCAAAACGTGAGCGTGCGTTTGGGCTCATTTGAGATAATGGCAATGAGAAGAGCAGCTCAGCTCTATGCTTGGCCTCGGGAGAGCCAAGAGAGGGAGACAGAGAGCCACACTGCCTGCAGGGCCTGTGTCCACCCATAGGCTCACCATAATCCTACTGACTTTGGGGCTGGCCCCACGCTTTGACCAGCAGCCCTCATTCAGCAGCACGCAGGGGACCAGGAGCTGAATGATAACGTGCCCGATCACTGGCAGCTGTAACACAGCTCTCCCTCACTGCAGTCAATAGCATTTCCTCGATTAACCTCAGCCCAGGTTTCAGTTGTAACACCTTTGTGGTGTTGCCATAGGAGAAGTTTGCAACGATCTCGCGCTTTCATAGCTTATTTCTGTCTGGAGGGAGTTTTCTTTTATCGCCCGTCAGAAGCAGATTGGATTCTTCTCTTGGCGTGCAAAAAGCCTGTGCTTTGGGCTCTGCAATCCGCAGAGCTGGAGACACAAGACTTTTTGTTTTCAGCTGGGTTTTCCAAAAACCTGGAAGATGGCTGAGCGTGTTAAGACATCTTTTGATAGGAAGCTACGACCCACCCAACGCCGGAGCAGCCAAACCAACCAAACAAACAGCAGCTCGCTGACATCTGCCAGACCAGAGCCACCGAGGGAAGGTGGGAGGGCAGGAAAGCGATGGGGCAGCACCAGCTGCCCAACTGCTGCCAATGGGAAGCACGCAAAGATTGCAGCCCTTGGACTCTGGGAAGGTGAAGCTGGAAGCGGGCAGGCTGCTGTGCTGTGAGGAATGCCAACATCAGGTGCTCGTGGCTGCCCATGCAGCTACGTTTCTTGCTACAGCTTCCCAGCCAGCTCCAGGCCCTGCAGCAGGTTGGTTGGTGGCTTTGCTCTCCAGACTGCCTCTTTTTACTTCCAAGGTTTGAGCCCAGCTCCATGGGTGGCCATAGGAGTCTTTAGGTTGAGACTTAGAGCATATACTCGTGTTTCTGTGCAGATTCAAGACCTACACTCCGCACAGAGCTGCCACCTGCTTCCCTTTGCCATTCTGCATTGAGGTTTGGGGATTTCTCAGACCCAGGGCTGAAAATCTGCAGGCGTTCCATGAGACGGGGGCTGTTTTGGCTGCATGGAGCTGGAGGATAACATCACGCAGCAGAGGCAGCATCCCTGCAGACCCTCACGTGCTGCCCTGCTGTCAGAAGGACACGTATGCCTCTGGTGTCCCTTATCCCCACCACCTAGCAAAGAGAAGTCTGTTGTTGTAGGCAGGCCTGGTCTTGACCCAGGCACTCCAAGACCTCAAACCACCTCATCTCCAGCCCTTGCTGATACTCCTGTGAGTCAGCCCCGTGCTCCCAGACTTGCATACCACAGTGCTTCCAGTGCCAGTGTCGCACGTAGTGCAAATGCACAGAGCTTTGTGGTGGGGTTTGCTCATTTGCCGGTGTAACTGTGGTCCCTTTTGTTTCTAAGTGACAATAGAAATAATTAAAAAGCCAGAGAAAGCCTCAAGCAAAGCGTGATTTAAAGAAACTCTATAATTAACTGAATTTCTATGAAATGGGGACGCCTGGAAACCCAATGTTTTATCTGCCATTGTGTCCCACAAGGGGAATTGGGATGGGCTTCCGTGGTTTGTTTAGCAGTAGCTCACAGCCTCACAGTTTTATCTCCTCGCAGGAGCCGCCTGGGACTCAACGAGATGAGCAACAAACAAACAGCAATCCAAGAAAGCAGGAGAATCCAAGGAGTGTCTTACCTGCCTGTTAAAGTCCAGCCCATTCTGTTCACTTCCTACAATGAAAAAAACAGAGAAAAAAAAAAATCTCAGTATTAATGGCAGTCAGCATCTAGCTAAGCTTTCCATAACCAAAGATACGCTGCTGGCTCAGCAGAAGCAAGGAGAGGAGAGCAAGGTGGAGGCGGTGTGAAGGCAACAGTGGGAGCACAGGGCTCCAGCACAGAAGAGCTGGAGGATGTAACACATGCCCAGGGAAACCCAGCACTGTACACAGAGATCCAGCTGTGGGAGAGGCGGGCAAGCAGGTGGCCAGGGCTGCAAAGCAGGGATCTTCAGGAACCCGTGTGGCACCAGGTAATTGCGGGATATCTGAAGGAACAGAGGGTGCCGTGGGGTTGTGCTCAAGAGGCGTCTCCTTGATTCCAGGAGAGATTGGCAGGCACAGGGGGAAAATCAGACAGGTTTCAGCCTGAAGGTACCGCACAGGCCCTCACTCATTCCCCTTTGATGATAAACATTCTCCCCCCCCCCCCTCCATCACACCTGCCAAATTCTTCAGGAACATCACAAAGGAAAGGCTACACACTCTGCAGAGATGAATGCTTCAAGGGATTCCACGAAGCCTCCTTCATTGCAAAGGCAACCCCAAGAAACCCCTTTCCTTCTCTTTGCAAGCCATTCCCTAACCCATTCTCTTCCAGCCCAACTGGGCTCATGATAAATAGCCCTAAATTGTTCATAGCCCACCAGCAGAAGCCCTGGGGGGCTGCCTCCTCCTCCCATGTTGTTTGCCCCCCCCCCCCAGTATAACGTTCCCCACAAAGCACAGCCTGTGCCCTATGATCTGATCAAGCTCCAACACATCGTGTTGTTCAAGAGTTCACATCTCCTGCATGGAGCTGGGATGCAGCTCAGGGGTGAGCCCACATCCAGCTCCCTGCTTGCTTTCAAGCCTCTCCCCCAACCCAGCACACAGTTCTTTAGCTCACACTATGCATAATATTCCCTGGGGAAAGAGCAGAGCTCTTTGAGATCCTCAGGGGTGGTTTGTCCACTCCATGTCTACACCTTTCCCACCAGCCTGTCTGCATTTCTGCTGTTTTAGAGCCCATCCTCCTTCCTGGCTTCTTCCAGAGCAGCTTTTCAAAGCTTTCTTTCTTTCCATCTCATCTTTTCCATGCAATTCCCTGCTCTGGCCATGGCCACCTCTCCCCGCCGCTCCACCCCAGGAATTGGTTCATTCATTGAGCTCCAGCTCCGAGCGCCAACGACTGTGCGGATAAGCGATGGGAATGCTGATAGCATTAATAAATGATTGCAATCAGCATCCACACACCTGAGCAGGGCTGCGTGAGGATCTTCAAGGCCTGCTGCTTCTACCTTTGAAACTCAAGGGAGGGGGGCGGGGGGGTTGATGCAATCTAATGGCAGTAGCTGAAGGGAGAAAGGGCAAGAAGGAGAGAAGGAAATAAAGTTCCCAGTTGCTAAAATAGAACAGGAAGGAAAAGGTAATCTTCTGGTTTCTTGGATGCAAGACTTTCGCTCACGTTCAAATGCAGCATGTTGATGAGGCAAGATTCAAAGACCTTGAGGGAAATCCCTGGGTCCCAGTGATGAGGGCTCTGAGTCACCCCGCACACCCCAGCTCTTGGAAGCGGGCAGCAGCTCCGTGCTGCATCACTACACCGCGAGCCAAGCTCTCCAAACAAGGCTCTGCCAAAACACACTGCGCTTCAAAGCACCCAGGCCCAAGCTCCTTAGTACATCCCCTCCTCCTCTTCTTCCAAGCTTCCCATCTTGTGCTTTTCCCTCCAGACTTCTGCTTTTTGCCCTATCCTCTCCCACAGGACCGTACACAGCACCACCCCACCTCACATGAAGTCTGTCTTTTTCTTTTTTTGTGATGGTGGAACATGCTGGAGATATGCATGGTGATCCACGCGAGCCTGTTTGCAGCTTGGGCATCCAAGACTGAGCCACTGCCCCAGGCTGTCTTCATAGACAACAAGGAGCACCAAGCACCTCCAGAGGCCATTCCCCCACCCTATCTCACACTCCTATCTCAACCAGAGATGAACGGCCCTCTGGAGATGACAGTTTCTCTTTATGGACTACAAAGAGACCCAGGGGCAACTGGTTCAGACTTAGATGTCCGAGAGTGTGATATTTAAAATGGGGCGAGGTGATTTCTGCTCCCAGCAGTTATGTAAATGGGAGCTGGATACACAAATCTCTGCCACTTTTCAGCAGGATCCGTGAGTGTTTGCTCTCTGATTTATTTGCAAACAGATCTCATGGTTTTCTATTTCGGTAAAAGCTTGTGTGTCAAGTAGAATTAACATGATCTCAGCTGCAAGCCAAGGTTGGGGTGTGATGGGGATAACAGCTCTTCTTCCAGCTAACTCAGTGACTTTCCTACAACCATTTTAAAAGCAGACTGGTTTCCTCCCAGCTCCTACCAGCACCAGGATCCGTGCTGAAGCGCTTATTTCTCTTCTTAAAGGAACTAACTGTTCAAACAATGAGGATCTGCACTTGAGATTTAATCTTTCCTAGCTCCAGGTGATAAAAAGAAAGAAAAGTGTAAGTAGCAGCAGATTCCCAACTGCTGCAAACTGCCAGAACTCCACTCATTTTGGTGGAACTCCACAACAGCCAACAGCACAGCCAGACACGGTGGGACCCCAAAGGCTCAATGCAGCCCTCCGCTCCCAGAACTGCACCCGACCACGGAAACCCTGGTATTTAAAGGGAGCTCTGAGCTTCACACATTACATTTCCTCGGAGCTTCCCTATCCACGAGGCTCCCATGGGTGTCCTGGATGGAAGGGAAGAGGCAGCGATAAGCCCCGCAGCGCGGCAGACAGGGACCGCGCGGCTCTCCTCGCTTCACCTGGCAGCTGTTTTGCATAGCACTGGCATCAGATCTGGTGCGAGTTTGCCTGGGGAGGTTTCTCTGGGGATGGGAGCAGCAAAGAAGTTGCTTTCCCCCCCAGTCTGGGAGGCTTCGTGTGTTGAGAACACCCATCATCCACACTCCATCCCATCCGACTCAATTCCCACTGGGAGCTGCCCAGCCTGCCCAGAACTCCAGGATGAAAGCTCCACAAGGGGAGAAAGCAAAATAATAATAATAAAAATCAAGATTGCAGCACATCTTCCCCTTCACAAAGCAAAAGCATGCCGATGTCACCTGCAGGACCGACAGCCACCTGACGACGCAACCAGGTTGCCACCTCCAATTCTGACTTCATTCTCCTTCCCACCCAGCTCCGTGCCCAGTTCACCTCATTGTTTGATCCTGGGAGGGATGGGGGAATTAGAGAGCGATTTTCAACCTGTAGCAGGTGTTGGGGAATTCCCACAGGGAATCAGTTTTCTGCCCCATGCATCTGGGAGGGAAATTCAGAACAGCTGAACGACAGCGGGGGAAAAGCACCAGGGAGACAGCGGGCAGGGGCTCAGATGTCTAAATTGCAGCATCTAATTGGGAGCCAATCGCTCTAGGCTGCCTCTGCAGCCACAGAGAGGAAGCCGGTGCTTCCAGAGGGCAGCTCACCTCACCCCTGGGACATGGGGATGAATCACCTCCAGAGCTGCCTGTTCCCATCACTGGCTCTAAGGGGTGAGCAGGTCAGAGTACTGAACAGCTGAAATTAAGATTTCTCTCTCCCATCCTCAAGTATTTTAGCATTGCAGCTGAGAAAGCACATTGCCACTGGGGACAGGCAAAGCAGGCTGGGTGCAGGGCACCTTCCAAGATATGTTTTCTTGAAGGTGAGGAGTTAATTTGCTCACATGGACTGAAGCATCAGACCCCTCAGCCTGAACAACATGTGAAATTAAAGCATCGCCCAAGAGGAGGTTAAGAAATGGTAACATTAAACACAACTAGGGGCAGTACTTGAGCCACACACTGTAAGCAAAGGAAACCTCTCACCTGCACTGAGCACAGCATGGTTCTATCAAATCACAAAGAAATCCAGCATCCTCAGCAGCTCAATTCTCTTTGGATGCTCAGCCACCAACTCATGGATCTCTCCTGCAGTCCCAGCAGTAAGGGCCTGGCTGCAATCACTTTTTCACATCCCCCTGCCATCACCCTGACTGCCCCCACCTGTGCCTGCTGGTGATGAGGAGCAGAAGCTGCAGCTGAGCAGACCCAGCTCTATTGCTTTGATCTTGCTGGGATGCTCGCTGTTCCCAAGGCTAACTAACTCCAGCAGTGCTTCGTAAGGGTAGAAAGGGAAAGTGTGAACAGGATGGGAAGTTTGCAAGGCAGCCAAGCAGGGCTGTAGTTTCCCTATTAGCTGTTTGCTCTAGCAACACAAACAGACCCAACCGGGGCACTGCAGGCTCTCCTCTGTGGGAGAGCCAAGGCTGCTTAGCAAGGAAAGTGAATCTGCGCTGACTCAAAGCTTTCACTCGAGTGTTTAAACTCCCAGATCACACCAATGCCATTCCTCCAAGAGTTCCCACCCCTCGGTGCCACTGCTGTACCCTCGTGTGGGTCAGGGCATGGGGGGGAGTGCGGGACGGCGAGTGTGGGAGACTGGGGCAGCTTCCCGAAGGAAACCCGAGGGCAGCAGTTGTTCCCACGGAAAACATTTCACCTGCAGGTGTTGGGAGAGGGCACGTCTCTTCTCTTGGGCCAGAGGCAAGAGGCAGATCAGACCAGCTCTTCCTTTGCCCCTCTAATTCAAGTCAAACCAGCCTTTTGTTCCCCTTCCCCTCCCCATCCTTTTTTATCCTCTTCCATAATGGGATGTTTAAGAAAAAAAAAATAAAATAAAATAACCCAACCTCAAACCCTAATCACCTTCATTTGAATTTCAAATATCCCCCTCCTGGCCTCCCCCACGCCCCAACTGACTTGGAGCTGGGAATATGGAAATTTCTCCTGCTCGCCTTAAATGTGGCTGTGCTATGAAAATCACCAGCCCTATGCAAATCCCGAGCAAGCCCCATTGCCATAGCAACCAGCTGTTTTCCAGCCCTGCTGCTGCTGCTCTTACTTCTTTGGGACTTGTCCTGGGGCTGTTGGTAGCTGCAGGGGGAAGAGACAAGAGAGATCCTGGAGGCTTTGAGGGAAGTTTCACCAGGGAGAGTTGCCCCTGGGAGAAGTGCAGCCAAGGACGAGGTGTGGGGCCAGGAAGGCCAGGTTTCCTCAAAAGGCTCCAGCCCCATCCAAAGAGATAAGAGCAAAGGAAAGAAATGGGCTCAGCCCGGGCATCCCTCATGAGCTGTGTCGGTGAGCAGTGCAAAACCTGAGCACCCATCTCACTCCAACGTCTCCTGGGTGTGTGTTCTGCCTGAGTTAGAAGCTGATGTGGAGGTGAAAGCCTCCGTATCCTATGGGGCATAAGCCATAAAGTTTGAAAGCAGCCTTTCCCAGCAAGCCCAGAGAACGACCATGGGAATATGACAAACTGCGACCCTGCATAGCAGGGAGAGCTGCAGCCAAGAGCTCACATCCTGGCACCAAGGTGGGAGACGAGATGGGAATCCCCACTCTGGAGCCGAGGAGCACAGATGGACTGATTACATTTGTACAGGGAGTGTGTGGCAGAGAGATGGAGACAAGGGCTCTGATTTTCCACGTTGCAGATTTGATGCAAAATGCACAGACGGCGATGTCAGGAGATAGGGTACTTAGGGGCTTTTTTTTTGCTTGGGTGGAGAGTTTTGGTGGCCAGCTTCATGCTGCTCTGGCCTGCCTGGCTCAGGGGGCTGTTGGATGAAGGCAGGTGTCACCTCTTGCTGCCATCCTCCCACTGCTACAAGCTGTGCAGTTGAGAAGAGTGACATCCAAAGGGCCATCCCCTCTGCAGCACCATAGGAGCAGATGCACCATAGCTCCTCACAGCCTCCATTTTCTTAGGGTTGAAAGGAATTGCTCTATTGCTTCCTAACACACCAGAGATGCTACGCAGGCTGCGAGGGTGACACAACCACGGTGCTATTGCCATCAGTGCCAGCCAAGAGCCCACCTGTCTTGAGCCACAATCCCAAACCCGGCTGCTCCCAGATCCCAGCCGCGCAAAGCTGCATCCACTGCCACCAAGGCTGCAGGTCTGCCCCACGCTGCACATCCCAGCTCCCTCCCCATGCTCTGGGATGCCCATCGCACCCGCCCCGGGCTGCTGGCAGGCTGTCCAGTTCCCCACATTGCAGGGTGGGGAGGGAAGATGTTCGGAGCGCCTGCAGCTATTCGGTTACCGATGGTTGTGTTTGAAGAGCTTCCCTATCGCCCTTTTGTTAAGGCTTTGGCTTCCCCCCCATAGCCTCAACAGATGAAATCAAAGGGAAGTAGCTTTGCTTGGTGTAACCTGTTTTGATCAAGCAGATAAACGGGGAACAAGTGTCTGACACAAACAAACAGACAGACGGAGGCAAGTCCCACCTCAGCATTTTGTTGCATCAGATACAGAGGGCTTAGATAAACCACAAGAAGGGGGAGATCTCTGCCTCTCGGCTTGAAGACCAGGGGCGACACTCGGCAGTGCCAAGCCCCCACAGTTCCCATAAAAAAAACCAACCCAGAACTTTGCTGGCATAGCTTTCATCAGTTTAAAAAGATGAAAAGAGCTCGGAGCCAAGCGCTTGTCATTACCCCCCATGGAGCCCAGCAGCACCCCGGTGCACGGAGCCTTTCCAGCATCATACAGGGCGAGGAGGGCCCTGCGAGGACAGCTGGGCTCTATAGGGCCGTACGGCCCCACGCAGCCCCGAGAGACCCCTACAGGAATAACCCCTGCAGCTCACACATGTGTCATGATGGGAAAGGCAGAAGGAAGGCACAGGAGGGCTGAGTGGGTGATATTCCAGAGGTTTTGTCTTTTTCTTATGCGGTGGAATTTCGCTACAGTTGTGGGGGGAAGCAGCTCGAGCAAGCGTGAGCTTTTGGAGAGCGTCTCATTAAAAGCTTCCAAGTGTTTTGTATGAAATCAACGTGGAGAAATAAATAAAAGAAGAATCAAAGCCGAGCTTTCCTGACCTCTTATGAAAAAGGTAACAAAAAAAAAATGCCGAAAGTTTCTCAAAAAGGGAAAAGCCCCATTTTTAAATGCTTTCAGAGTAAAACAATGCCCCAGATTACCCTTTCCTCCCTCCAAGCCTGGAACTGGCGGAGATATGAAAGGATGAGATGATACCTCTGCTACCGACACTTCCCATCAGATCTGCAGGCATCAGTTTCAGATCAAGGGCTTGGTTTACAAAAGCATTTTGGCACCCGGCTCCCTCCAGATTTCTTTTATTATTATTATTATTTAAAATTCCTCTTGGAGCCAGTCTACGTCTTTATGTGATGAAAGGCCTTTGTGAATCTGCACCTAGAAAGATTTCCATTCTTTGGAAGCAATAATATTGGTCGTTTGGTAACTACTGCCTTCTGTGGAGGGAGCAGGATTCCTGGAAAGCTGTGCAGCGGTCCGGTTCGTTAGGAAACGGGCCTTCAATTAATTAGTAAGTAATCAGAAAGGACTTTCCCACATGAAGCTGGTAAACAAAACCCCAAACGGTGAGGTGCTGCGGTAAGTATTCCTCTCATGCTGCACGTCAGGGAAAACACAGCAGTTCAGGGAAGCTCAGTACAAAGCGCTCTGTTGTCGGTAAACGGGGATTGTTGGAAAGGGGAAAAAGCAAACAAAGGCAGCAGGGAGATCTGGTGCAGTACAGGGGCAGCCCCACGGGGGGCTCGGTTAGGGTTGGGTCCCAAAGGATCCACCAGCATTCTCTCCCACGAGAGAAAAGAGCCTGATCGGTCCACAGGGAAGTGTTGGTCTGTGCTAAATGAAGGAGGTTTGCCCATTCTGATATCTGTGCCTGACGGGAAGGCTCCTGGAGCATTGCTCAACACTCTCCAACTCCCCTCAGAAGAGATGCTATTGGCTTTCTGGGAAGCTTGCACGGAAAATGTGTTTTATCCCAACAGCTTTGGTGCTGGCTTCTCCTCTATTGAACACCAGTGCCACTAGCAGTGGATCTCCCGATAGCATCCAGCCACGACAAAACCCAGCTCAGGCCTAACACAGCCTTCCCTCACCACCATTCAACCGTGCTGCCCATCAGCAATACGTGCCACTCCATTTCTCGTTCCCATTCAATGCCCAGTTACAGCCAACACTGATTTGGAAGCAGCCGAGGCTGCGTTTGTTGCCAGGCTGGGAAATATCCATCTCTAAAAACCAGCGTGGGGTCGGCTGGAAGCCATGAGCTGACCTGACCAAAGTCAACCAGAGTTCATAGACGTGAATAGAACCAGATTGTATCTCAGCCTTAGAATGCGTCAAATAACTTCAGAGCGCTGAGACCTCAATGCGCAGCGTAAATAAAGGGGCACTTTCAGTCCCATTAGAACATGCCTGGGCTTCTCCGGCTTCCACCAAGATCTCCTGTTTTTCCTTTCCCTCTCAATTGACAAAAGCAAAAGGGAAGCAATAAAATCATTCCCTGTGAAGTTTTAATCTGTTGTTACACATCTTCCCACCCCAAGCTTTGTGTTCTCCAAAGAGCAACAACTCTCATACGCTGTCTATGAGTTTTGGCTTTAAATGGTGTTTATTTCTACCTCTACAGATGAGCCTTTCTGTTTCTAGTAATCTTTGTTTGTTGTAACCGTAACCAGCGGGTGCTTAATGCTTGTCTTATTGCTGTTTATTGGCCTGAAAAGGAACCAGACCGTAAGCCTTTGTGAAGTTCTGTCCTCGAATCCTGTCCTCAAAGCCCACTGCAAGCAGAAGTGATGCTGGAAAACACAGCATTGATTTTCCAGTGCATCTCACACCTCATGGTAGTGCAAGAAGCGGTAGGTGGACTGGAATAACTCAGTGCTGTTCCATTCTCAGGATCACTCTGCTCTTCAGTTTTACATTTTTAAGGGAATCTGGGGCTTCTAGCCACAGAGCTGCCTGAGCATCAAGTGGGAGCGGGATGAGAAACCCCATCACGCTTCAAGATGAGCGGCGTTCCCTTCTGGCTGGAACAACCTGGCTGCATTTGGGCATTCCACAAGTCCCTCCCATTTTTCTACAGACACGAGGCCAAAAAAGGCACAGTCCCTGGGCCCTGTGTCTGGGGAAGCATTCCTGGCATCGACCCTGCGTACAACCTTTGCGCTAAGCTGGCGGCCCAAGACTATTTCAGTGGCATAATTCATTTAGCAAGAAAGGAGCACATTTCCTTGCTGAAACCACAGAGGACGTTGCCGAGCCACGCACTGATTCACTGCTGTGACAGAGGAGCTTGCATGCTGATCAAGATACGGGTGCAATCCTTGCCCAGAGCGCATTTTTGATCAACTCCCAGCTGGCTGTGGGAGCACGATGCAGAGCAACAGGCGTGGAGCAAAGCACGGCAGGAACTTCCAGCACCCCATTGCCCCTCTGCCCAACAGCCCCCCGTGTCCTGGACCCCCCTTACCTGGCTCCACTTGGTCGGGTTCGTGCCGGGTGTCCGTGGAATCCGCAGCATCGCCGCTCATCTTGATCTCTGCAAAAAAAAAAAAAGAGAAAAAAAAAGATGGCACAACTGATTTTAATAACAGGTCACAGTCCCAGGCAACAGGCACATGTGGCTTCCACTAAACAGCACAAATGAATGTGTAATTATAATAAACCATCAGACTTTCAAATTTCTGATTCCTTCAACATACAGCCACTAGAATATTCATCAGCTCCGAGGATGCACTTTCCCTCCTGTTGCTCTTCGCAGCCCCCTTCTCAGCTCTCTGATGTGCTTCTCACCCTTCGTGCCATTCCTCTTCCCGCAGAGGGCAAGGGGCACTTCTGAGCCCTCCAAACCCCCCCCAGGCTCCTCCTTTATGAAGACCTCCCAGAGCAGCTGGTGGCACCGCCCTCCATCCCTGCACCTCCAGGGACCCCTCCCAGCTTCCATCCTCCCTTACATCCCATCCTTTCGTTTTGGGACGTTGTGGCCAAGCTGGTGTTGGTTTGGTGCCATATTGGCACTGCACGGAGCAGGATGCTCTAAGGGAAATTGCTCCTTCCCTCACCCCCTTCCAAACTCCGCTCTTCCCAATACATCTGCTTGCAAACTATTCACCCAACACGTGCTCGCTGCCCCCAGAAGAACACTGCCTGCACCATCCAGCACATCTCTCTCCATCCTCCTCAATGCCAAAAATTCATCATTTACCCTTGAAGTGATGGCTGCCACCACACCCAGGGCCACGTTCTCCTTCGGGGACAGCTGAAAGGAAAGAGTAGGGAATGGTCAACTTTGTACGGGATCCCTCGTCTCCTCCTTAACAGAGGCAAAGTACACAGAGAGAAAGAAGGAAGAATATCTATTCAAATTCAGACGGACACCCCCTCGCCCTTTTCTCCCCTTTGCATGGGAATTTTAACTCTTTCCAGGTAAGCTGGGGGGGTGTGGGGGGGAAAGAAAAAGAAAAAAAGATAATAAGTTTTTATAAAGACCCAACGGAGTGATTTGCATGTGCCTCCTGCAGCCAATCCCAGCCCCAGCAGTCACACAATTTGCATCAGGGAATAACAACAGCGAGGAAGCGGAGCACTGTTTGCTGTGGTTTTGCTGGGACAGCAAAGGCAGGTGGAAGCCTTCTTAAAGGCATCACGCAACCCTTTTCCTCTTCCCTATGCATGCCTCGTGTTATTTCCAACTGGCCAAAACAGCTTGCGTGTTTTTATTCCAATTTCCCTCTATTGCTCACAATAGAGCTAGCACCTCTCTCTCATTTCCCTCCTATTGCAGCTTCCAGCGTGCAAACGGCAAACTCTCTGCTTTGTTTAGGCCTTCCTTTAGGTGAAGGTCTGAAATTCTTTCCTAAGCTAAAGTCTGCTGGAAGAAAAAGCAGCAAAGCTGTGCACGATGGCAGCACAGAGCCAGCCATGCACTTCAGAAACTTCCTCTCCTTAAGCTGTCTGAAGGAGCAAGGGAGGAAAAGGAGAAGGGAAAAACGTTTCGTTTCAAGTAATCCCTCTGCAATTAAGACACAAGCATTTAGTGGGGCTTCTAAGTATTTCTACTGCAGGAAGAGCAATTATCTCCAGCTATAAACATCTTGTCTTGTACTGCTGCCAGGGGACCCTGACTTAGGCAGGCTACAAAGCGCTCGGCTCTGTCTGCTGCCAGGAGGTAGCTGGAGGAGAAGCCAAGTTCTCATCAAATAAAAGAAGAATACAACTTCACAAAGCAGGGCAGCAGCAAAGCGATGTGCTGTGTGCACCCCCGGCCCCTTCACACGGGGTCAGGGCAGTTTGCAGCCAGCAGCATCCTTCACCCATCTGTGGTTATCATGTGAGGCGTGGGGGGCTGAGGAATGGCATCTGCCACTTGATTACTTATCAGGTATCATCCATCAGTTTAATTCCCTCCTGCTGCAGCCAGCAGATAAGGCGATGCCCTGTGATGCTCTCATACAGAAAGCAAAAGGGTTTTGTTTTCACAAAGGTTCAACTTCCCCTCGTCACACTGACACAAGTTATTACAGCTTAGATGTGTTGCGAGGGGAAAAATAAACCCCACTCCCCGCTCAAAAAAGCCCCCAAAAATAGGAAAAAAAAAAAAAAAAGAAAAAAAACCAACAAAGAACCAGGGGGAAAAAAGCAATGTTTTTTGATGGAAGTCTGCTGATATGGGTGAGCACACATGGATAGCAGTGCTGCATCCTCTGAGGGGTCCTTGGGAACCAGGGCTGGGGATGCAGGGGTGACTTTCTGATGCAAACACAGCCAGGATGATGGGAATTATACGTCCTTCACTCTAACCCAGGGGCAGAGTGACACCGAGCCCCCACGTGTGATGGTTTTTCTTAAGACAAAGCAGGCTGTGAGACACTGAGGCCAGGCAAATGCGGGCTCTTGCCATGCAGCTTTGCAATAGATGGAGAGCAAGCTGAGCGCAGACACGGCTGGGAAAAATAATACAGTGTGGGACTGCCTGACTCCCAACCACAGCCCCATTAGGAGCCGCCGCTGTGGCCTGGGCCATATTAAAAATGTGCTGCCAGAGCTCAGCTACCTGCACAAGAGGCAGGCTGCTTTGTTTACCCAGACCAAAGCAACTCTACCGGTGCAGACACTTCTCTGGGGATATATCTGCATCTCTATTTTGGCCGAAACAAATGGTGTCAGCAAATAAAGCTTTCCCAAGCCCTTATTCCTTGGAGTTGTTCTGACATGGGCACCTGGCGTAAACCAGCCCAGTGGCTTTAAGAGGAGAAAAGAAAGTAGTGGGGAGAAATTGGGTTGGTTGAGTCCGGCACCTGGAACCCGATGGGTTTTGCTGTGCTCTATGTGCCCGAGCTCTGCAGAGGCTGCAGGAAGCTGAGAAGGTGTAGATGTTAGGAGCAGGGGGTGGTTCTGCTGCAGGGGAGTGCTGTGCAGACCCTGCTTGGGGGGGAGCAATGTGGGTTTCAGCCTCCCAAGCTGCTCGGCACACAGATCCCCCTTTGCAGCAATGGGAATAACTCCCTACTACCTGCTCTGGGCTCTGCCACGTGCAAACAGCCGGGCTCAGCTTTGTCTCCCTCCCTGTAAATCCACTGTTGGAAGCTCGGGCCCCTCGGTGGGCGATTTGGGGGAGGGAGGCTCAGCGTGCACCCTGCACCATGCAGCTCCCAGCCAAATCCACCCTGGGAGTGATGCCACGGGCTCTGACAGAGGGCACGGTATCAATGTGGGGAATCTTTTCATGAAGAAAGAGTCGCCCACAAGTTCAGCAGCTGGGCAGATAGGAGTCTGGGGGGGGGGGTGCAGCCCCAGGAGATGCTGCACACCGGGCCAGCACAGGTGCTCAGACCCCACTGCACTGCCAGCCTCCCGCTGCCTCTCCCAGTGGTGTGGAGGCTCCCTGCTCAGCTGCACGTGGCCCCTGCCTCCAGCACCCCATCCCACAGCAGGGGCTGTCAGGACCCAGTTCACAGCCCCACATGCCCGAGGATGGTCCCTCCTCTCTTCGCAGGGGCTCCTCAGGATGGGAGCAGCAGCCAAACACGAGGTGCAGGGCGAGCCTGAGCTCCTGGCAGCATTGAGGTGTTTGGCACCCATTGCTCTGCTCCCAGCGAGGGCTGCCTGGAGATGTGGAGCTTTCAAGCTGCACCGCTGTGTCAAACCCCCTGGGAGCAGCGCTTGCTCCTTCTGCGTATCGCCCTTCATTCATTCCCTGTTCTCCCCATCCCATCAGGAGTCGCCCCATCCTCCTGCAGCTCTCTGCTCATTCATAGAAATCTTTTTTCCTCCTTTTCCTTCTTCGTCATTCCCTTTTCTCCTTGCAGCCCCCCTCCCTCTCAGTCACACATCCTTCCTGCAGTCCTCTGACTTCACCCCTCTCACTGCTCCCAGCTTTACCCCAATGACACCAGACCTGGGGCTCAGGCACTGCCTGCCCACTTTCCAGCTGCCCCAATGCCTTTCTCTCTGCTCTGCTCTGCAGCCCACGTTGGTGCCAGCACTACGAGCAGCGCTTCCACACTGCGCACCTTAAAAACGGTCAAGGCAGCATCCATCCCTGCGTGCCAGCTGCGATCGCTGACTCCAACAGAAGAGAAGAGAAGAGGAGGTCGAGGAGGGGGAAAAGCCATAGGAATCGCAGCAACCCCATTTCCTGCAGCCCGATCCTTCCTGCCGCGCTCGTTTACCTGCGTGCACGGACTCCAGGTTCACCATCCTGCTGGCGGGGGGAAACCCGCGGTGCGCCCAGCCTCCTGCCGTCAGCCCCAGGTTGCCAGGGGCTGCCAGTTTGCCCTCCCTCCTCTGCCACCCGCTGCTGCCTCTCGAACCGGGCGCGGGTCCGCTCCCGACGGGACCTACAGCTCCATTGCCTGTTGCCATGCAGGGCCAGGTGAGCATGCGGCTCCACGCCACGCCTCGCCCCACCTCCGGCTCCCTCGGGTGCCCTGACACCCAGCAGCCTGGCGCCCGGCCCATGCAAAAGCACCATTTGCATATTAGTAACCGGGGAATGGATGAGTCCCTGCAGCGCTACCAGGGTGTGGGGTGGGGTGGGAAGGAGGCGGATCGCTCGCCCGCCCGCGCCGCCTCGATGAGCCCCGCAGCACCTGCGAGCGGGCCTGGCTGCTGCCCCGCGTAGCCTCGTGCTGCGGGGAGGCTGCGGGCATCGCGAGGGGTCGAGGCACGAGGTGGCACTCAGAGGGAAGCGGCACTTTGTGGTGGTTGTGTTGGGCCGCTTGCATGGGGCTGAGCACTGGGGGATCCGTGGAAGCGCTCAGCATGGGATGGAGCGGTGCTGCACGCAGCTGGCCCTTCCCAAGCTGTTCTCCTTGCCACGAGGCTCGAGGAGAGGGAAGCAGGGCCTCCTCCTCCCCACCGTGTCACGTCAGGCTCCAGGATTCCAGGGAAGCCAGGGAGAAAATCCCCTAGCTGCAGGCAGGCTGGCACTCCATCCCATGACAGCACCAGCATCCCCCTGACCTGCTCAAACCATTCTATGATTCTATACCTGTTGTCTCTGTTTGCCCCCTGCACTGCCCCGATGCCTCCTGCCTTGCTTAGGGGTGTACAAACCTCCCAGTCTCCTGCTCAGCCCCTTCCTGAAAGCGTTAACAGGCTTTATCCATCAGAGCTGCCAGGTACAAGCTATCACACATCCATCTCTCCCTGCCTCGTGCACGTTCCAGGGCTCTTGGCTTTCCCACATGCTGCTCTCCCTCCCTGGAAAGACAGGTTTCTCCCAAGGGATGGGTGGGTGGTGGGCAGGCTCTCCAGGCTTCACCTCCACCCCAGTGTGAGGCTATGGGGCTGGAGAACCTCACCTTCATCCCAAGTGTGGGGGGCTCTGGGGCTGGAGCGTGAGGGGACACCCATGGGAGAGGGCTGCAAGGATGTGCTTCAAAATTAAAAGAAGATGAGGAAAGCAAGAATAAAAATGGAGAGAGGAGGTTCCCAGGTTGGCAGGATGGAGGGACTGAAGGGAGATGGCTGTGGGCTGTTTTCACTGCTGCTCCAGGAAACAGGAGGCGACACAGGTAGACTGTGCAGGACTTCTTCTCCTGGCCTTCTGCCACAGCTCTGTGGCACAGCCCCAGCTCAGCTGGACCCGTGGGCACTTCTGGGTACTGCTGGGCTGCTTGTGAGTGGCATCAGCGTGACCCCCACACCTGGGATTTCCCCATGTCGAAGCCTGATGCGATCAGGTGTCCGCACTGCGTCAGACGTGGGTTTGGAGGTGGCACTCAGTCAGCTGAAAGGGGTGCAGAGAAAGAGCTCCTGAAAGGCTGAGGGTCACCAACACTCTCTTTTTCCCCATCTCAAGCACTCAAACACATTCCTTTGATGCTCTTTCTTTTTTTCCCTTTGCTCCCCAATGCTTTCCCCTTGCTCCAGAGCAGAGCAGCCCATCCTTATCCCCCCGGTGTCCCGCACGGCCGCACTGCTGTCACCGCACACCCCCCAGCCCGGGATGCTGGCCCGGCCATAGGCGGCCCCGCAGTGCCCTCTCCTGGTCCCAGCTGCTAGGCTCTGCTTTTTTCTGGTTCTTATTCTGCGGTAGGTGGGACAGCGAGAAGGAAAGAAATCGTGTTTTTCTCCTCAGAAGCCCCTCATCTGGAGACCACTGCCAGGAAAGTACGTGACCTCGTGGTTAAGTCACCTGCAGCCGCCCTGAGATGTACAGACAAGAGAGGAGAGCTGCAGCCCTAAGGACACCTTTCCCAGGCAAAGGCAGATTTGCTTTGATTCCATCCTGAGACAATCCCTCCTGGATGCCCGCAGATACGCTGCTGATAGAAATCAGCTGCACTCCTATTCCTTTCTTTCCTCCCCGTGAGCATCAATCAGGACCCACAGCCTCCCATCCTCACCACTTGCACACAGCCCACTCGTGCTCCCTCTCGGTGGGAGGGGAGCTCTGCAGACAGCACGGCCTGGGGACGGGGCTGCAAGCACGGGCTGTGGAAAGATGTTACAAAATCCCCCACGGCTTCTCCTATAGCTTTGAGGATTTATGTCAGAGCTCCCAGCCAGCTTGAGCCGCCTGTGTGCCAGGATCTGAGCCCAGCAAGGACGAGCAGGAACCCGTGTAACGCTGAGCACATCAGCAGGGGAAAAACAGCTCCAGCCTCCTTAGAAATCATGGGGAGATGCTTCGGTTGCTCAAGTGCAGAAGGGCTGAGGCTGCACAAACTCTGCCTCCGCCTGCACCACGCTAGGGGGAATCAGCACTCCACGCTTCTCCTGCGAGCAGCACGAGCTCCGAGCCGCCCCAAAACGCCGTCCTCCTTTCATCTCTGCTGCAGAGGGATGGATAAAAGGGGACCCCCATCCCTCCCCCGGGGCTGCTGGGCACAGACCCACATTCATACGCTCCTGTGGGGGAGAGGAGCAGACCCCAGCCTCCCGAACCCCATGACCCCATTGCTGCCCCTGGGCTCTGCTACATGCCCAGAGCTCAGGCTCGAAATTACAGAAGGAGCTGCAGGATCACACTGACGACCCTCCCCCCAAATCCTCAATGCTCACAGTACAGGCTTGACACAACAGCCCTCAAGTCAAGATTCCAAACAGACAAGTGACACTGAGGTTACAACAGAGCTTTTTAGGCCAGGGATGCTTCAAAAAAAAAAAACAACAAAAAAATCAGTTTATTGTATCTTACAAATGATAAATAATCGGATTGCTTTTCTCTTTAAAAAAAAAAAAAAATCATTCAAGTGTATCTTACTTCATGTTGCAGTATTAAAATACCTTTCCCTTCTCTCCCTCCCCTCCCTTCCCCTTTAAGTAATCAATACAAAAATAATTGTGACCAATTTTTTTTTTCCTTTCTTTTTTTTTGTCAAAAAAAAAAAAAAAATCCTGGATGTTAGGCAAAAAGGCACACGATAAAAGGCTTCTCAGCAGGAGGCACGGGGCTTCCCTATAGCCCCAAGAGCCCCTGTCTTCTCCCTGCTTGTTCTGAGTCGAGTGGAAGAACTCACAGCGCTCTGCAGCACTTTATGTCCAATGCCCTCCAGGTGTATGGTTGGCTCTGGCACCATCCATGCTCACACACAGGGCAAACCAAGGCACAGCAAAGCAGCACGGGCTGCCTAAGAGCTCCTTGTGAAGTAGGATGCAAGGCTGGGCGTAGATGCAGAATGCTGTTTTCCCCTATCTGCAATGCTCATCTGGGATCGCCCCTGCCTTATAGTGCACTGTTAGGATGGCAGTCACACATTTCTGGATGTTTCTTGCTCAGTGGGTGAGGCATGGAACCAACACAAAAAGTTGGGCCTTCACTAGTCTAAGTGGGGGTGAGTTAGAGCCCTCATTACCAGCCCTTTGGGGCGGAAATAATTGCTGGGATGCATCCCCCCATAGCACCTCATAGCCACAGGAAGGACATAGCAGGTGGCTGGATGCTAGGAAAGCTACAGGTAGGCTTTGGGTGGGCTTCACACCTTCCTTATTCAGGGTTTGTGGTCCCATAACTCAGCTGTTTTCCCATTGGGAAATGCTGTCAAATCACCAGGAGGTGGCAAAGTCAGCAAAGGGCTTTTGGTGGCAGAAATGTTGGACAATCCGGCTCTGTGGGATGGCTTCTCCCCCTGCCCCAAAGCAGCCATGGTGCTCACAACTGACCCCTTCACACCTGCTAGCTCCAGAGCAGGGCAAGGCACAGCCCTCCTGCTGCTTCAGGCCAGCAAGCCGTGCAGGACAGCATCACCTGCTGATCACAGCACGAGGCAGCATCAGGACGGGGGCACAGGGGGCCAAAAGAAAGGCACATTCACAGAGCTCTCCTGGCACAAGGCATCGCTGCAAACCAAATTCCTTCTTCAGAGCAGCCAGCTCCAGGAGGCCCTCAGCACTGCAAGCAGGAGGGCAGACGAGCCACTCCTTGACGAGGCCTGGCCCAGCTCTGCTAGGTCTCCTCATCCCAGAGACAGAGCTGCTTCTGCGGCACGTAGTAATCAAAGGTGTAGCCCTTCTGGCAGCTGCGGATGCCACATTTGTAGGAAGAAACCTTGCCTGCAGCATCACGACTCTTGCAGTACTTGAGCATGCACGGGTACCACTCGATGCTCAGTGAGTAGCTGCAGATGCACGGCTTCCAGCGGTCCGTGCACAGCTTGCAGCGCTGCAGGTCGGGCAGGTCAGATGTCTGTGGCAGGACCTCGAACATGGAGCCGTCCATCCCTGCAGGACAAAAGCAGGAGAAGTGCTCAGGGCACTCATGGCACCAACTCTAGGGTGGAGGAGGAGATTGAGGGCAGAGAGGGCGGCGTCGGGGGGTGTTCAACATGGGTGTGGGATGGGAAGCATGGGAGGAGAACGGGCAGTAGGGAGAACAAGCTGAAAGACATAAAGAATGTAAAGAATGCTTCTCTTTTGGGTGATGGACCAGGCAACACTTAATTAGGTTCACGAGGAGAGCAGCACTACAGCTGAAGAACAGAAGAGTACAGCATGGTGTGCACACACCACAACCATGCAACAGCAAACAAGAGCTGAAGCACTCCATGCCAACCACTGGCATCAGAGAGCACAACACTGTGCCAGCTCAGTGATGGGACCACTTCCAGCCCCAGCAAAGGAAACTTTTACCTTTCTCCAGCCAAAATTTGACATCTTCTTCTCGGGTATAAATTGCTTCTTTGGCCTCTGCGCAGACGTTGTGGATGTGAGAGCTCAGCTGGGCCCCTTTGCTGAAGTTGACAGCTACGTCCATGCTGAGATGCTCCAGGCCCCGCACCTCCTCTGCCTGCCGCACCGTCCTGGGGTTCTTCTGCAATGGATGAGATCAGAACAACCTGAATCCTGGCTGCAGGAAACGATCCCTTGCAGCGTGGCAGAATTTCATGCCAACTTAGGAAAAAGTGCAAATGGATGCTCCCCTGTGAGTGCACCTGCATCCCATCTGGGGGGATGCCTCTTCAAGAAAAGGCATTTAGTGATGTTGAAACTGACGATAGTTTATTACTGCTTTGATTCACCTGTGAACATTTATCAGTGCTCTGTTGTGATGGATGCTCCCAAATCAGCAATTAAGTCAGTGGACAATGTTGGGCAGAGGTTTTTGTGGTGACAGCTCCAGGAATTCGCTCACCCTTTGACACTGCCTGAATTACATCAGGCCTCTGGTTGGCTTTGTTAGTAGACTGGGATCGATGCTATGAACGACATTAGTTTAATACTGAGCCCCTTAGGCAGGACGGGAGGTCAAAGGTGGGTATAACAGAGCCCAGCCATGGGGCAGCTGCATGGGAAGCCCTAAGCAACCCAGGATGGACCCCCAGGGGTGGGGGTTGGCTCCTACCTGTCGCAGCTTGGCCATGGACTCACTGGGGATGATCTCGTTGCGGTGGAGCCGTGTGACAAAGCAGAGTGCTTGGAACTGGCTCTGGCCCCTCTCCAGCTCCCCCAGGATTAAGGCACGGAAGATTTTCACCTCCTGACAAAGAGAGAATTGGAGAAAAAAAAGAATCACAGAGTGGGTCAGAGGCCTTTGGCACATAATGGGTGAAGGCAGGATCTTGCAGAAAGTGCCAGCCCAAAGAACAGAGTCAAAGGTCCCATACTTCTGCTACCTGAGCTCAGGTGTCTGCTCCCAGCTTCCATCCCACCCAGGCCTGCAGTGCAGTAACAGTGTCTAAAGAAGTAATGGCTTGTTTGTCCCAGCATAGCAGGGACAGGCTGCTCCCAGCTCCCACCCCACATCCCTGCTCCCTCAAGCAACAGCTGGGGCTCATCCTTCAACAAGCAAGGAGCTCATTCTGTCCCAGCAGGAGATGCTCACCTTCAAACCCACCCCTTGAGGCTCTCCCATTACAGGCAGGGGCTGCCACATGCCCACACTCTACTCCAAGCTGTTTCCTTCACCCTTCAGCCTGGAAAAGCCTCATGTTGGCTCCATGTCCCTCCAGGAGAAAAGCCACTGACCTCAAGTAAAGCAGCACCAAGTGCCACCACGAGGGTTTCACTTCACCAGGCTGCAATAGCCTCGGGAGAATAAGTCTAAAAGGGAAAAGTGCCTCCTAGTGTTTCATCTTCAAGCGTGTAAAGGAATAAACCATGTTAATGCAGCAGCTGAAGCACACAGACCCCCCCGACGCCACACAGGCAGTGTTAAACAAGTTCATTGGTGCTGTTAGTTTCTGTAACGTGGTCTGTCCTGCTCAGGGCCCCAGTGTGTGCCCAGAAGGCAAGAGGAAGGGACGAGAGGAAGCACATCATGTGCAGGAAAGCATGAGGGTGAGGGTGGAATGGGTGAGAGGACGAGACATGCTCAGTCCCAACACTGCACTGTACAACAGCACTACTGGGACTGGAGAACCTTTTTCCAAGCAACAGCCTGACAGGGACCAAAAAGTTCCAAAACTGCATCCCAGTCCATGTTCTGTATCAAGAGAGGCCCATTTTTTCCCTCCAAGCTACAAACTTCATGTGTTGTAACCAAAGCCCTTTGGAAGCAGCTGGTCACAGCTCCCATCTGCCATCAACTGATAATAAATATATCCCAGGTCTTTGGTACAGCAAAGGTCCTCATTTGGCCAATAAACTAATAACAAGCTGGGATCAAGCATGGTCAAAACCTGCACCAGCTTTTGTTCAGCAAATATCACACAGTCATCACCTCCACGCATCACTCCGGATGAGCGGTCCCAACTTCTGAGAACAAATTACTCATTTCTGGAGCCAACAGCACGTGGAACAGGAATGAAAGTCATGAATTGTTAAAGCCTGAAGGAATCCATTACGATCAGCTGCAGCTGACCTTCGGTCAATAGTTTTGGCATCTCACATACATGGCTATGCCAAAGTGCTGCTTTCTGGCCCCTGGGCTGTGCCTGCTGGATGGCCATCAGGTCACGTTCTTCCAGCCCTCCTGCCCAAGAGGAAGGGAGCCTCTCTGTGGCTCCAAGCCACGTCCCCTCCAAGGTTTTCTCCACACCAGGTCATGCAGGCCAGCATTTTCTGCCTTCCCTGTCCAGACAACAAAAGGATACACAATTCAGCACACATCCCAAAACGCTGCCATCAGCACTGCGCTTCCCGCCCCAGGACAGGGGAACGGATGTTGCTGGATGCATCTGTTGTGCTGAAAACTCAGTGCAAAAGCAGGAATCAAAGGGGGTTTGGAAAGAAAGAGATACCGATTGCTTCTGCCCACAAACACCAGGCTGTTTTAATCACTGCCTTTAGTGCTCCTGGGTTGACTGACACCTCTGTGCAGACATGGGAAACATCTGAGAGCGCGGCATAGCCTGGGAGGCAGCAGCAGAACTCAAAGCTGCTGTGTTCTCCAGGGTCTTACAACAGCATCTGAAGGCATTTCATTTAAGTACAACAAAAATAAAATAAAATAAAATCTAAAGGAAAGCAAAAATACCATGAAAAAAAGATAAGTTGGGCTTGTTCAAGTGGCTGGGGTTACGGCTGAAGCAGCGCAATGGGAGAATAAGAGAGCAAAACATCCGAAACTTGACGCTGACCCAAGAAAAACCCAAACTGAAACACTCATGGAAATGCACACGAGATTGCTGCTGAGTCAGAACTTTTTGACAGCTTTAATGGGGACAATCCCCCCCGAGACAGTGGCACTGCAGAAGGAGCCCCATCGCTGCATCTGGTTCAGCTGTGCTCCTCTGCTACAAAGCATGGCCAGTGCCTGAGCCTGGCATCTCTTCTTCATCTATGGATTTAGTCTGACTTCACTCTGCACCATCAGCATCGGGTCTGGAAATAGCAGACAGGAACAGGTATGCTCTGCATTAGGTCTGGAAACCTCAAGTGGATGCAGGAGATGAATGACAGCGCAGGACTTCCCAGCCTGGGGGTGATTTGTGTAAAATGGGAGGATGTTGAGAAACAGAGGTCCAGGTAACCCTGGAGAGAAAAGCACAGAAAAGTGGTTCTGCAGTGAGGGTAAGCTGGAGGAGAGATGAGAGAAGGGGCAAAGACAGCAAAGACCAACGGGAACTTGAGAGGCAGGAGGGGAAGCGGATGCTGACCCATCCTTTCCTCCACCCCAGGTTCTCCTTTCCCAGCTCATCTCCTCCCATCTCTTCCCGTGCCCCTGGGTTCCCCACCTCCCATCACAGTCCCTTGTGCTGAATCAGAGCCTCCGCGCCCGGCTGCCCACGTACATCAAACAGCAAAGGCAGATTCTTATCTCAACCAAACCTTCCACCAGCCCTGCTGACGCTGCTGCGGTCAAAGCCTTCAACCCACAGAGACCCCAGGGAGGGGACGTGCCTCTGGTGTCCCCAGGGTGCTGGCCATTTCCATCCTCCAGTGGCTCAGCTCAGGGAGTTCCTTGGAAATACCTCAACCCAACAAGAGCTCCTTAGGTTGCTCTCCCTGCCCTTGCTCTGATAAAGCAAGAAGTTTGTCACACCAAAAATATGCCACGCTTTTCACATGGAAAGAGCCACCAAAGGGTTTCCTGCTCCCAGAGAGCCCTTCCCTCCCCAGGCACCTCACCTCGTTCCCACCAGGAAGAGCAGGAGAAATCAGTGCCAAGGTCGGTAGCCAGCCAAGGCAACCCAGTGCACCTTGAATCCTGGGTTTCTGCAAAATTTCCCAGCAGGGAACAAGCCCCGACAGAGCATTGCCTCTGCAACGCAGGGACTCTCCAGATGAACTCATCACGGGGGCGTTGAGAATGGTTGGCCCCAACCCGGCTACAGTTACAGCTATTGTTTGGCTTTGGACAGGACGGTGGTGCAGCAGGGAACAACCAGTTCTGCAGCTGCAGCATTGGGGGAACCACAGCCTGGCAGGGCATGGGGAGAGCAGCTCCTCATCCCTAAAGGAGACAGAAAAGCTGCACAGCCAGTTCCCTGCATGCATGGAAGCAACTTCCAGCGAAGAGTTAGACTGCGTAGAAGTGCAAAGAAATCACACAGCTTCCTCCCTCCCAGCGCTGACCCCCACCAGCTCCTCCAGGGGCTGCCATCTGGGGTGTGGGAACAATTCCACCTCCATTTCCAGGCTGGATCCTGCAGAGACATACGAGCCTGTGTGGTCCAGATCAGAGCCCGGCGTCTCGGCTTCACGTGGAGTGGAGCAAACCAGTTCTCAGGGAAATAAATTATTTCAGTGCTTTCCTCCCCCCGAACCATTCAGCGTTCCTGCCAAACTTCTCTCCCCCAGGGACATCGGCGCTGCTGAGGGATCTGGTTTTGTCTACGCAGGGTGGGGGGCACAGGCATAGGGAAGCTGTTGCTGGGGCACCGGGAACCCCCAGCCCCACATCCCCCCCATTGCCAGCAGTCTCTGCTGTGGTCGTGGCCCTGCCTGCAGAGCCCCGGGGAACTGCTAGAGCTGGCCAGAAAGTTGTTGTGCTTGTAAAGCACAGCTCTGCAGAGCGTGTGTTATTGCAGCCACGCTGGGGGGGCAGCCAGCTGAGTGACTCTGGTTAAGAGAGGATTATGGTTTAACCCCTCTTCTACCAGAAGGCACTTTGGTGATCCACCCTAAAGCTGACTTTTCCAGCTCTGTGCCCTGAATTCCAGGAGCATCCTCCAGTTCTGCATCCTCACGCTTGGCACTGCCATGTGAGGGCTGCCCAAAGACAGCTCGCTCTCAGAAGCCACTTCAGAAGCCAGATCCCGCCCCAGCAGCAATATGCCTGGGGCTGTGCAGGAGCAAAGGGCAGAGCTCCTCCTGCAGCCACTGCATGCAGCACAGCCACTTCCCTGCACTCAGCCGTCAGCTCCACCAAACGAGGATTCTCAGCCACCTCATTACACCCCAGCATGTTTGGCTCTCACCCCACATTGCCCCATCCCTCCCAGTGAGAGTTAGAAAGACCCCTGCTTATCTAACAGCAGGCATCGGCAGCATCTGTCCCAGTGGGGAACAGTGAATACATTCAGTGAGCTCTCCTAGGAAAACAGAGGAATTTGGAGGTCCCTGGTCCATCCTGCCTGCTAACCAACTCCTATGAGTAGCCAACAGTAGGTACTTCAGATGAGAGTGAAGCACAGCAACAGAGCTGGGTGATTCTTTCTAACTCATCCCATATAACTAGAGCACGTTCATCCTACCCATGGACTAACTTTCCTTATATACATATATTTGGTATCTGTAAGAGGCAGCTTTCCACATTTTACAGATGCCATCTCTGTATGGATGCTTTCCTACATCCCCTGGTCCTTTAGCACCTAACAGGACGGGCTTCAACTTTAGTAACAAAGGAACCCAAAGGGACCAGCAGCAAAAGGGTTACAACACCAACAGCCATGCTTTCCCCCTTGTGTTTCCAGCACCATTTTTCCAGCAATCAGAAGGAAAAAGAAACTTCTCCGTATCTTTGTGCTGACCTTGGGCTAGAACCACCCACTTTGTTCTCAGGCCACTGTTTAACAGCTGGCACAGTCATGTTTTTGAAATCAGACACAACATTTCGAGTTGCTGTCTCCCCTCCATCCTTTCTGCAATAAATTTTGCGCCTTACAGCACAAAAAGTTGGCGAAGAACCGTTCTCATCACATCCTTCCAAACTGCCAGAAAAGAAATGGGTTTTTGCTATTGCACATTCAGTCTCAGGTTGGGGTCCCACTGAGCAGTGCCTAAAGGAACGAGGAGAACACCGTGGTTTGCTCTGAGGACAGGACTCCTCCAGGTTCAGCTTTGAAGGGGTGGAAGAGAAAGGCTAAAGCCCGTCTGTGGAGCACTGCTCCAGCCCCACTCGGCTTCCAGCAGAGCAAAGAGCTGAGCCATGATCTCACTGCTCCTTTCTTGTCCAGCCCATGGTCTAACAGCAATTATTTGTCAGCAAAAGAAAAAAAAATAAGAAAGAAAGATGTGCCTTTGGACTGCTCCTCTACAGTTTAAGCCAGAGAAGTGGAAAAGCATTTGTGGAGAAACCCAGCAACCCAACCACAGCACGATCACACAGTCCAGCTTGGGAAACCTGGCTTTACAATCCCAGCTGCCTTCACAGACAGCCTGCAGACCTTCTCTCCAGAGAGGAGAAGTTGTATCACGCTGGAGAGATGAGCACCAGCACAGAATAGGGAAATGCCTGCGTGCAGCCAGGGGAACAGGTCAGCAGGGGATGCCTGGCCAGGCAGCTGCTTGCTCACATCATTACTCACTGCTCCACACATTCATCTCCTCCACGTCTTGTTGGCTTTCCTCAGCTTTGCTCCAGCAAAGCCATGAAATAGAAACAGCCTGTCCCTTACTGTTCTAAAGCTGAAGGTTGGGAACAGGCTGCACCAGGGCTGCTGCTTGCAAAGCTTCCAGGGAGCACTGCCTGTGCATCTCCACCAGGAGCCAAAGGCATGGATGGAGCTAAGGACTTAATGGCACAGATACCTTCAGAGAAAAGCTCAGCTATAAGCAGGGTGAGAGCAGGGGAAGAGTCAACACGCACCCCATTGGGTTTGTAGGTGAGATTTGAGGGCAAGACCCTGCATGCAAGTGAAAAGAGCTGGAAGGGTCAACAGCTCAGGACATCAGAGCTCCCTGTGTCACATCCCAGACCCCCAACGGACCGACCTAAAGCTCTGTGCAGAGTTTGGAATTCCCTCAGCCAGGAATGCGCTGTGGTATGCAGTTCTACAATCTGGAGGCTTAAAAGCCCTCCTGGTGTGCCATGTTTTCTTGTAATTTATTTCCACCCCCCACCCCCCACAAGAGCCATGGGACTGTTTCCTTGCATGTGTGCTAGTGTGCATGCTGTCCCAAGTCAGCGTGGCTTCTACTGACATCTCTCGACTCGCAGACAGCAAAAGACCATCAAAGGGACCAAAAAAGTCCACCAAAAAGGAAAAGAGGCACCAGGGGAGTCCCTGGGAGAAGGCTCCAAGGTTCTCAAGGGCTCAGAGCACCACTCCTGCCTACCTCCTGGCTTTGAGCTTCCTCTTGCTGCAAGACAAAGTCCACCAAAGCAAACAGTGTGAGCAGAGGGCTGGAACAAGATAACATCACGGTGCTACCTGGACAGCTGTGCCACTGACACGGCAGCACACAGCTCGTCCCTGGGCAATAGGAAATCCACTGCATCCAGCTTGTTAAGCTCTGCTGCACTGGCTCTGAAGTTCTCATCTCCTGCTGAGAAGCGTGGGATCTGCAGCTTCGGCTCTGTGAGCATCACCTCCCTGCAGAGAGGCCACAGGGTCTGGGAGAGGGCTGGGAGGAGAGGGCTGGCAGTCCCAGGTTGTATGGGAAGTGCTTGGCTGGCAACAACACACACACACACACACGTGCTCTCAAAGACAGCAGCCATCCACCTGAGGAACCAGCCGCACCCCGTATGTGGCATGGAGAGAGATGCCCTGGAGACATATGGAACATCCTCAGCCCATGCAGGAGCCACGGACTGGAGCTCTCCCCATCACACAGACACTCTCCTGCCCTGACTGCTCCATGCCCCACTGCAGCTGCCAAAGCCGTGCATCTCTCAACTCAAGCAGGGAGAAAAAGACCTGCTGCACTCAGCTGGGCAGAGAGCAGATGTTGCTGCCCATCCCACTGCAAACTCACCACCTCCATTCCCCACACAGGCAGCCCAGGCTACAAGTGGGACTGTCTGCAGGGCACAGAGCTGCACACGCAGAGGTGCTCCATGCAGGCTGCTAACAAAGACCCAGCAGTGCCTGCGGGTAGATGGAGGACCGTTCCTCCTGCATGCACAGGAGCCCACATTTCTCAGAAGTGGTTACTGGTTTGAGTTGGAAGGGACCCTCAGAGGCCACTTGGTGCAACTTCTCTGTAATTAACAGGGACACCCACTGCTCCAGCAGTGCTCAGAGCCCCGTCCAGCCTGACCTCGGCTGTCTGCAGGGATGGGGCACTACCACCTCTCTGAGCAGCTTGCGCCAGTGCCTCACTGCCTGCAAAGAACTTCTTCCTTATATCCAATCTAAACACTCCCTGTTGTAGTTTGAAACCATAACCCCTCGTCCTAACAGATTTGCCTTCTGGACCCCCAGCCAGGCTTTACCAGGAGGAACAAAGTCACATCCCACAAAACTCAGCACCAGAGCCCCGATCCGAGCTAAACTCAACCAGGGCTAATGGTCCCAAGTGCAGCCCTCTGTCTCCCAGCTAAGAATCACCGCGGGCGGCAGAACGCACTGTGAGTCGTTCGCCACGATCGGACCAAGGGAGAAAACAGGCTTTCAGATCACACCCTCCCCTCGGGGAGAGCAGAGCATCCCCGAGATCGCTTTCCCGGAGCACGGGGAGAGGGCAGATCCCCCCACCTCACCTGTCTGAAGTCGGCGGTGAGACCGATGAGCGCCCCGTCGGTTTTCCGCAGCTCCAGGCTGATGCAGTCGGAACCGCTGTCCGCTTGCAGGCTCTCCTCCGTCACCTGCCCGCCGGGCAGCCGCACCCGCACCCGCAGCTCAGCCCTGGCAGCGGGGCCGGGTAGCGGGGCTAAGGCGAGCCAGAGCAGGGCGGGCAGCGCCGGCAGCCGGGGGCCGCGCATCCCACCGCGCCTTCCCGGGGCTCAGCGCAGAGCCGCGCGGCCGCCGCCCCCGTCCCGCATCGGGCGGAGCGGTGCGGAGCGATCCCCGCTCCTCCGCAGCTCCCCTCGCCCCCCCCGCCCCCCGGCCGCACTTCCTCCCCCAGCGCGGAGAGCCGAGCCTCGGGCCCGCAGCACCGCCCCGCCGTTAAAGGGCCAGTGCGAGCCGCAGCTGCTCCCCAGCTGGGCTGCGGGGGGAGGAGAGAGGGAGGGGAAAAGGGGATTAAAAAAAGGCAGAGAGAGCCCGAAGGCAAAGAAAGTAGCGCTGTCCCGAGCTCCGCTCCCTTCTGTCGGGAGGATGGAGAGGCATCTCCAGCAGCACCAGGGCAGCTGCCGGGCTCTCCTGTGCTTTTTTCCTTTCTTCATGTTTTCTCCTCCCTGACAAATAATTGAACACAAAGGATTGGGGAGGCCAGCACGAAAAGCAAAGCCCAGGGCTGCAGTTTGCACCGATGCACATAACTCAGAGTCCACTGAACACGCGGTGGCTGTGAATCAAATAGTGTTGACGTGGCTGCTGAGGCTCTCCCTGCATCCAGGCAGCACACCGGAGGTATTCCCACCCCGAGGATGCAATGCAAGGCACTTCAGCCCCTCTTCCCATCACTGGGTCACTCCAGGCTGCAGCCACGAGGCCCCAACCTGCCCTGCACCCGCTGCTGCAATCGCTTCCAGATGGGCAGATGCCGATAAAAGGCCCCTTTGATTTCCAAAGGTCGCTCTGCAAATGCAAAGGTCACAGCGGCAGCAGGATTGGGGTCTGAGAGAAACAGCTTTGCGAGGAAAAGCTCAGAAATAAATAGAAAGCACTGCTTTAATCCACGCTTCCAGTTGCAGCCCTTGCATTGTCACAGCCTTGCTTTGAACAAACTGTGTCCTCAAAATACTTTTGAGGACAATAACGGTGCAAAGAAATCAGAGTCGAGAAGGAGAGAAAGTTAAGAGGTGCAAAGAGGGGAGAAAAGAAATGGTTCAGCTCAAACACAAAAAGAGAGGGGGGTTCTCAAAGTGGAACCGTGCAGCAAGGCGGCTCTCCTGGACAAAAGCTGCAAAGAAGGCCCCACTCCTGCTACTTCTTCAGAGGAGATTATGCAAAAAGACAGGAGGACCCCAGCAGGGGCTGGAAGGAAAAGCATCGTGAGGTCAGCAGGCACAAATAACCCTTGGAACATGTCCAGTGTGAAGGGCTGTGCTCTGCTCAAACCTGGGATCAGCTTCCCCATCGCACCAGGGTCACTTTGGGTCCAGCAGCGTGCAGCCCAGCACTGGAGTGTGGCACAGTCCTGTGTCCATGCTGGAGGATAGCAGGGATGAGGATGCATCCATCCCTCCTCTGTGCAGCTGTGAGCTCCTGGCTGCTGGTTTCAGCAGTGCCTGCTGTGTACCTGGACCAGAGGGTGTGAGGGGGAATTCAGGGCTCTCCTTCCCTGTAAAGTTGGCATGGAGTAAATAGGATCAATTTTCCTCCTGGTATCCTCCCAAAGCATGGGAAATGAGAAAAGAGACCATCTCAGAGGGCTCCTTCCAGTGCCCAGCACCTTGCCAGAAATGCTGTGCTCCTGCAATGGGACTGAGGCACAAACAGACCCTGAACGTGACCTGGGAATGGAAGATCTGATCCCAGCACCCATGTGAATAGACAGAAAGCAGCCAAGGAACACAGGAGAGAACAGCTTGCTGAGATTCACCATCAGCAGAGCAGGGTAAGGTGGCTGCAGATCAGTGGCCATAAAGGGCAGCTGAGAGGATTAAGTACAGCTTAAAGACTGTGGGACAGGTCCTGGTGGCCAAAGCAAGGCTTCACTGGTGTTGGCCTCTTCTGACTTTGCTGTCTGTACATCTGAAGGGCTGCCCCCCATCCACAGTCTGTGTGCTGAGCTGTAGGAAGACGAAGCATGCCTGGCAGCTCAATGCTCCCACTGGGTTGCTTATAGTTTTACTGAATGTTAATGATCCGGGCCAAGAGTTTCTGGTATGTGTGCTGCAGCCTTTTTACTGGGAGGAAATTTCCATTAAAATGCCTCAGCCGTGCCTGCAAACTGGTTTAAGGAAAAATATGCCGTTAAAAGAAAACATTCTCCATGCTCTGCTGGGATGATCCAACAGTGCTTGGGAGCAGAGGATTACAGTCTGACACAGCTTCACCTTGGGGCCTGGGATGCAGCTTTGGTCAGCCCCAACTGAGCAGCAAATCTTCATTCCCCCTTCCTCACCTCGAAACTTGAAGTTCAGTGTCATGTCAGCACCTTGGAAAAGCAGGAAGGGATTTGTACCCACTCAGATCCAGGCTCAGACAGCTGTTGCTGCAAAGCTGAGAGCCTTAGCAAGAGAAAAAGAGAAGTGGAGAGCGTGAGAAGTCCTTCAGCATCCCACACAAGGCTCTGTGGGCAAGAGCCCTGCCTTTGCCACATGCAAATGCACCAGGCAAACAAAAATGTGCTGCCAGCCCATTTTCACCACTCACCACCCACTTGCTGTTGTGCGCACGCTGTCAGGCTGGGCCAGGCATAAATACCTGCAGCATCTTCCCTTCATCCATTCCAGGAATACACCTGCCCTGCCCCTTGTCCTATGTTAGAAAACTCTTCCACCTTTCAGTCCCAAAAATCACACTCCGCAGCCATCCACTGCAGTTAGGATGCTTCTCGCCCTTATCCCTGAGAAGGAGAATGAAGGCCACTTTTGCTTGCTGTTTCACCCCAGTGTGAGTAATCAGTCAATACTCCAGAGCCCATTAGCATCTGAAGGTTTACCCTCCCATGGAGGAACAAGCAGTAATTATTACTACTTTCTCATCAACTTACAGTAAGTCTCTGCGGCCAGTTTTCTTATTACGAGCACGAAACCAAAGGATTTAACACACCACAGCAGCAGCACCAGCAATACATCAAAGAGCAGTGATGTTTGCTGTGAATGAGCTGCTTATTCTAAGAACCAACCCCAGGAGCTCAGCAGGGAGCTGGGCATCCAGAAGAGCAGCACCGTGCTGAGAAGTGCAGCCTCCATTTCCTTCCCATTTGGATGGTCCTGTTCCCCTCTCCCACCTGGTTGACTCACCTCAGCACAGCCTTGGCTTATCTGCCCACCCCTACTTAGGGATGCTCTGTCCCACCAAGTTTGCTCCACGCCCAGGGCTGCCTCTATGTGTGACAATGCTGCCCTATTCATCCACTTGTCCCCTGTTCCAGGTGCTCAGTAAAATAGCGCAGCTCCTGGCTTAAACTTAAATGGAGCTGTAGGGCCAGTGGGAAGAGGGTGCTTGGGGCAAGGCCTGGGGAGGCTCGTTAGGGTAATTAGTGCCTGCTGGAGTGCTCAGAGCCAGCTGTTCTAAGTCCCCTCTGAGGCAGAGCTTAGATAGAGTCCCTTTTCTTCCAAGGGGATGCAGCAGGCTGTGTGTAATGAATTGGACATTGCTCCTGCGTGGTCAGGGCACGGAAGGCGATGGATCAAAGCCTTGCATCCACCTGTCTTCTCAGTGCAGCAGGTTTGAGGCTAGATTGCAGACCAGACCAGAGCAAAATGAGATCCTGGTCTCACCCATGCTTGGAAAGCATGATATGCTTTGGAAGGGGGGCATACAGGGGCTGGGCAGGCTTCCCCACGGTCCTGGGGCCACACACGTCTCTGGGAGCTCCTCCAGCAGCACTCACAGTCCTGCAGAGCTTTCAGCAGGGCATACACTGCAGTTAGCCCATCTAGAAGGCTGCAGAGCTCAGCAGGGCCCCTGGAAACATCCCGAGTGCTCAGTGCCCTGGGCAGGCTGCTCACCCAGCACATCCTGAGCCATGCAGCCTTAGGCTGGGCTGCTTGCCCGTGGCTTGCCAGGCTTTCCATCCCCTGCCCTGGCCCCATTGGGTTTATTTCCCTTGCTGGACTGCACACACAGAGCCAGGCAGCTTTTCCTTCCAGCACTTTGGCTGGGTGCTTGCACAGCCTGAGATCAGGACGGCGGTGCAAGGGGAAGGACAAACAGACCTCAGTTGTGCTCTGAAAACACACCTTGTCCAGAACGGCCTCAGCAACATCAGTCTCCAAAACGAAAACCAACCAAGCACAAGTCTTTGCTGCCTCTTTCTCATCTTATTTTCACCACCATGAATTTCAGGTAGAAGTGGTATAACTGAGGTCAGGGATCAGGCCCAAATGTGCTGCCTTGATCTATTTAATCTCCCATCCTTTGTTTTCATTTTCACGCCAAACCCCACTTTTAAACTACATGAAAGAATCATCAGTGCTTTTTGAAGTGTTCAATCAGGGCAGCTCTTTTTGGGGATGTGAACGCATAAAAATCAGCTTTTTCCCATTGATCCCAGCACCAGAGAACTAATAAGCCTCAGGGAGAGTTAATTAGTTTGGGTTTTGCCAGTCCTCCAAACTGTTGACTAAATCCCAGCTCTACCTGGGAATATTGCTGCAGACCTATGGCTTGGTCTGAAGCTCTGGGAAAGGATTTGCAGCTGCGGTGTTCGGCAGAGATCTGACAGTTACAGCAGTGCATCAGGCTCCGAGTCATTTGTCGTTAATTAGGAGTTGCTCAGCATCCCTTTGGAGCATTCCCCGCTGCCCCTGCTGAATGCCCTCCTTCTCTCAACAATTACATAAAGCAAGCTGCTGAATGCTGTTTAAAAACAGCTTTACTGTCTTAAAACAATGCCCAGCATCTATCTCTGACCTGCTTACCACGCTGCTCTGTGTCCAGGGCAATTAAAAGGGTGAGGAGCACAGCAGCCAGGCGTAATTAAATGAATGGGGCCCAGCGGCAGAGCATGGGGAGGGCAATGGAATGCTCAGACCTCTGCAGCCCATGCTGCGGATGCAGCCCCTCTTCCAGAGATGCTGATGGCCTAATTAGATGCACATTAATTGAGTTAGCCACTCGTTTGTGCAGCTGCAGGAAGGGCAGAGGATGGGGACGTGGCTAGCGGGCACAGTGGGGATGGGTTGGACTTGATGAGCTTAGTGATCAATTCCAAAGGTTCTGTAATGGTTCTGTGGTCCTTGTCACATCATTGGGCACACAGTAAGCATCAGGGTCTCACTGTGTTTTGGGCAAGGAGAGGGCCAGGAGGTTGGACTGGGTGAGAGCTCAGGGTGCAGCCAGCTGAGTGCTGATGGCTGGAGGGGTTCACAGGAATTCATTTCCATCAGCTAAAAGTGAATGCACCCAGCCCACATCCTGCCCTTCAACAGAGCCCCAAATTGCCTCCAAGTGGGAAAGCAGCCGAGCATCCTGCTGTGAACACCTGAAACAACAGCCCTCAGTGAACACCCACTGACCCCTCTCAATCCCAGCTTAGCTTTCACCCCGAAGCACATGGATGTAGATCCCTTCCAGCTGATGTGATCAGAACTGGGCAGGAGCACAAAGCCACGTCCTCTGTGGCTGTTGTTGGGAAGCACAGGCTACGTTCTGCAAGAGATCAGCTCCAACGAGGCTTCTTGATTATGGCACAGGGAAAAGCAAGCTTGGAGCCTCCATCACACAGCTGCACGCTGCACAGGAAGGAATAGGAAGAGCATCTTGCTAACTGGACTCTCGTTGATCCAGTAGGTGAGATGATCTCCAATACATTCATACTGGTGTTGGCTTGGAAGAGGTTAATTTAATTTATGGTAGAATAATCCTGTTGGAAATTAAGGGGAAAGAAAGCAAGCTGTGAGTTCTGGCTTCGTGTAACCTAGGCTGACCAAAGCCTAGATAAAGCAACATTGGTGTTGAGTGAAGCAATACCCTTTGAAAGAAAGAGGATGCGAATCTCCTGTGCAAGACAAGCTAAAAGAGAGATTATAAATCTAAGTGAAGCCCTCAAAGCCTAAAGAGATATAAATCTAATTAAAGCGATATAAATCTAACTGAAGAAATACACTGTAAATCCAGCCAAAATGATATCCATCTCAGGAAAGTAATGCAAATGCACCAGAAACACCATAAATAAAAATCCCAGCAGTGCAGATGTAATGGAAGCAACGTGAAGCTTATGCCAAGCGATATAAATGCAACACAGCGATACAAAACTAATTAAAGCGAGGTGTAAAATGGACATTTGGAATAGAACCGTGGCCCACAGGAGGAGAATGGTCGGAGAGAGGGATGGGGATGGGATCAGGAGTGAGGAAACCACCTGCAGCTACAAAGAACAACCCCAGGTTAATGAGCTGCTGTGCCCTGGGGCGATGTGCAGTTGCAGACAGGGTCAGGAAAGCGGCTCTGAGCTCCACTCTGAGTCACAATTGCTTCTGGCTCATGGGATGTGAATGGCAGATTGCAAAAGGGGAGAGCTGACACGGGGCAAAAATACAGGCAGTGCTCATATGGACACACGGATCCCCCAGATATTTCATATTTGGGGGATGCCCCCCCCCCCCCACTCTCAGCAGTGAATACCTCAGCCCCATTTTGCTTCCTTTGATATCCATAGTGGATGACCAAGGCTGTCCCAAATCTGTGCAGACACAGAGAGAGAGACAACGGTTGATGTTTTTCTCCTAAACTGAATGAAATCTGCTTGGTTGTTTCCACTTCCATCCACACTTTCACATAAAACAGATTCCTAAGGAGCTTTTTGGCTTTCATTTGAGTGAGTTAATAATTGACCTAATGTGACCACGAGGCAAATAAATAATGAGGCTGCTGCTTGCCTTCAAAAACAGCCAGATCTGCTCAAAATTCTCTCTTCTTATGCTAAAAGAAAGCTCTTTCCTATCATTCTGAATAATGAAATGTCCTCGGTTCAGCTTTACTGTTGAGCTTTTCCCTTTCAATCTCATTCCAAAGCAAAGCGCCATATGTTTTATGCTTAGGATTTCAAGATTTTCTCATGCTTGAAAGTCATTTGGCATTTGAGCATCTGCAGTGGTCTGAATTTCATTTTTTTCCAGACTAAAGGGAAATGTCTATTTTGTGCAAGCTTACTGAAAAGCAGCATCCCTCCACCCCAAGCCCCCAACCCCAGCAATCTAGGTTACAAATCAGCCTGGAGGGAAATGCAAATATTTTTCTTGCAGATTTAGCTGGAAACGTTTCCCATGCTTTCCTGGAACATTCTGCAAAATGAGGCAGTTTGCTGGACTGACAGCCCCACTGCATCAAATAGCATCAAAAACAAACAAAAACACCCAAGCAACAGGTTAATCAAAAGCAATTCACTTCTCTACGGACAGATGCATTCCATATCATCTCATCTCATGTAATTTTAAAGCTTGTTGAAAACAGTCTTTGCAGCAACATAGCAAAGCCAAGTGTGTCGTAGAACCATAGAATCATTAAGGTTGGAGACTGCTCAGATTCCCAACCCATCCCACCGTGCCTACTGACCACATCTCCCAGTGCCACATATCCTGAACTCCTCCAGGGATGGTGACTCCCCCCCCACCTCCCAGGGCAGCTGTACCAATGCATCACCACTCTTTAAGAGAAGAAATCTTGCCTAATACTCAACCTGAACGTTCAGCCTACTTCCTCTCTTGCAGCTCTCTGAAGCCAGTCAGGGGAACTGCTCTTAGCACTGAATCAGAGACACCACAAGTGAACACAAGACCAGGAGCTGCCCAGCGCCCCCTCTGTGCCATCATTTTCCCAGTGCCTTCTCCATCCCTCCCTTTGGGAGCAGCCAGGCAGTGCTGGGAGCTCAAACACAACAGGACAAAGCAGGGATGCTTCCAGCTCTGCCAATTGATCACAATGTTGGCTGCCATAAATTTTCACTGGGTGCTGCCAACAAGGCTGGAGATGACAGAAAGAAACCCCCCACATGCCTGCTCCTATCCCAGCCCCACTGCTTTGGCTGTGGCTGCTGTTATCACAGTACTGTTATCACAGTGCATGGCTCATCCCTTTTCCCCATCTCGGGGTCCCAACATCCCCGCTGCAGGGAGGTGGAGGCAGGCCAAGGGACAATCTGTTCCTCATTGAGGTCATCCTGCAGCTCACTGCTGATGTGGCATTTGGGAGATGGAGTGAAGGAAAAGCTTTCCTCCCTGCCTGGCCTCAGTTCAGTGCTCCTGGAGGACTGATAAAGCACAAGGCCAGCAGAGAAACCCAACTCTGATAGGTAACCCTCTGTCCTGTCCCGCTCACAGCTCCCAGCCCCATGGCCACGAGCCACAGATCTCACCAGCACTGCACGCCACCGAGGCTCCTAGGAATATTTTCTTCCTCAGCCTTTCTGAGGTCCTTTTCTGGTTTTGTGTCTGGCTATTTCAGACAAACTTCTCCCCTGCCCCAGGCTGGTAGCTCCCCTTCCCTACAGAGCTGCTGTGTCACTTTAATGGCCCTGTATGATTAAGTGCAGCTGCTGATTCCTGTTGGGTTCTCGGATTCTGGTGAAAAATCACAGCTGGCTAAGAGCTTTCTGTGGCTCTGCCTCTCCACCCACCCCATAGCAGGGGGAAAGCAACAGTGTACAAGCTGGGAAGCTTTGTCCTCCCCCCAGTGCATGACAGGCAAGGTGTTCTGCTAACTTCCAGGGCCCCAAAGCCTAAAGAGATTTGGCTCCAGCAGTTACTCTCCAGCCCTGAACTGATGGAGCTGCTCTCAGCTCTGCAGAGGGAATCACACACGCCCAGCTCTTGGGGCAGGGTTGCAAGAGAAAGAGAATCCCCGTCTGGGTTGAGGCCACAGCGGGGTCAGGGCAGCCCTGTCTGTGTCAGAGGGAGAAGATAAGCAGAGGGAGGCAGTGCCTGGCACGGTGCTCTGCTTGCTCACAGCTCCTGGGGTGCAGCATCCTCACAGTACAGGGGCTGCACTGATGAGAAGCTGCCCCCAGCAGTGCTGGGTAGGTTTGTGGCCTTACTGGCAGCACAGCTGGGCTTGGGGCAAGGACGTGTCATCTTCCTGCACAGAGATGCTCCTGCCAGCTGCCCTAGCAAAGCAATGCGGGGGTTTCCCTGGGCTCCCATGGGGAGAGGACAGCCCCAAGTGCATCGGATGAGGGTTGACCCTGCTGCCCAGCCCTGGGAAACCACCCCTGATTCATGATTCACACTGATTGAGCACAGAGAACAGAGCCTCCTACATGCTCAGCCCGGCTGAGGTTGGACACGGGGGAGGCAGCATGTGTGGGGGTGAGTTCCCCTTCCCGGTATGAAGGAATGAGATGCAGACAGAGCTGAGTCAATGTGGGGTCAGCAGGGTGAGATCTCACATCCCTCAGCTTCCTCCCACGTCCCTGCCCAGCCCTGACCCAGCACCCGCGGGTGCTCAGCCCCCTGCCTTCCCTCTTTCTCTCTGCAGCCTTCCCCGAAACCCTTCCCTGCAATCACGTGGCGAACATGGCTTCATTTCAAGGGACAAAGTGCAGGAGTTTCTCATTAACAGGGAATGAGAGCTGCCTGCTGCGATCCAGCTGCAGGGACTGCTGGAGGAGGGAGCAGCGGTGCTGCGAGGGGGAGAAGGAGGCAGAAGGAACCCAAACACACGAAGCCCTGAGGCAGTCAGACCAAATTATCTCAGAGGTCTTTTTCAATGATTCTGTGACCCCAGAGCATCGCAGTGCTCCACAGACCTGAGCATGGCACAGAGGAGAGCAGCTTGTCCTGTCCCTTGGGGACCACAGCTGCAGTGACCCTGACTGCAGCTTACGTCCAGCAGAACTTCTGTGGACACTGTGGGGTTCCATCCCTGCAGCCCATCCCAGTGTTGGGAGCATTGCCATCCCCACGGTGTTTGGGAGCAGGAGGAAGGGAGGTGCTACTGCTGTGCTTACAGCTCCCCCACCCCCCAAAAAAGAAAAGAAACTGAGATTTGATTTCTCAGAGGGCTGCTCTCAAAAAAATTACCCGGCATTCAAAGGAAAAGGCCTCTTTTTTTTCCCCACCTACAGACTTGGCTGCAAAACCTCTCAGTCCACAAGAGGAAAAAAAACCCATATTGTTAGTGAGAGCCCACTAATGCCAAACAGACAGACCCACGTGGGCTGTGGTGGGGAGGAATGAAGCAGTCCTTCCTCCGGTGCCCAGGTGATGGGGGTGATGTGTGGTCGGCAGAGATGCAAAGGTTTGGAGCAGCTGGACGAAGGGAGTTGTGAAGCAGTGAGGAGCAGAGTATGGGCAAACAGCCAGAGGTGCACTGGGGTTGGGCTTGCAGAGCAGCGGGGTTTTCAGCTCAGCTTCCTCCCATTGGCTTGCATGTGGCTTCTTCACGCTGCAGGGAAAAGGAGACAAGGTGGGAGGGGATGGGTTGGATGAATGCATTGCACGGACTGGTGATAGAGACCTTGATCCTCCAGCAGGACCCCAGAGCCCTGGGGGTGAAGGGGCACATGGAGTAGAGATGGAGGTTGATTGCTTGCAGTGGTGGGGAACTGGGTGTTGTAGGACAGAGGTGGATGGGCAGAAAGGAAGTGCTCAGTTTGGGCTCAGCATCATTTTCCTTCCACTGCGTTGGCTCAGCACCAGAGACATCCCACCCTAGGGAACTGTGTTTGTGGTTGTTTATGGTGAAGGGAAGCAAGTTGCTTTCCTCTTACCCCCAACACACACTCACTCGCTGGCTTTCATGCAGCAAGCTAACCCAAACCCAGCTCCAACCTGCCAGCATCTGCTGCAGCTTCCCCACCCCAGGGGAGCCCCAGGCTGTGCTCCCAGCCTCTGCCTTTCCCCAGGAGGAGGTGGTGGTGCCCCCTTCCCACCTCCTGGAAGGACCTCTTGTTGAGGGTGAAGGGCAGGTTGTGAGAGACAAAGCCCTGATCCTATTGCCATGGAGATGTTAATTCAAGCTGAGTTCAAAGGAAATTGTTCCAGCTAAAGCTAACAAGCCTGCCAGAAAAGTGGGCTGTCAGTTGAAAGAGGCCAGCATCTCAGAAAGGGGGAAAGGAGGTGGGGTCAGAGAGAGGGGCTCTGCTCCAAACACAACCTCCAAGCGCGCCCTGCTATTCCCCGCCTTCCAGCACCGCCGACCCCCACCACAGCACGGCCTCATCAGCAGCAAAGCGACACAGAAGCTCCCAGAAGCAAGGTACAGCAAGGGGAGAGAACCCTGCCACCAGCATGTATGCGCCGTGTGCCAGCCACTGCTCTCCTCCTGTGCAGGGCAAGGCAGCAAAGGGCACTCAGCTCAGTTTGCCAGTACAGTCATTCAGGTTTTTATAGAGTTGGTGCTATTTCAGGTGGATTTTTTTTTTGAAGCTTTGCATTTGATGTAATGATTAATCCTGGCAGGTGAGACGTGTCGGCTGGTGTGAAGCTGGGCATTTATACTGACCTGGCCACTGTTTGGTATTATCAGAAGGCCCATGAGAGCAGCTGGAGGGGAGGCAGGTGTGCTCTTCCATGCACAACCACCCTACCTGACCCCATGCCCACCTCTCTATGCTGCCCCACGTGCAATGCATGAACCCTCTCCCACCTCTCCTTTTTCTTTCATCCTCCCCTGCTTCCAGCCTGCAGTTCTCAGCTGCAGCTCTGCTGCAAAACTGGGATGAATTTAATGAAGGACGCCAGAGATTTCCTGCAAATTAGGGGGCAAAAAAGAACGTTTTCTCTCTCTTTTCCTCCATTTTTCTCACCGTGCCTTCCCCTTCCCTCCACTTCTCCCCGCTCCCCTCCTGCTGCCTCCCTCCTGGCTCCGGGGCTGCTCAGCAGCAAGTCCGAGCACGAGGAAAGTAAGGAAAAGGGGAAGGACGGACTCAGGTTACTGAGAGCAGAGAGCGAGGAAGCGGAGGAGGGAGCCTGGGCTGCAGGCAGGGAGCAGCCACGCGGCTCAGAGCCCTCCTCCAGGAACGGGAGCAGCACCAGGAGAAGCTCCTTTCCTGGAAAGAGCTCGAGTTTTCACCCCGAAGCAAGCTAGAGGTAGTTTTTCTTCTCGGCTTCCATCTAGAAGTTGAATCATCATAGCGAAGTAAAGCATCTCATTCATCCTAGGAGGCCACAATGCAGATCAGTCTCCATTCCTACACACATCAACATCTCATCCCCTTTTAAATGCGGGTAGGAAATCTGGCACTCTGGCCCCGTGATCATAGAATCACATTAAAGTTGGCAAAGGCTGCTCAGATGCCACCCCACTGTGCCCACTGCCCACATCCCCATGGCTCTGGAATACCCCAGGGATGGTGACCCCCCAGTTCCCTGCATGCAACGCTGAGATGACACAGACCCCTCACAAATCCCAATGTGAGGGTCAGAAATGTTTCCCTACCGCCCCCGACCAAATGGTGAGCTCTTAATTTTTTTTTCTACCAGGAACTTGGCCATTTCCTCCAAAGAAAGCTATTAAATACCCTTACCCTCCTTTCAGCCCCATTTTTCCACTTATGTTCAGTCCTTCCAAGGCAATCTTTAGACACTCCTTCATCTTTACCCTACGCTGTCTGCAAAGCATCTCCCCTTCCTTCCTTGCCCTTTCTGTTCTGCACCCTAAGACCTTTGGGCAGGCTGTTTCAGTGCCTGTTGCAAGCTTACTCACCCCAGTTTTGGCAGCCCTCACTGATTCCTCCACACGCTGACCTCTGAGCGCTGCCTCCCCTCCTGACCCGCCTGTTGCTGCATCCCTTGCAGGCACTGAGAGTGCTGTTAGCATCCTTTTGAGGTGGTTTCTCAGCTCGCTGGGGCTGGAATCCTCATGGGAAGGCTCTCCCTGCCCTCAGCTCGCACACCTACCCGAGTTTGTTTTTTTGACTCTGAAAAACCTTGAGCCTCTCCGAGCTCCTAAGCCCAGTTTTCATTCCTGTGGATTTCCCTTAGTCAACAAAGATTTGCCTGTTTGAAATCAGGAGTTTTACTTGCAGGCTTTGTTTGCCTTTCCATTTCATTTTAATCGAATTAGCCGTTAATCTCTGAATCCAAGCTTGCTTTCTCAGAACTGTGCCCTCACCTTTTATTGAAATCCAGTCCTCACTGGGTGAAGAAATCCACCTGCCACCACACGTCAGACAAGTCCTTCTTTCCCCAGGAATGCACTTTCTCAGTCTGAATCAGGCTAATAGCTATTGCAGGACTCTGCCCGTGCCCCACAGACCTGCAGCACCCCCCTCACGATGCCAGGATCTGCTCACGTTCCTTCCCTTACCAACCCAATGGGTTCATGGAATGCATTCATAGAATTGTTCAGGTTGGTAAAGACCTCTCAGATCCCCAACCCATCCCATCGTATTCAGTGCCCACCTCCCTCAGTGCCACATCCCCATGGCTCAGGAACACCTCCAGGTGACCCCAACTGCTCCCTGTGCAGCTGTGCAGCGCGGCATCACTCTTTTGGAGTAGAAATTTCCCCTAATAGCCATCCTGAACCTCCCCTGGCACAGCTTAAAGCCATTCCTACAATGATGAGTCAAGGCACGGAGGACTCTATAAGCTCTGTATTGCCTCTTCTATACCTTCAGGGAACTGCAGCTGTTTCAGATCTCATCTCAGAGCAGTTTCCAGCAGGGCTGCTGTTTCTGCTCACCTCACCACTGCACTGTGTGGTGCCAACCGTCGTCTGCCCTGAAAGCAGGGCTCGCTGCAGCAGGTGTTGCAATGCATTCCCATGAAATCAGGGCTCAGCATAGAGCAAACACGGCTTTACATTTTCTTTCTAATTCCCGTGGCTCAAAAAAGCAGAGTTAGCAAACAAGGGTCGGTGCTTAGATCATCGTTCCTATTAAATCTCGCTGCTGGGCAGTTCGTGCAACTATACATCGGTGCAAAGGGCTGATGTGGACACAGGGTGATAGTACACAGCGTGCTGTGCACCTGTACCTTGCTCCAGTGTGTCACAGGGGTCAGGAGGGGTACACAGATTTGCCTTGATGATGTGATTACATCACTGCTGAAAGAACACGAACCAAAGCAATCAATGCAGGACATCAAGGGGATTTTCTTATCTCTCTCTCTTTAATCTGCATCAGAGCTCCTCTCTAAAAGCCGTCCCCTTCATCTCCCAGCGTTGCTGCCCTCCTCTGTGATCCTCAATGCGTGACTTCAGCCCATGGCAGCAGCACGGGGCCAGAAGGATATGATGTGCTGAGCCTCACTGCTCGCAGCTGTGCATGGCATTACTGACCCGGTAAAGGGAAGGAAAAATACTGCTTTGTGATATATAGTAGCAGTGAGAAGCAGGAGATCCAAGCAGAGCTCATGGGAGAGAGGCAGCCTGGCTTGGTCTGCAGCAGGGATAAGCAGAGGGGAATTCAGTGCTTAGTGCAGGCTGCAAAGTCTGCAGCACAGCCTGCAGCAGGAGAGGAAATAAGGCAGACTGCAGTCGGTGCACAGATGCTCTGCTACCAGCTGGAAGACTGTTGCTGTTTCCTTCTTCTCCCCATCCTCCATTCCTCCTTCTTTGACCAGGCTGCCAAGCTGCCCTGTGCTCCTGGTACAGCGGGGACACTGTGGGTTGGGGAGCATTTAGGGGGCTGTGCTGGAGCTGAAATGCAGAAGAGCAGCACAGTAAGAACTCTGACAGGCCCTGCTCTGCCCGCATCCAGCTGCATCACCTGTTGCAAGCCAGAACAGCCCGAGGACTGCTCAAAATCCCACAGCAGCCGTGGCAATGAAAGAGCTGAAAGCAGGGATAGGAGAGGGGGGGGAGGGAAGCTGGCAAGTGCTCTGCTATTTCCCTGCTCCTCTGCACAGCAGTGCTCTGCTCCAACTGGAGGCCAGCACTGCAGATCTGCCAACCCAGCACACCCCATCCCTTCCCAGCATCCCAGGGGGTGATGCTGTGCCACCTCTGCATTAAGACATACAACCCACAGTCGGACAGAGGGCTATGAAAGCTCCCCTGGCAGCCTCTGCCAGAACCTCATCTGCCTCCCTCAGCCAAATTCCAGGGTAGAAATGGAACAAAGCAGCCCTGATGAGCTGCCAGTACTTTTTAATGAGCAGCTCCCACAGATACCTTCCTACCTCTGCTGTGATGCAGCTCTGCCGAGCAGGTGCAACTTGTGTGCTCCTAGAAAGGGAGCTGTATTTACTTCTCACTTGTTCAAACAGCAGCAGCTACACAAACCCTCTCTCACAGCCATCACTCAGGCAGGGAAGTGGTTGATTTGGCAAGGAAATTGTCATCGAGTGCAGCTTGCTGGGGATGTTTACACTGTGTTTCTGAGGGTATAATGAGCGTGCTGATAAGATAGCGCAGGGGCTTGAATGAGGGGCGAGCATGCTGATGGGGAAGCTGTGAGCTGCACGCTGCACTGCATTTGGGAAACATCCTGCTGGCATCCTACAGAGGCTGTAACATTTACTCCTGAGCGGTATTTTCAAGACACTTAAAGAAAAGGTCCTTTTAGGACAGAAAAACAAGATGAGGAGAGCTAGGATATCCACAGTGATGGTTTTTTGTTTTTTTTTCTTCACATGGAAAGGAAGCCGAGGTGTTTCCCTTGCTGTAACCCCTTCCCAGCTGCAGGAAGGACACACTGTCAGCCCCCGGTGCCTCCAGAAAGCGGCCACGAAGGCTCTCCCCGTCCCGTCCATCTGGTCCCCTCTCCCCGCAGCCCACGATCCCGCAGTCCCCTCGGGGTCCCCCAGCCGTGTGCGGCCCACGGGGGACACCTAGCGGCCCCGGAGCTCTCCTGTCCTCCCTCAGAGCTCACATCCAGCCCCAAACCCCGCAGTGTGGAGGGGGGAAAGCGAGGCTCAGAGCCCTCGTCTCTCTCCGGTCCCATATGTTCCTATTACGGGGGGTTATTTGGATGCTGCGTGGTGTGCAAGTCAGCGAGCAGCAGTGAGAACCTCCTGTGTGCCACCGAGCTGGGCTTCCATCTCTTCTGGATGATAAGTGGGCTGTGGGGTGCTGGGGCTGGCTTGCAGGAGGGACACTGCTGGGAGTAATGGATGCAGTGTGGGAAAAGGAGGGTTTGATGGGTACCAGTCAGCCCAGGGGTCCCTCACCATTGTCAGCATGGCCCACCATCAGGATGGGACCAGCACAGTGGTTCCTTTGGCTACACAAATCCATGATGCTCAGAGAGCTCCCCTTGATAAAAAAAAAACCAACAAAACATCACTAAAAGTGCACTGGAAGGAACTCCTCCCCGGTCACTGTTTCCATTTCCCTGTCCTGCATGAGATCAGTGCAAAGCCCAGCACTACGGCCCTGGGTGCCAACACGTCTCCATGACAGAGGGAGCTCACCCCACAGCAGCATCCCTGTCAGCCCAGAGGCAGCATCACTTCCATGGCACAGGGAGATGAGCAGCGAGCACGAGGTAAAGGCAGATCATGCCCTTCCCTGTATCTGGAGAGCTGCAGCTCCCTGAGCCTGCTGCTTTCTCACCCCATCTTCCTCCAACCCCTTGGCTTTCCTTCCTGGGTGCCAGCCAGCCCCGTGATGCTACACTGGGGCTGCGTTCGGACTTGACGGAGCCTCAAAGTGAAATGCAATTAATGTAATAAAGACCAGCAGCCAGCACATGCATGGAGCCAGTCAGAGCAGCAGGGATGGCTCCCCGCGTTGCCCAGGTGTTCCCTGCCTGTGCACAACAAGCAGCAGCTCTCCTCCCATCTCCACTCCCTGGCATTCCTGCGGAGCCGCAGTGCCAGCGCATGGCTTGGAGCTGCCTGGGAATCTCCCATCTTCTTTCAGCCTCTTTCACAACTCCACCACCAAGGAGGAGGGTCAAATCCTGCCCGGCTACTGGAGAAACACTCTGTGCATCTGCCAGGTGGGGAGGCAGGAATGCAGGAGCTTTTGGGCCCTCTGGGTGCTTCCCAAAGCTCACATGCAGCTGCAGGAGTTTCCCAACCTGGCTCTGCAGGACTGGCTGGAGCGTGAGGTGCATGGCAGAGCCTGGCCACAGTCACCCTGCTGCTGTCACCCTGCACCTCGGTGTGGGCACTCAGCTCCCCGAGGGCAGCTGCTGGCATGGGGACAGAGCTGCCACAGAGCTGTGCTGGCCACACAGAAAGCCCTGCCCTGGGGAGGAAGGTGTGACGATGAAAAGGATGAAGTGGGTGGCCACGGCTGTGCCGCCAAGAAGCCCATTCTCTCCACTGGTTTTGCATTAGGTCCTGCTGTGAGGGTTTCTTGAGCTGCAGAAGCCTTCAGAGGTTTGCTCTGCTAGGAGCTGGGCAAGAGGGAAACGGCTTTTTGTGCCACTGGGATATGTGGGAGTAAAGCAGAGAGGCTCCAGTGTGACAGCGGGAAGGTGGAGATGGCTACAGGGTGGTGCTGTGAGGGGGCTGAGGGTTCAAGTGACCCTCCTGCTTCTCAGAGCAGCATCTGGAGGGAGGCAGGGGCAGGAGGGAGAGCTGGGGCAGCAGGGGCACAGGGCAGGGGGTGGGAGTGGGTAGGAAGAGGCGAGGTCTGAGTCCTGCCAGGCAGCTGTGGGGCTTGGTAGGTGTAAACAGGTGCTGAAGGACCGTGAGCTCAGTGCCAGTGATGTAAGAGCTGCTGCGATCAGCCTGTCCCCAGATCCTTTCCAAGGCAAACATCAGACATTTTCCACCAGACACTGCTCTCCTCGGATGCCAAAACTCACTCCCATTTCTGCAAGCCGAGGCTGGTGTCCACATGCATGTTGGATTGCAAATCCCCTCCCAAGCCCCAGACACTCTGCAGCCCCTGATGCCAGCAGGCAATGCATTGACGAAAGATGAGCTGTGCCTGCTGCTCCCACCTCTGTCCTAACTCCAAGCACCAAATCACTGCTGTCCAGCCTCGCTGCCCTTCCAGCACCTTGCTGACCCTGTTGATTTCCCCTGCCGAAGAGGAAGGCGTGACACAGCTCTTTCCCAAGCATTTTCCACCACCCTAAAACCAGCAGGTGGGATGGGGCTGCAGAGGTATAATGCTGACCAAGGACAAGCGAGCCTGGGCATGGTGCACAGCAAAGCGCTGCTGAGTAAGAGCGGCGATGCTCAGCCTGCTCCAGGCCTGGCTCTGACCCCTGCCCTGCCTCCACATGGTCATCCCATACCTATGGGTCTGACCCTCTTATTTAGGCCCCTCTCAGAACTTTTCAGCTTTTTTTCTACCCCTTTCTTAGTGCTGTACCCCATCTGGGTCTCTTCCCCTTTAGCTCAGATCTTTCTTTGCTGCTCTACTATTTCCCTGTATTTACAGAGAAAGGAAAGGGGGGGAGTAAAACCAGACACATGCACACACACGCCGGATATTTGCCTTGCTCAGTCACTCGCTGAATAAGCGTCCTTGTTTCAACATGTTTTCTCATTTAACTTCCCAGGGGCTTTTCAGAATGAGAGCTGCTCTGAATGCTGGAGCTCACTGTCCCTTCCTATGTGCTGCCTTCATTACTCAGCCTTCATCCCGTGCTTGGATTTCCAGGAACACAGCAATAACCCATCCTCAAGCCTTTCTCCTTGGAGGACAGCCTCTTTTCCTTCTCCCCAGCCTTGCTGGGTCCCATGGAATCAGGGAATCATCGAGTCACGGAGATTGGAAAAGACTGCTGAGATCGTTTTATCCCACCATGCAGAATTGCCCCAAGCTGCTCTGCCCTCCACGTGCCAAAGGGAGGCAGGGCAGCTCTTAGGAGCTCAGCTTTCTGCATGGAGGTCAGCCTCAAGACACTGAGTCTCCTGCAAGAGAGATCTGGGGGAGATGATGCTCCTAGCATGGGAGGTGCTGATCCCATGAGCCCCCAAGCTTGCTGTCACCCCCACGTGGAACAATGGGCAAGGACAAATGGAGGAAACTCACCTCCTTCTGCCCTCCTGCAGCTCTAAGGCAGAAGTTGCCCCATCCTGCTCTCCCCCCACTGTTCCACACTGCTTGGTGGCACATCCAAATATAGCATAGCAGTACACCTCGGGAGGGACAGAGACATGGTTTCTGCCCCCAGGGCAGGCCAGGGCAAGGACTGCTGCGTGCACAACTCCATGCAAGGACCAGCCATGGCCTGGAGGGCAGCTTGCTCAATGTTGCCAAACACAGAGGATTTCAGAGTACTTAGCGTGTAGGGAGGCTATTAATAACCCACTGCCCTTTTCCTTTCTTGCTGCCTGTCCTTGCTTTGCCCTTCTCTACCCATCCCCATCTCCCCCCTTTCTCTGGGTGCCCCAAGCCATCAGCAGCTCTATTTGTCCCTTCCAGACCTCACTGTGGAGTCGAGAACTAAACTTGATAAAAGAGTTCCTGATGCTGGGGACAATTAGCAAATTCTGCTAAAAGTTATCGCTGCTAAGCATCAGTAAAACAAGAACATCAGCATAGAAGAGTACAGAAAGAGAGCCTGGGGGCTGTTGACCCATGCTAGCACCTACACTTCATTACAAAATCTCTTTCCTTGGAAGGATTGCAATCTATTGGGCCTGTCCAGATATCAGTTCTGTGAGCTGCAAATCACTGAATGTTTTATTACCACTTCTACAGCCCCCCAAAATCATAAGACTATACGAAATGTCACTGTTATATGATTAATATCAATGTCTTCCAGAGCACCTTGTTCTCATGGATCCCAAAGCACTTCAGAAGAGCAACCACAAGCTGGAACAGACAGGGAACAGAATCGTGCTCTCCCAACTTCAGATGTGCAATTAAACACCAAATCACATCTTCACAGTTACTGAAGCTGCTATAAAAACTACCGTCTGGAGAAGCCAAAAGATAATATGCACAGCATCCTCCAGGGGAAGGCAAGGAGCCCCAGTGGCCAATCTGACCGTGGAACAGTCCTTCCCAAATTTGGAGATGGTGTCTTAGTGCTGAGCAGGCACCAGAGAGGTGCGACCGTCTCCACCCAACTTCTCCATCTCACGTTGTGCCAATCTGCAGCGCATGAAAAGGAGGTGGAAAAGAAAACAAAAACTGGAAGCCAATGACACAGAAACCAAGTTAATCATCAAAGAAGGGGGGGGGAAAAAAATCCTTCCTGACCTCTGCAGGCAACCAGCAGAAGCCTTGAAATGCGGGCCTAGTTAATTAATTAAAAACAATATGAGCATGGTGCAACAAGCCTTGTAAGCACATTGAAGGCAGAGTATCACCCATGCGCTGTTATGCAACATGTTGATGAAGCCACTTTGGAACCCGGTGCCTGAGACTCTGTCTCAGAGGCCACCCCTGAGCTCTGCTCTGTGATGTCCGGAGATGATCTTCTAATTTCAAACCTGTGTTTTTTAATGTACAAATTCACCCCATTTGATCTGACTCCGTCCTTTAATTCAAACAGATTTCCGTCTTCAGCCGGTATTCCCTTTCCTGTCCTCTGCATGAGTTTGCTGCTGAGTAGTCATCTTCCCTTCAGCCTTTTTGGAGATGAGGACTCAGCATAACCACTAGAAAGGGGTCCTCCCCCTGGCACCGCACATCCTCCATGTCCTCACCCCGCAGCCTCCTGCTCTGCTGAGTCACCGCTGTGCCGCGCGCTCCCCAAGTATCGCTGTTGCACAACGGGCGTTCGTGTCCTGCTTGTAATTAAGATTCTCCAAGGTCCAGCTCATAGCCTGCGGGCCTGCTTTGAGCCCTGTGTCTGGTCTGCATGGAGGAGATGTTGCCGAGGCGCTGGCACAGCTGACCAGGGAGGTGGGGGAGGTCACCGTCCCTGGAGGTGTTAGAGATCCGTGAGGATGTGGCACCGAGGGATGCGGTGATGGGCATCGTGGGATGGGTTGGGCTCGGGGGTCATTGAGGTCTTCTCCAACCTTAGTGATTCTATGATTCTATTTCAGGTGCCCTAAAAATCTCTCTTTGCATCTCCTAGCTCTTGTCTCAGCATGCCCATAAGGTGACAATGCACCCTCAGAGCCCTGGGTCCTCCAAACTTTTCTTCCCTCCAACACCCGTGACACACACAGATGATTACATGGAAGCAGCAAGCCAGAATTTTCACAAATATCTCAACTCAGGCCGTATAAACTGAGATTATCTCATGTCGGTCTCAGTTCTGAGCACACGGACAGCTCAGCTTTATGCACACCTGCAGCATTATTTGCTCTGCGTCAGGGCAGCAATCCTGATCTATCAGTGTGTCACTGCCGATCTGATGCATGTGAAAGCAGCACGAAGCCCTGAACCCGTTCTGCCTGCTCCGCTGCTGCACCAGGGACTGCTAAATGCCCATTTGGTGGTGGCTCGCATCTGATGGGTCAGTGTCCTGGACTTCCTTGCAGCAGGGACAACCCGTGTGCACTCCAGCACTGCATTTCCTGAGCTGTGGGTTTATCTTATGCAAAGCAGAAGGCATGTTGGATGTGAAAGGGATCCCTGCGCAGTGCAAATAACAGGCAGGCTCCCTGCTCCTCCTTTGGCTGGATCTGCTGTGAGAACTGGGGCTGGTGAATCACAGGTGATCCAATTCTCATGGCTCTCTGTGACTTCATCTGACATCGATGTTTGAAACTCCGCTCCAGAGCCGTCTAAAGGAGTGCCTCGGGGTTGGCGTAACTGTTTCTGTTCTATTTAGGTTGACGTGAACCCATTTTTTGTCATTTTCTCCATCCTTGGGAGATCTTCTTTGTCAGTACCTACTCCTGATGGTGGTTGTGTAGCCATTGCACAGCAGAAAATCTTCAGCACAAGCAACGAACCACCCAGATCTACCAGGGTACACGCAGCAGAAGGAACGAAATTGAAAACAAGGACAAAAGGATCGGGAAACATAATAAAAAGCAAACAAATAAAAGAGGATTTAGGTGTCCCACTTGCTAAACATAAGGAGAGTTGAGCGAGGAGGCAAAAAGCAATGTCAGAAAAACACATTTCAGTTTCCCCGAAAAAAAATTTGGGCCGGTTCAACTGCACATGCCTCAGTTCCTCTAATTGCTCCGCAGGGTTGGCCACCCCGACCTATTTTGCAAAGGTGTTGTCGAGTTTAATTTGTGAACCTTTGAAAAGGGCTCCGAGTTGTGCAGATGAAAGGCGCTGCGGATGCCAAACGTGGGTGGATGCAGTGAGTCAGAGGCGCAGACATGGGCACTGTGTGAGCAGCCCGATGCAGTGCAGCACATAGCAGGCAGTGATCCTCTGCAGGACACGGAGGGATGGTTGGTGCAAAACTTATCGCTGCTGCATGCATGCGACAGAAATCAGGAGCCACCCTCTGGGAAGTGCAAATATAGAGAGGGCCGCTCTGTATGTGATGCCTGATTGCGTGAAATAGAGGTGTGTGTGTGTGCAAGTGTTCCAAACACTTTGGGAAGCAAAGCACAAAGTGTTTGACGGAGCAAACCTCAACTCCCAAGCTATCCTTAATCCCCAGCAGCCCTCTGATGGAGTGTCCTTTAACTCCCAAGCTGCCCTTGTGCCCCCAACAGCTCTCCTGCTCTCCTTTGAATGCCACTCTGCACCCCTCAAACTTCAGGCAGGTGTGAAAATGGTCTTCCAGCATAAGCCAGAAATAACAAAGGAGAGATGGGTCCCATCCGTGAGCAATTTCTTCGCATGCAAAAACAAAAACAAAAACACCCAAAACCCAAACAAAAAGCCACAAGGAGGTGTGATGAGGTGCAGAGAGACGATGGGGAAAAGAGCGGGCTTGGCCTTGGGCTGCAGTTTGCATGGCAGAGATGCACCGAGCTGTCCTTGGTCAAACATGGGCCTGCTGTGGTTTCACAGGTATTTACAGGCAAAACGTGCCTGAGGCACCAATGCCAGGCATGTGGGATGCTGTGGATAGAGCTGGGGTTGAAGAGGATCTGGTGAAAGTGGCATTGCAGAGGGAGCATTCCCTTGTGCACCATAGGGATACCCGTGCTTGCTTGCTGCAGATGATGGGCATCTCTGCATGAAGCGAAAAACTGATAACAAACCTCACCCTAAGCCTGCCTGGAAGAACTGCATTAAACTCATTGATTTCACCATGATGGAGAAGTTCAGCCCTTCTCTTTTTTTCCGCCATACCTCATCCAGAATCTTCACACAGAGTCGGGAAGCCGAGAGAAACCAAGGCGTTCCTCTTGTAAGCCAGATCTCTTCATAGAGATACTATTTGTTTCTTAACGATTAATTCTGGCTCAGAAAAGCCCTGCTGAGCCTTTTCTGTACACATGAGAACAGGAGCCTCCACCCTCCAGTATTTTTAATTACTTGGAGATCTACAGGGCTGTTGATGTTATAAAGATCAGCTCAGCCTGAGAAGCCAAGGAGGAAGAAATGCATGCGTGTCAGCCAACCTCCTGCTTTTAGGAGATTCGTTCTTTAAAATTAGAGTTGCCCTTTCCTATGTCAGAGAGTGGCTTCTGAGTCAAGAAACACTGTGGTCCCTCTGACAACAAGCTGCCCATTGGAAAGGGCTTCAAAATGGGGCCTTTCCCATCGACTGTTACCCCAAACCAACAGCATATACCCAATTATTCCTCACATGGAGAGCCATAACTACACACATGCAGTAAAAAGGGATAAATAAGGTTCCAAGTGCAGTTCAGCTGAATAATTTTTTTGTTCCTCTTCCCTTTCCTCTCCTTCTTGCATGGTCAAAGCCCTTATTAACCTTATCTATAAGACAGGCGCTTCCTGGGTATCTCCTATCAGATCCAAAATGCAGGCTGTTCCTGTTGGGGCTGCACCTCCATTTCCTCCACACCTAAAAGAGAGCTGCAAAACACAGACCTGGATTCTTCCTCTGCTGCTCAGCACTCTTCCAATAGTGGTTTTGCTATGGATTCCCAATGAGAAATGATTACAGCAAAAAAAAAAAATAATAATCACATTCTCAACCGGTGACACCATTCTACCCTGCAAAAATGAAATTAGGCACAAATCAGATACCGGGCTGGGTTAATTTACAGCCTGCATGTTAATCTCAGAGCAATCTCACTGAAGTTCAGAGTATAATCTATGTTACATCGATATGAAATGAGTGTAGGGTCCACCTCCTTCTTTTGAACTTGATGGAATTCAGCAGCGCTGATAAAAGGCCTTTTTCTTCTGAAATCAGTCATTCCAGTTGGCTGAATAAAAACCATTATGGGGTGTGGACTTGTCTTTTTTTTTTTTCCTTTCCCTTAATGAAAGGAGCATTTCATGAGCTTTGAAATAATTTTGCTGTTTCTCCCTTCTTCTGTGCCCTCTCATTGCCAGTCAGGGAAATGGAAAATGAAGGGAAAGCCAGGGAAGAGAGGAAGGAAAACTACCAAAGTTGCTCGATACGACACTTGAATATGTTTCTTTTGGATAAAAAAGCCAATCATTCCAGGAATGTGGCCAATGGAGAGAGAAATACATATTTTTAAAACTCTTCTGCAGTTCTTTCTTCTTGCAAGAAGCATTTTGGCCATCTATCTGCAAAATACTTAATCTTTCAGATCTGTCTCTCAGTTCAGTGCACGGTTTATGGGAGGAACTGCAGAAGGAACACTTGAACCTGTGTTTCACTGAGAACGTGCAATGAAATGGGTGGTGGGAGCTCTTCCATTAGTCATGTAAGTAGGGTTCGCACGGCCTGCAGGAAAACACAACTCTTGCTGATTTTTATTTTGGGTCAGCTGCGTTCTTCTAATGTGTGCATTGCTTATTTCCAGTTATAGATAGATGGATCTCGCACAAACCCAACATCAGCATCAAAATAAAGATAATAGGGGTCTTTTAAACCCGGTATTATCCCCATGTTTCCCCTCCCTGTTCTACTGAATACAGCAAGCCCTCGGGGGAACCCAGTTTAAGAATGCTTTATTCTAGGCGTTCATTTTAATGACGACCATAATTATTTCTGTGCATGTGTATGACCCAGTTAACAAACCCATCCTCAGCATCCCATGGTCTCTCTGACCCTGCCCGTCTCAGCAAGGAGGTAACCTCAGCTCCTGGCAACAACGAGCAAAATTATTTTTGAAACAAGCGGTCGAACTGGTTACTGCATCTTAATGAAAATGATTTTTTTTTTTTCCCTGAGCATTTCTATGTATATAAACAGCCCTTCCTCCCAAACCTGGTTAGACAAGAATGTTCCTGGGTGTGGACCGCCTTGTATAATTAACTGCACAGCTGTGGCTTCTGATCCCTGGTAACGTCTGTTCCTTTCTTTCCTGCTTTCCCCCTGCCTCTACCTAGCATTATCCAGAGCTCATCTCCTCCTCCTCGCAAGAGCTCCAGGTGCGTCACTTAGGCAGCAGCTGCCCCACATTCCCCCATCATTCCTCACTGGGACGGCCAGCAGGCAGGCACACGGCCACAGCTGCTTCCAGGGGTCGGGGGACAGCACGGGGGGACAGGACAGAGCAGAGGAGCCAAGAAACCAACCCGCCCCGGTTAGAGAATGGAAACAGGGAGCACAGCAAGGACAAATGGCACTGCTGGGAAGCCAGAGGATGTGAAGAGTCCATCCGCCCCCAAAAAGGATGAAGAAGTGAAGAAGACGACGAATCCTGGCGGAGGCGAGAAAGAGCCAATAAAGGGCACTGGAGGTACCTCCCTGGAGACCGGACAAATCAAGAGCTCCCTCTTCTCTGGGAGTGACTGGAAGAGGCCCATCATTCAGTTTGTGGAGTCGTCCGATGAGAAGAGATCGACCTACTTCAGCATGGACTCAGCAGACTCCAAGAAGATGCCATTTGCCAGCGGACAGATAGGAGACATGAGGAGAACTCCGCTCTCCTTTGCAGACAAGGGCGACCTCAGGAAGTCCCTCTTCTCCTTGGATTCCAAAAAGAGCTTCTTGCCTAATGAAGGGGAAGGGAGGAAGCCCTTGTTCTCCAGCGGGCAGATAGGGGACATGAAGAAACCATCCCTGCCTCTGGTAGAGACGGGAGACCTGAGAAGACCCACCTTCAACAAAGTGCCTGACAGAGCAGCTGGCTCCCGGCCCAGGGTGAAGCTGGAGGATGTGCTGTGCGATTCCTGCATTGATAACAAGCAGAAGGCCGTCAAGTCGTGTTTGGTGTGCCAGGCTTCCTTCTGCGAGCTGCACCTCAAGCCCCACCTGGAGGGAGCAGCTTTCCGGGACCATCAGCTCCTCGACCCCATCAGGGACTTCGAAGCAAGAAAATGCCCTGTGCATGGGAAGACCATGGAGCTGTTCTGTCAGACAGACCAGATGTGCATCTGCTACCTCTGCATGTTCCAGGAGCACAAGAACCACAGCACGGTGACGGTGGAGATCGAGAAAGCAGGAAAAGAGGTAATATAACGCTTCTCTAATTGCTTTTTTTCTCAATCGTGGAACTCAGTGTCACTCCAGGGCCTTTTTCCCCTCTATCCTATGGTCTCTCCTAAAATCATGGCTGCAATATAATCCTGCAATGCAAGGGAAGTGGTTGGGAAGGGTTTAGTGGAGAACTGATGTTGCCAAGGCTCTGCTTGTGTTGAGACTGTCTACAGACAGCTTCTTATAGAAGCACATCCATGGTGCGGTGCAGCAGACTGTGTTTGGTTGGGCACAGAACCCAACCTGATCACAGCACCGGCTTTCAGCAGGAGCTGAACTAAAGCCCCATATCCTCAGTTTTCAAGTTGTGCCTGTCTTTGTACAATGCTGCAAAGTTCAGGACCTCCTGAACACGGGCACACAGATGAGTGCTGCTCAAGGTTGTGGTTACAGCAGAAAATTGTGATCTCAGCTCCCTGGTGTGAGCTTCTGCCTTCTTGTTTGTCTTTTCTGTTATGGAGATAATGATGTTGAGCCCCACCTGTGGGAAAAAGTCTTTTGAAGCTTAGATGAAGAAAAAAAAACTTAGTGCAAACACAGAACGCTTAATTTTTCCCTGAAGTGTTACTGCAGTAGTCTCAGAAGATGGACATCTAAAGAGATGGGACTGGCATGTGAACCAGTGTTCTCTCTAATGAAAGTCTTCTGCCTTTGTTTGCCTGAATTCTCATTCTGTTTGCTTTCTGGGTGGATACGCAATTATCCCACTTGCTCCAGTGAATGTCAGGGTCCCATCACATTCAGCCCTGTAAAAACATACCTCAGGCTGGAGGCCAGCCTCCAGACAAGGCAGGAGAGAGATGACAGAAAGGAGACCCATAAAGCGGTCACATAAAACCATTTGCTTAGAATTACAGCCAGCCCATGGCAGGAGCTGGAAGGGCACCCAGACCTGCTGGATCCCAGCCTTAATCACAGCCTAAGAGCTCTGATGTGGTGAACAGGCATGTACAAGTACCCGCTGTTGGAAATTCTTGAGTTACACGTAATCCAGAAGAGCAATTTGCAGTGCTAAGAAGGTTTCACTCATAATGCTGGAGGAACATCTTCTTTAGAGCTTCTCTGTCGTTCCTTGCACAGTTTTTGGTATTCTCTTGCAATGCCATCTTCACCTTGCAGCCTGACTGGAACCAGACAAAGCTTCTCTCACGTCTCAGACGGTCTCTCAAAGAAATTCCTGCAGGGATTGCTATCTGCTGTTTGTTTCATGATTGCTTGGTCTTGTGTTTTGATGTTGGCTCTGAAAGATTACACAGTGTACGCCTAACCTTCATAAACCCACGTCAGGTTGTCCAATTCCTCTCAGCCATTTCCATTGAGAAAGCTCCCTTGAAGAACCGAAGCCGGCCAAAGCTTCTCCCTATATTTGGATGAATCTACAACACCTTGCTTGTACATAAACAAGCAGATTTGGGTGGAGGAATCTTCACCTAGGATTTAAATGGTGTTTGATTTCTCTCCCAGAGTGTTCGTGCTGTTCTGGTAAGGTCTGTGCTTGCCCTGTGCTGATTCTGCTGCTGCTAAGCCTGGAGGATTTAGGGCTTTATCAGTGAATCACACACATGTGCAAGTTTCTCCTGACAAGGAGTGTTGATCATGTTATAACTTGAGGGAGTGTTCACTCAGACAAAAACAATTAACAGGATAGCTGTTGCTTATAAATGTTTATTCCTAGCCCTGATCCATTCTCCATTGGTGGAGCCTTAGCAGGAACCACAGGGAGGGACGAGCACTGCCAGGTCCCTTGTGTGCACCACCTCTTCTTTTCAAGTCTTGCAAATCAACTGAGCTGGAACACGACCACAAACTGGTGGAGTGGCAAAGTGTGCCTGGTGCTGCTGGCCTCTGTGGAAAGAGTGAGCAAAAACCCCACACTGGGGCAACCCCATCCACACCAGGTCAACCCCAACCCCATCCCTGCTGCCATGGCATCACCTGGCGCTCAACAGCTGCAGGGTAGCTGTTATGCAGTGTGTTATGCTCCTGTTCCTTCCATATTGCAGAATGAATGCAGTTTACAGCCCCTTCCATGAGCTTCTCCCCTCCATAGGCCTGGAGGTGGGAAAGCTGCTGCATTGTGCTGGTGGGAAACGGAGGGCCAGTTGAAGAGCCTTCCATGGAATGAGGTAACTGCTGCACCTTGCAGACAGAGAGTGAGCTTAAGAGAAGAGGAGTGCAAGCAAGGCAGTATGCAGACGCCTATTGGTTAGGGCATTTAGGGAAGCAGTGGGAAGCTTGGGATTTCTTCAAGGCAAAGGGAGAGCACAGCAGCATCTGCCGTGTCACAGAGCCAGGCTGGGAGCCCCTCATCCCCTTCGTGCTGTATTGCACAGGAGGTCAGACAGAGACAACTTGCAGTAGGAGATGGAGATATTTTTTCTAAGTTTCCACCCATTGGTATTTGCCTGTTGTACCCCAGCTCCACTTTGCATGAATTTCCTGCTACAGATTTAAAGCAAAACTAACACCTCCACCAGAACCAGCACAAGAAACAGCCAATAAAAAAGTGTGTAATAACCACACCACTGAAAAGAAAGAGCTGTCAATTGCAGTCTGGACGCTCACATAAACCCCTCTGGTCAGCTTGATTCATCAGCAGCACCAGACCCCCCCCCCCTTTCAGACAGTCCTTCATTTTGAAAGGGGATCCTTCATCCCAAACCTGTTTTACAGGCCCATTCTCAGAATGAGACAACTTCACAGATGCCTGCCAGCCACCGAGCTGCAAATAACTCAGCATTAAGATCCATCACAGCCTCAGCGCTCGGCACGTCGGGTCAGATCTAGCAAAAAAAAAATGCTTTGGGTTTTTTTTTTTCTTTTTTTCCCTTTCATTCTTTAGCTTTAGAGAAAAGTTCCCACCTCACGGCAGGTTTAAAGGTTTGGCAGAGAAAAGCTGTGTAGGAATGGGAGCTGGGCGTTCTGCTTGCTTCTAAAAGCGGAGATTTCACAGAGGATGGAGAGGCTTTGAAGTCAGCCATCCTCAGAGAGGATCCAGAGGGGCTTCCATCTGGGCCCCTCTGTATTGTTCTGGTTGAATACACAGCAAAAAAAAAAAGAGCGTATTGATATGCCAGAGGAGAGTTTTTGGCTTTTCTCACTGATGCGAGGGCATGGTGGAGCCTGGGGCCTTACCTTCACTCCTTGTGGCCACTGTGCAGGCACATGGATGCTCCTTCCACAGGAACAGCACAGCTACCCGTACACCGTTCCTTCTGGCTGGAAGGCAGACAAGCAAACCTGCTGAAAGCTGTGATTTAGAGCAGCTTTGCTCATTTTGCAATGTTCCTCTACAGTGAGGGAGTACGCACCAGCTCATGGGTGAGGAACCCTCCACCTCTTTCAAACACAGCCTTTAATGGCCTCAGCTATGGCACTGACCAGTGACATTAGTTGCAGGATGTTGGCAGTCTGCAGAAACTGCAGCCCACTGCCACCTGCTGCTGCTTACCAAAAGCTTAGACTGAAAAACCTAATGGCAAAAGCAGTAGAAATCATCTCCAGCAATGCGCTGATATGTCAGCTGTGCCACCTCCTGTATAAGCCCTATGCTGGGATAGCTCGTTTCAACTCTTCTTCTCTCACTTCATTATTGCATTTGGTTGTTGCTGACGGATAATTACCATAGCTCTCCCAGGCTGGTGACACAGGGGTGTTTCCTGATTCAGGGACTGGGTTCCCAGAGCATTAAGACATGACGATGCTTGTACTGCTGCCTTGCAAAAACGAGTTGCGTCATGATGCAAGAGTCATAATCTCACATCTCCAGGTCCTTCAGCACAAGGGCTGGGTTCACTTGTGGATGTTTAGATGTACACTCTGAACTTTCACTTAGGCCTCTAGACTGTCCTAATTAATTTAGGTGGTAACAGGCGATCTGCTGTCCGCTCAGACTCTCGCTGCCAGCATTTCTCATAGTCAAACCTAATGCTCCAAACAAGTGTGTCCCACATTTTTGACCACTGTCATCATTTCTGCAGAGCAGGGACCCCTCCAAGGATGGGTACAGCCCCTATGCAATCTCCTTTTAATGTCTTCTTTTTTGGTACAAACAGTTCTAGTGGTTGTGCTGCCATGCAACGAAGACACTCTCTTTGCTGCTCTCCATACCAATGTTTCCTTTGCCCTCATTAGGGGAGTTTTAACCCAAGCTGAACTTGTATGACTGTGATATTTGCATTCCAGCTATTGGAATGACCTCTGTAATTTCCATTTGCAAATCGTAATTCTTACTCTAAATTGTAGTGTGGGGTTGCTCTTAAACAGTTGTTAGTTCCATCCCAGCGGCACCCAAAGTACCTTTCTGCATGAAGGGATCTTTCAGCTCCAACAAGCTGCAAAGAGCTAGCTACCACTTTTGAGCCAGTAATAGTTTTCTAAGTTCCTTTGAGACCCATCTTAATTAAAAAGCACCATGTAAGTATCATATTGTTATCAACACCTTCCAGCCAGCATCTGGAAAATTCTCCTGTAACCTTTCCTTTCAAATTTGTTGTGATTACAAAGCCTCTGTGGCTGTGAAACATCAGCCCTTCTGAAAAGAAAGCTCCACGTTCTTGTCATGAAAATGTCCTGATGCTTAGGGGTGAAGAGGGGCGCATTACTTCCCACTGCTCAGGAGGTCCTCTTTTACAAAAAGTCAGTTTGGATGTAGCTTATGGCTCAAGGAAAGATCTGGCATTAGATTGCACATTTTTTTTCAGATTGATTGCTGGAGTGTGCATAGAAATGGGCAAAAACATGCATTCCTTCAAGTTACTGTCTCAAAAATGTGAAAAGCATAGGACCAAACTCACACCTTTACTTTCTTGATCAGCAGAAGAGCAAATTGTCCTGATATCCTGATATACACATCTCCCTTAGGAACCTGTACTGCAAAACCCTTCTATGTCTGCTCTCAGCCCTTGCAGAACATGAGCTTCAGCTGATGGCTGCTCTCAGTTGGGGCTGCCAGGGTGTGTAGATGCTCTTTAGAGGGGCAATGGTCTCCTAACTCAAGAAGGACAATTACACTGATGGTAAAGGATAAAGGATGCTGCTCTTCTGGCCCAGAGATGTCTTTGAGTACATTTGCCTTTTTTGTTTGCCCTTTCTTCTTCTTTTTTTTTTAATAGGGCAATAAAACAACAATCAAATTGTTTTCCTTCTATTAAATAGAGGTTTTCTAAATTGGAACAGCAAGAGTCAATGGCTCTCAGATGCTGCTGTGCTTGATTCAGGCTCAAGAGGATGTTCAGACACGGCAGCAACTGGCACCAAGACAAGAGCCTCCACAGGCAGATTTCCCTGCTCTGAGCTGGCTGACAGTTTGTTGCCTTCTTGCTCTTCATGCTGTGATGAACTTTTGCTGCTCTTTTTTAACTCCCACCCCCAAAGCCAACAATGATCAGGAGAGAAGAGCTGGGTTTGCACGCTAAGTTATGATCCTGGCTTGGTGGCAGTGCAACCTTACTGTGTTAGCTGCTGAGTTCCCCCAGTCCTCACTTCCCTTACAACACTGTTGGCTTAAATATGAGTCCTTTGGGGTGATGCACACTCACTGAAGGATTCCACACCTACAGTGGGTTTTCAGAGGCAGCGTTGTGCCATAGCACAGCTGAGCAGCACAGACCATTGCTGCTGACTGTGCCATTCCTCAAGAGCTCTGGGAACGTGTGTGCCACCACCAGATTGCCTGCAGTTACAGCTGTGCTGTGACCAACCTATGCACACATGAAACGCAGAAAGATCCTGAGACACGTAAACAAAGGCTTTGTCATGATCTGTGGGGCAGGGAGGTGGTGAGCAGCGGGTGAGCTAACGGGGCAGTGCTCAGCAGCTGGGTCCAGCATGGCCCAGGGATGTCCCAGCAGTGCCCAGCCCTCTATGGTCTCCAGCTCTCCAGTCCACCTTGTGTGCAGCTGTCTGCTCTGCACTTTGCTAGGAAGCCAGTGCAAAACAAAATGCAAATGGCTCCCAGGGAAGGTGCTGATCTAAGCCAAGCATGGTTGGCTACGCCTCCTCCCCTCTTCCTTTTGTTATTTTTTTTTTTGTATTTTTTTTTTTCCAAGCATTCCCCAGCTTCATCATAACATGAAAGCTCTCAATTCAGAGCAAATTAATCCACAATCCTGTCTAAACAGAATTCCTGCCGGAGGCACCGTCCTCTTTGTTGCAACACTCGTCAAACGTCATTCCGTAATTACATGAAAACTGTTATTGCTGCAGAGGCACACCCTGGGATGGGCCCCGTGCTGCATACACAGCTGAATTTTGAAACAGGACTCGTCCCCCCCTCCAGCTAATGACTCCAATGTGATTAAAAGCAGCACCATGACGGTAGCCTGGTAGGTGGGTGCTTCTGCTGCTGTCTTTGCTGAGGAAGCTGAATCTCTTGCCCCAGCCAGCAGCTCTGGCACCTTGTCCCCTGTCAGCACATCGTCTCCATCTCAAGCAGTGCCAGCAGCCCGTGCTGCCTGGCTGCTGCTGCTGGGGGCCAAATGCAGCAGAGGAAGCACAGCGCTCCTCCAGGGACACCATGCAGCCCTTGCTTATGGGTCTCCCCTCTTCCTGCAGGCTGAACTCTCGCTGCAGAAGGAGCAACTGCAGCTGAAGATCATCGAGGTGGAAGATGAAGTGGATAAGTGGCAGAAGGAGAGGGACCGTATCAAGGTGCGTGGGGGATATTCACTGTTCTGTCTCCCCTATGCTTGTCTCTTTCTGTTCCAGTCTCTCACATCACTCTTTCTTCCCTCAATTTTCCTGGCATATCCAGCTCTTACTCACTCCGTTCCTTACCTAGCCTCTACCTCATCACTCTCCAACACGCGTTCACACCACATCTTGGCAACAACAACTCCTACTGAAGTCATTTTGCAACACATCCTGCAGGAGACAAGAGGAGCCTGCACAGCCCTGTTATGAAATGGCTCGGGACACCTACCTGCTTTTGGTTCCTATCATCTGTGATGGTTCTGCCATCACTAACAGCCAGGCCCATTTGGAAACAAAAGCATTCTGCCCTTCTCCTGCTGGTCCACTTAGAAAATCAACTCCAGAAGAGCTCTGGATTGCCCATCTCCATCTCTGGAGGTGCTTCAGGCCACACTGGATGGGATCCTGGGCAACCTGGTGGTCGGCAGCATTGTCCACAGCAGGGGATTGGAACTAGATGATCTTTGAGGTCCCCCAGACCAACTATTCCATGATTCTAAGGCAACCAGGTGCAGCTACACAAATGTGTGTCTTGTTTATAATGGAATAGCTCATTTCCACACTGATAGAGGTCTCCTTTATAGTCCTTTCACTACACAAGGGTTAGAATATAGTAAAGGTGCTTTTTTTTATTTTATTTTTTAATTTACACCCTAACTGAACAGAGCAGTGAAAACACTATTTGAAAACACCCCAGAGAATTTGCATAATATTAATAAGCAAAGCCATTCTTCTCCCTTTTATGTGGTGCACGCACACTGACTTGCCAGTTCTGCTTTTTGTCTCCTCTATTATTATTATTATTACCACTACTACTACTATTATTGGAAATGTGACCTAGAAATTTTAACTCTGAATATAGTTCTATCCATAGTCATTCTGAGGAATATTTCAGAGGGATGTAGAGAGGCTGATGGAAAGTGTTTCAGCAGCTTTCATCTGCTGAAACGGAGTGAATTTGGTCCTTAAATTCTGGAGGAGCCAGAGTTATGATTTAGAAAGTTAGACTGTGTTTTTAAATATCACTTAGGAGTGCAGCTCACGAATTGAAGAGATACTATTATAATGAGGAAGACAGTGTGCACCATATGTTATCTATATACACACTTACTGCAAGAATTAATATTACTTATCTTAGCATAGCTTTCTGGTGCTAAAGGATTGCATACCTAAAGTCTCCATGGTCATGGTCCCAGTGCTGAGAATCATAGAATCATGAAGGCTGGAAAAAATCTTTAAGATCATCTGTTCAACCATCCACCTACCATTAATATTGCCCACTCAACTGTGTCCTTCATTACAACATCTACCCCTTCCTTGAACACCTCCAGGGCAGTGAACCCACCACCTCCCTGGGCATCCTGTGCCAGTGCCAGACAACTCTTTCTGACAACACATTCTTCCTAATATCCAATCTGAACCTTCCCCAGTGCAATTTGAGGCCGTTCCCTCCTGTCCCATCAAGTGCTTGGACACATCCCCACCTACACCCCTTGTTAGCAAGTGACTCCACGCGAGAGTTCATCTTTTGTTTCTCACCCTCTCTTGTGTCTTTTCTGCTGCCTTCCTTCTCCTCCCCTTTGCCCCCACAGAACTACACCACCAATGAGAAAGCGACAGTAGACCAGCATTTCAAGGAGCTGATCCGGGACCTGGAGAGGCAGAGGGATGAAGTGAAGGCTGCCCTGGATCAGAGGGAAAAGATTGCCTCGGAGAACGTGAAAGAGATTGTGGATGAGCTGGAAGAGAGGGCAAAGCTGCTGCGGGAGGACAAGGAGAACAGGGAGCAGATCCATCAGATCAGTGACTCCGTGCTCTTCCTCCAGGTCAGAAAGACCTCATTTGCTTTTCCTTTTCTCAGACAGCGTAGGAAGCACTAGTCTTTTCCAGTTCAGTGCACATGTACGTGAGGAACTGGCCCTGGCATTTCAAGCTGTGTCTGCTCCCGTGAAGCATGAACTTCAGCATGCCAACGCCTCGTATTTCTTTCCTTTTCCTCCTTTTTTGGTGTCTACAGCTCTCAGCCAAAGCATTTGACTGCCTCCCATCCATCTCCACTACTCTCCCTCCCTCTCTGTGTTATTTGGAGCCTAACGTAGACAGTTTCTCGGGATCTCTCCTTATATTCCTCAATAACCTCTCTCCTCCTCAATTTGGCAGGAGTTTGGGGCTTTGATGCGGAATTATGTCCCCCCTCCCTCCCTCCCGACGTACAGCGTGCTGCTCGAAGGGGAGAGCATGAGCCCCTCCATGGGGCTGCTCCGTGATGACCTCCTCAACGTCTGCATGAGGCACGTGGAGAAAATCTGCAAGGCAGACCTTGGCCGCAACTTCATTGAGAGGAACCACATTGAGAATGGTAAAGTAACCCAGAGCTGCCCCATCTTTGGGCAGAGCCCGGCTCGGGAGCTCACTGGGTGACAGAGAGGAGGCAGGATTATAAGGAAAATACTGGCAGAAGTAGGAACGTGGCCACCCCAGGATGGCAATTCAGATATCCTGCCATCAGCCTCATTTATCCAGCTCGGTTAGTGCGCTAGTGCTGCTGTGACATGCTATTTTACAGCAGCTGCTTTCAGCCTGGAACATGAAATATCCCGAAATCACCTGTCACTGAAAATCTAATAACAGGTTTTCTGGGTAAAAAAAGGTCTTTGTTTTGGTGTTCGGGTCAAACTAATCTTGGAAGAGGCATCGCTCCCTGACCCTGCCTCTGCAGGTCCCACCAAGCAGAGCTGTGCTTCCTCAGCTCCCGGCTCAGGGAATGCAGAGCACACGGGTTCCCGCAGTGATTAAGGATGAGCAATCTTTCTTATGTAAATAGCGAGGGCATGGCCAATACCACAGCAATGCAAGGAATCTTCTAAGGCTTTGAACCCACTTTCTTTCAGTCTCTTCCCATCAGTTCTGCAGAGGACTTGTGTTGCATCAAGCTCGTTTGTGAGACTGCACACCATAACCATGTTTCACTTCCAAGCTGTCCCACAAACAGCCTTTGTGACCTTGGGCACGGTACTTAATCCCATTACATGACCTCTTGCACTAAGAATAGTAGGGATGGGAGTAAATCCTTATCTTGCCAGGCTGCAAGGAAGGTCTAATTTATGACTGTGGCACCTCAGATAGCAGAGCAATAAAGGTCAAGAACTGGAAAGGTAATCTGAGGGTAAACTGATGTCCAGGAGAAGTGACTCAAAAAGCTGCAGGAATAGACTTCAAGCCCATTTCATACAACAGAAGATCACTGCAACATGCATCTGCAAGAACACTGCTATTTCATTCAGATTCACAGTACTCATCAGGCATTCCTCTCATACTAACACAGCACCTTTTTCTGGACAGCACTCAGGTAAATCTCTCCAACTTCCAGAAAAGACAGATGCATGTTACGAAATGAGATGATAAAAGAGGAGGGGAGGAAACAAAACAAAAAGAAAAAGCAAATAGAAGCACATAAGTCAGACCAACATGGGACTTGTTACTGGAGAACAAACTGTCTCTCAGAGGCTGACGTTTGTGAATCAGCCTGACATTCACAATTTAGAGCAGTAAGAACAAAGGCGACATGGAACCAAAGTGAATTTGGATGTGTAATGAGTATCACTGTGATCATCAAGTGACAGCATGCTGCCTTCCTTCGTTAGGAAGAGAAAGAGCAAGTCTTGGCTCCAAGGAGCCTGCATGGCAAACAGTTAATTGATGTCCATCTAACACCACCATTCTCCATTGGACATGAATGAGATGCACGAAATGCTCTGGTTCAGAGCACCAACCTCTCAGAAAAGTCAGGAGCCATGTTCAAAGTGCTGAGCATAGAGCTAGATTTTATTTAAGCTCCCCCATACCTTCAAGCAGGACTAGAAACTGAATATTACTTGTCTTCTAATATTTACCACTGAATCATAGAATCACTAAGGTTGGAAAAGACCACTAAGATCATACTGTCCAACCATCAACCCATCACTGCAGCACCTCGTGTGCTAAGTTCTGCCGGGAAATCTGGCTGTAATGCAGGTCAGGTAGATGGAAGACAGCTCAGATTCCAAAATCATTTTTGTACACTTTTGGACTTCTGTCGAATTTCCAAACCATGGATGGCACAGAGCCATAGGGGTTCTGGCTGCCAGCTGCTCACAGCACTGTGAAGGTTAGATGAGTAGCACAACAGTAGGCTGCAATTAAGGAAGTAACCTCCAGAGTTAGGAGTCTCTTTTGCCAATTCTGAAGCCAATGCATTTTCTTGTCCGTTTGCACAACGCAACCATATGCACATGTTCCCGATCAGCTGCTCACTTTCAATTAGGTTCCCCTCCATGCTACTGATGTCAGAACCCTCAAAGGTACTCGAAATCCATGGGATTCGAGTGCCAAAGCATTTCTGAGCAGGGCAACACTCCACCAGTGCCAGCAATCTGGGCACTTTTGGGAACTGTACAGGGATGTAATGGACACAGCTTGCAGCCTGCCTAATGAGGAGAGCAGTGGCATCCACTCAGCTGGGAAACGTTATTTAAGGTGAATCTCAGAAACTTCAGAGCTCTCCATTTCTCAAACTGCAGTTACACTTGAAAGAGGACAGCGCTCTGCATCGAGTGACTGCAAGGAAATAACTCCACAATTACTTAATGGATTTAATTAACTCACACTCCCCCTGAGTCACTGCAACAAATTCATTTGCAACCAGCTTGATCTTCCAGCGTAAGAAACTTCCCATGAAGAAATATTATATTAATGGAATGAAGTCTGCTTAATAGCAGACTCCAAAGGGAATCCACTTTCTTTTAGTTGTCATAACAGGTACCTACTTAGCAGTGTGGCAAGGAGGAAAACAATCAGAGAGCGCCCAGGGATTTTGAATAACACAAAAGTAAATCAGAGAAATAGCACAAAAGTTTGTTCAGTAACTTAAGAATCAAACTGTGGAACTATCACAATATGGGAACCAAACCTTCATCCTTCCAGAGAACCACAGATTTAGAGCAGAATTAAGGCCTTTATGTATGTATATAATTTTCTGAGCGGATAGGACACCATTTCCCATGGATCCTTCCCTGAGAACAGAATCAGGCTGTGCCAAAGGGAAGGGCTGTCCCACTTTGAATGAAGCTTGAACCAGAAGGCAGGGAAGCTAGAGCTCTTTGTAACTCGGGTTTAGCACCTCAAAAATGGCAGAAACCAACCCATGGAGCCTTCCCAACCCTCACATTTCTTTGGGCTTTGCAATAGCTGCAGGTCCAGACCCTCTGGTCGTGTGCCAGCTCTGTGTGCAGGTTAACCCAAACCATTGCTTTTGAAGTGGGATCCATTTTTAGCCACACAGCAGCAATTCAGCAAGAAAATTCCTCAACCCCAAAGTCTCCCCTTGGATGCTCAGGAGAAAGCCCAGCTCTGCTGGGCAGCTTTCCTCACCTATTTGTGTTTCAGCTGTGCTAAACCTCTGCCATCTCAGGCTGAACCTCAGCACTGCTCGGACCCAAAAGTCCCATGGAAGAATTAGAAAAATAGAACAACTTGCTTTCAATGGGCACAACCACCTCCCTCCCCATGCTCAAGGCAGCAGTTCCAACCTGCTTCCCCTTCCCTTTGTCCTTGGCCAGCTTGGATGAGGCCCTGGGCAGCCTGATCTGGTGGGTGGCAACTTGCCCATGGCAGGCAGGTTGGAGCTCAGTGGTCTTCAAGGTCCCTTCCAACCCAACCATTCTATGATTATGTGACTCTGTTCCTTCTGTGGGACCCCACTGATGCCTGCTCTGCTCCTCCAGGTGACCACCGGTACATGATGAACAACTATGAGTGGAACCAGCCCGACAACTTGAAGAGATTTTCCATGTTCCTGTCACCCAAAGGTAAGGCAGCCCAGCACCCTTCTTCCAAACACAGCACAGGAAAGGAACTCCATTCATGATTTGTCTTCAGATTTGCTTTCCCACACGAACTTCAATGTTATCCAAGGTCCTTCCCCCTGCATTTATGTTGGGTCTTCTCTCCATCCTACAAAAGATTGGAGAAGTTTTTTCCTTTCCATCCCAAACAAGGCAACAAAAGCTCTTGGCTACATGGAGGAGAACTGGAGCAACCGAGCTCTTTCAAGAGGGGTGTTTGTGACACAAGGGGAGTTTTGTCAGGTTGAAGTAAGCGTTATCCTCCGCCAGAAGCTTACCCCTCTGTGCTATCAAATGTGAAAGCTACACCAAAGCTTCATTTGCATTAAGATTTTACTTTCACCAGAAAACATGTTTTTTCCCTGCAGGGAAAGGATGCAAGAAGTGAGGAATGTGTCCTAAAAAAGCAGATTGGGGTTCTTTTCTGAGCTCTTACTCTGTCAACAAGAGCCCTGCTGATCTGCCTATGTCCCCATTGCTACACGAACACTATGGGATGAGTGAATGACTGTTTTCAACGCATTCAGTTGTAAAATGGCAGCTGCCTATTTCTAAATCAGGACCAGAGATGCGCAGAGCGACAGGGCCCTGGGCAGAGCAGCGCCTGTAGAGACAGCAACACAGAAAGAACAGGGCAGAATAACTAACCAAATTCCCTCTGTTCCTTAGGGAGCAGATCCCTGGCTGGCTTTGCCAGCTGTTTGCAGCTGCTGCTCTGCCAAGGCAGATGGTGGTGGGGCACAGGGCCATGCCTGCAATTAGCCACGGTGCTGCCCTGAAGGCACATGTGTGCCATATTGCTGCTCTGTCTGTAGGGCTGCGTGGGGACAGCCCAGCTCCCAACACTGAGCCCTTTGTCTCAATGTCCCCTTTGCCTTTTTCCTCTGTTACCAACCCACATGGGCAACAGGATGCTGCTGGGTGCAGATCCCACTCAGGCATCAGCCTTTAGCAGGACTGCACTCTGCTGGCCCTCTGAGTTTGGGGACAGCCAAGTTTGAGGGCATTTTGCAAGCAGAGGGTTCAATTCACAGGGAGGCTGTCTGCAAAAACTGCCCACAGGGCTGCAAAGCTGCTGTTCTGCACCAGTTCTGCCGGTGTTGGGGAGAGACCAGTCTGAGACCTGCATCCTGCACCACTTTCAACCTTAAGGGATGGCTGAAAATGAGTTCTCCATTACTCAGGCTGAGGCCACCCAAAATGCAGGGCTTTGGGTTCAGGTGAAAATGGCCCAAAATGAATTTGAAGGGAGTGGAGGGTGAGGAGATGCTGTTCTGCATCCTGACCTCCTGAAGAACCCACCACGACAAAGGAGAAACCAGCTGCTGGATTTAGAGGTCACGATTTAGTGCTGTTTACTGGAGCCAGAGAGGATGCTTGCTGGATGCAGTCAGCACACCGTGTCCCACTGCTTTCTGCAACGGGCTTTTGAATACACAAACACTGTGGGATCATTTGTTTCACCTGCACACTTCCACTGTCCTGAGAGCCCACACGTGTTGCTTCCCAAAGCTGCTGGTTCTGTGTTAGCTTCCAATCTGGTTCCTTCAACCAAAGAACTAAACACGTGGCAGCACAAAGTCCCTGCTGAAATGGGGACTGAGCAGCACTGCATTCTCCACCAGAGAGAGGCCACAAGATCCCTTATGGGAACAGTGATAGAAGGGAACCAGCTGCTGCAACCACACCAATGGGGACTTTGGGAACAGAATGAGTCAGTAGGCAAAACAGGAGACATGACCCACTTAAGCTTGCATGCTGGCTAGCAAAGGATTATCTGATGAATAATGCACCATAGCCGTAATCATTTAGCTCTCCAGAGCTTTCTGTGCTCTTGCAGTGTGTCATGTGGAAGTCCAGCACTGCTTCCGATTGCATCTTTTCTAAAGAATTCCATAAAATGGAAGAAAAATCAAATAAAAGACGTGCCCTCCACCCTTCGTGTTGCATAACATGCAGAGAACCCTTAAATTTCTCTTGACAGTTTTGCAACACACCCTATTTCTTGATAGGTTGGGACACTGCAAATTCTGCCTTAGGTCACAGCAGCAAGTCTGCTTGCTGCAATGAGGAATGTTACCCATGTGGTGCTCTGTGCTAGTGCTCAAAAACTGCTTGGACTTGAACTGACCCCTGTTTTTAAGCCCTGCTTGCACTGAAGGAGCCTTCCAGTGCTCTTTTCCCTTAAAGACAGTATCGCAGAGCATCCATCTGCAGGGGTGACATAATGAGGCAGAGGGGAGACATAAAAGGCTTCAAATGCTGCCTAAAAGATGGGGGAACAAAGCGTTCTGCTGCTCAGCGCTCCTTTCTGTCCTCTTCCACCGGGCTTTTTTTTACTCCTGACATTGCAAAGAGTTTGGCCAAAGCCGGAAGAAAGTTGGAAAGATCACCTTGTGCCTTTACTGGTCTTTGAATCAGAGGAAGGGAGAGGCAACTGCTGCAATACAAGCAGTGCTGAAATAGAAAAGCAGACCACAGGATGGCAGCAAAACAGCTCAAAGCATTCATCGCTTTGTGTTCTTCGGGGAGAGCCATGGCTCACACAGGGGTACAACAGCACAAGGCTGCATCCCAGCGTGAAGTCCTAGCAAAACCCTGTCCAGGTGGCAGAGCAAGAGACGCTCCTCTGCTCGTGTCTCTCGTGCCCTAAATGCAAGCCTCCGCCTGCAGGTCTCTTTGCAAAACAGCCACGTTGAGCAGGCAAACTGCAGCTGGCAACTGAATGCAGCTGAAGACAGCTGTGCAGCAATGAGAGAGTTTTGCTCGCTAAGTGATGTCCCACCAACCCCCCTGGGACACAGAGCAAAAAGATCAGACTTCCCTCTCCGCACCACATTTCTGATCTGGGGTTGCCTCCAGAATAGTGGGGACTGTTTCATAGAGCAGTGCCACGCACAGCCCTTAGAGCCAGCTCACCAGGAGCCGATTGCTGAACTGGATGCTCTTGTTTTACAGCCAGTTTCAACCCACGGTCATGGGAATTTTCCTCCTTCCAAGCGACTGAGGAAACACTTGGTATGGGTAAATCTGCCTTCAGTTTGAAAGGATCTAACACCCGTGCCACAGCTTTCCAGCTGTCTAACTGACCTGTCCTGCTTCCCCTCTCGGCTGTCCTGTCCCTGTCTCACAGAACCAGCTCTTATCTGGGTTATCAGCCGTGGCTGCATACACCCAAACGTGAGCTGGTGCTGCTCTAGGGCTGTGTGTATAGGAGGGAAGGGCCACCCTGGTCCTCACTGCTCAGACAGTGAGAAGAAGATGGAAAACAGACAGGTGCCAGTTTGTAAAGACCCTGAGATACCCAACCAACTGCCAAAGACCCTGAGACATCCAACCAACCGCCAAAGACCCTGAAATACCCAACCAACTTCCAAAGACCCTGAGATAACAAACAAACTGCTTCCACCAACTTGTCTGAGGCGAGCTGCAGGGGCTGGGGCAGGGCCAGGATCTGGCTCAGTTCCCCCCAGCCCTGACACAGAAGCATGAAGCTGCTCTCCTCCCTCTCCTATACACCTCTTCCTTACCACTTCAGTTCTCGGCATTGTGGCCTGCCCAGCGTTCACTGCCTGTACAGCACCCAGCGTGATGGGGAGGGGACTTTGTGGTGGCATGGGGAGAACCAGCAGCAACAAAGCCTTCCTTTCTCCCACCTATCCGTGCTCCCTCTGCCTGTTCCTGCTCACAGGGCCTTCCCCTTCCCCAAGCACTGCAGCCTCCTGCCCAGGGAGCCCTGGGCACCTGCACTCACTGCCTGTGCTGCAGACAAGGCTGGCTCTATCTCATCGCTCCTCTCTCACAATCGTTTTGGCAGCCAGGAGGGGAAGCCTTGCTTTAATTTAACTGGGCTTTGAGTAAGGCTTCAACAGCTCTGAGGCAAAGGAGCTTTGGTTGCCGTGTTGTTTTGCCATGTTATCCCAGTGTCTGGAGATACCGTTTACCTGCAAGGATGCTGCTCTTCGGTCACGCCTGCATTATGGGTCTCACCAGAAAGTTTCTTCCCTCACTGGCACCTCCACACTCACACACTGTGCACTGGGATCCCACCACTGGCTGCTCTCACTTAGGGAAAAGGGACGCAGCCATTGGTCCCCATTTTCCCTAAGCCATTTGGAGGCAGTTTTCACAGGGTGTGTGTTGAAATGCTTAGGTTCCCCCCTTGCCGCACGCAGCCCCCCGGAGTAACTCAACCTCTTCTATCTTCCAGTAGGCAATGGCACTAAGCTGCCTTTTCAGTTCTCCTCGGTGGGACAGAATCCGCCCGGTGACTTCAGCAAACAGTCTGATGGGAGCCTCTTCACTAAGACCGGTACTGGGCACTTAGGTGTTGCCCTCCTCCCTCCCTTCTGCCCCTTTTTTTAGGCAATAAGATATTTCATCCTGTTCTTGCTCCCGCCAGGAGGCCTGGAACAGCCCCACACCCGAAGATGAGAATTTGAGATGCTTTTAGGTGCTCGGAGACCGCAGGAGACGACATTCCCTTTACCCCTCTAGCTTTATCACTATTTCAAAACAGCTATTATCCTAAAAGAGTAATAGCCACCGAGCACAACCTTTAATAAAGCGATGCACTTAGCTGCCAGGTCTCTTTTATCTGAACCGGCATTCCCCACTCGCTGCCTCGTCATCCTCTTTTCACCACCAACCAGTTCAAGGGCACCCAAGGTTGAACCCAAGGGCACCAGCACCTGCCGAGCGCAGTCAGGTTGGATTAATTTGCAACTGGGAGATGGTGGGGAAAGCCCATTGCCTGGCAGCTCTGAAACTGGTGGTGATTCAGCAGGGCTGCTATTATTTCTGAATCAGAACTGAGCTGGTGCAGTGGAAGGAGGTTAGGGCTTATCGCATTGCCAAGGGTGCTGTCATTAATTTCTGACATGAAACCCAGGCCTCGGCTCTTTGTGCTAATTAAATAGCCTACAGTGTTCTTTGCAAGAGTCAGAATGCTTAGTTCAGGCCTTGGCCTAAATTTAATTGGACCGATCGCATTCTGCCTCCCTGCATTCCCCAGACATTTTAATTAGACAGACCTCCTGCACTCCCTTCTCCTAACCAACAGGGTGGTGGGATAGGTGTCTGTCCGATGGCTGCTGTGTCCCACCCCCAGAAGTGGCTGCATTTCAGTGTCAAGCAGTGCAATACTAATTACGTGGCACTTCCAGTCCTGCTGCTCATCCCGGTGCTTGCAAGGAGAGATGGGGATGGTGCCAGGGGCTGACCTGTAACAGGCTCTTTTATGTTGTCACAGCTTATCCCTCAATAGTGAGACATCAGTCTGCAAAAGTGACGCCACAGACATGGAAATCCTCCAAGCAATCTGTATTGGTAAGAAACAAACCCTGGGGATGAAAGCTTCAGCAAAGGAAATATCTGTTCTTAGGGGACCTGGGACTCCAGAGAATAGGGCTTCAGTCCTTTGGAAACAGGCGAGTTCAGGTCAGCAGCTTCTATTGTTTTTTTCTGTGGTTAGTTGCATCCAGAGAGGGATGCAGATTGACCCCCCTGACACCACAGTGCTGGGATGTAGGAATAATCAATATTTCGAAGTGACATTTTGAAAGGATTTTGCCCTGGTCTAGAATTCGATCCAGGCTTCTAAAAGCTATACAAACATTGCAGAAGACACACTGGAATCTGTAGAACATTTTCTTCCTGCACGGATATCATACACTCTTAATAGACTTTGACAACAAGAAAACACAGATTGTGTAAATAACTCCAACAGAGAACCATATAGAAGCATTATACTAATTACATCCTACAGTGAGCAGGCGCAATATCAAAGACGAGGGTCAGACAATGATGATAAATCACTACAACAGCTGTCAATGGCTCAGTTAGCACTACTGCCACAACACAGGCAACAGCACACGACGAGGGCCAGAGGATGGTAGTGCTGCAGTTCTCATGTGCAAGGTTAACTAAGAGTTAACCACAGAAATGCTGTGTTTATCCACTTTGTCTTAGCATCCCTCTGCACCACGATGCATTAAGATCTTGCACAAGCCGAGTTAAGAACGTCAGGTTTTTGCCCTCGTCTCTGCAGGCGAAACCCATTTTTGAATTCTCATTGTGCATTGGTGAGACATTATTTACCACTCCCTGGAAATAATACTTGCAAGGAGGAGGAGGCCAAGAGTCAAGAGCATTGCTAGACTGGAGGATGCAAATAGAAGGAATACACAGCAGTGAGAAAGGAGCTGCCCAAGGACTGCAGCACTATGTCTGCTCCATTCTAAAGGCCCCTCCAGGAGATGAATAGCAGTGCAAAGGACATCCTGACATAGGCTGTAGCACCTTCAGAAAGTCCAGCCTTGAGTATTTGAACATGCTACAGCAAAAACGCATCTAGGGAGCAGCAGTGAGAGGCAATATCTTCTCTGTCTTATGTTTGGTCACAGCCTTTCTAAAAGATCCCCAACTTCATCATGCCTGTGTCCACATGGACACTCCAGCCAATGGTTTTTAATACTGATACCCAACACCCACTTCCCTTCATCCCTGCTGAGAAGGCCTGATGATTTCTCCCACCCAAAGCCACTGCTCTTTTTGTCTCCTTCATGCATATGCTGCTGCTGGCTATTCTGTTTTTATAGCCTATATTCACCAGATATCCCTGAACCTAACAATTGAGTTGATAAATATAAGCATTAAGAAGTCCCAATATAGATACACTCCAGGCTGCAGTAGCTCTGCGTGAGCTTTTACGGTCTATTGGCCCAATAATCCAGCTTTTAAAGTAGTCTTAAATATGTATTTAAGTAATACACACCCTAAAAGGTCTGTAAATACAAATGTTCACAAAGAACTCCACTGTTTAAGGAGGAACGTCTTTTCAACCCAGAGGGACTTCTTTAAAATGAAGGACCCCTCTTCCATCTCCTAATTATTTTGTAATTGGAAGCCATGGAGTGAGAAGAATCTCAACAACATTGAGCAGGAGGCTCTGGGAGCTGGCACTGAGCAGCAAGATGGGTTGACTTGCATGTTCCCAGCCTCAACCAGTGCTCCTGGGAGGTCTCTCCCACCTTCTGCAAGCGAGATCTGGGCAGCAGATCAAACCTAAGACAGATCAGATGTTGCAAAACCAGGGCTGGCCCTGACTGCCTTGTCAACCACTTCCCTGGTGTAAGAATGTTCTCATGTCACCTTGGTGCTCCTCATGGCAGCATCCAAGCCGCCATGTGTAGGAGTTGCTTGCAAGAGGAGCGACAGGGGTTAACCCTCAAGTTTAAAGCCCTGCAGTCAGGGGGGCAACAAAGGTGAGGAAGAACTGATTGATTGCCTCAGTATTGCTGGATGCAGGCTAAGGATTTCACCTTTCAGTCAGTCACTAGATGGGCTTTTGTGTTCTGCAATCGCCCCCAGCCAACACTAGGCTGCACAATGAGCCTTTGCCACGTGTTGCTTGTTTGTAATGGTGTAGATAAGCATGAAATTGCTGGGGTGGGTCATGATGAGAAGAGGCGCAACTGGAGACTGTGGTAATAGGGCTGGAGACAGAGGAACGTGGCAGCTCCCCTAGGCTTTGCCCTTGCATCTCTTCCACTTATGCTCCTGCTTACCCAGACTTTTACATGGGGCCCTGCAACACGTGGAGGTGCAAATAAAAAAAATACTCCACTGTGGGAGAATTTCCATGCACACGAATTTTGGTTCTCCAACCAGAGAGCACAAGTAAGCACCGTGCAGCAGAGCCCATCGCTCACATAACCGTGCGTGGCTTTAAGTGTGAAAGCTCCCATGAGTTCTCAGGTTAGCGAGCAATTAAAAGACACTGACAGCAGCATAAAAATAGAGGTGACATTCCTCTTCTCCCAGAAACCTCTCATCAAGCCATGAGTCACAGTCTGAGAGTTTATATCATGGACAGACTCATTTGGCTTTTGCACGATGTCCATGCAAAGCATGAGCACAAATCAAACAGCATCACCATTTGCATTTGATGACTCTGGCTGAGAAACAAGGTGGTGCTGCTCTGCGGGACTGAAGGTGTTAAGATAGGAGTGTGTTCAATTACAAATGGTTGGGCTGCCAAGGAGAGTGAAGTATAGGTGGCCAGAAAAAGACAGAAGGTCAAACTTAATGCCCCAAATTCTCCATTGCAGTCACATTACCGTCCCTTTTACGTCAACAAAGGCAATGGAGCCACTTCCAACGAGGCACCTTGATTCCTGAAGATGTAGGGAAGAGCTGGCAGCACTTGGAGTGAAGACTCAGCTGCGGATTTTCATGGATGTACCTGCTACTATATTAACCTTGCTGCTCTAATCTCTGCCAGGGAGAGGGAAGGTGCAGAAGGGAATCGCCTTTTCTAGAGGAAACACGGATTTTTTCCAAGTCCACTTGCAAGCTCTGCAGGCCTTAACAACGTAACTCCACCCTCTGCTGTCACCTCCTTACTCCCCCTCTGCCATCACCCTTCCTTTTGCTCTGCAGAGCTCCTGCTCTGCTTCTCCAGGAAGCATGCATGCTTGGCTAGCACTCACCCTTCCCTTGCTCTGCTGCTCTGGTTGCCCTGCTCTCCAAGTGACCATAGCTAAATCCTGCTGGAAAATCCCAAGCAGGCGGGTTCTCCTCCTTGAGACCCTTCCTCAGCTCAGCTCTGCTCCCACTGGGCAGCAAAAACCAGCAATGGGACCTATGGAGCAGCCCTACTGCAGCCCGAGGCCACCGCTGGCAGAGGGCAGAGAGATTCCGTATGGCATTAAAGAACCCCTCCAGCCACCTTTTCAAATTAAAAAATAGATAGAAAATCCATCCTACTAACGGAAGATTGATGAGGTGCCGCAGGTATTGTGTGTTTTGTGTTTTTTTTTTCTTTCTATTGTAAATTCCCCTAAAACAAAATTGGTTGATATGTTGTGGTTCGGGCATTTTTCCAGCAATAATGCCATCGCTGTTTGCTCAGGGTAGTGCTTTTAATTTGTCCCTGGGATAGATGAATCGTATCAGCACCCAGCCAGCGCTTGCTAGCCTCGCTGTGATCTCCCTGAGATTATTTCCCTTCCCCTTGGATGAAGCAGAGGGGTCAGGTCCTCGCCAGCCCACCCATCGGTGGCCCATTGCAGGGCCAGAGCCCTCCAGCAGCAGAACAGAGAAACAAGAGCTGACAGCTGCTTTGCACGGTCTGCTCTGTCCAAATGTCTCTGGAACGGCTCCTCCCTGCCTTTCCTACCCCCGAAAGCTTGCAGCACCTGGCTGAGACAGCTCTCACCCACCTCTCCCTGAAAACTACTGATTTGCTAATCTCTGTGCAATGATGCTCGCTGCTTCTTAACCCCATCCCTCAGATGAAACTGAGGCTGAAAGCTGGTTGCTCCAGAATACTTGAATGGCACCTATGTTACACTTACATTGTTTCTTTCTGATTTTTTTTTTTTTACTTTATTATTTTATTTTTTTTTTAATGACCAGAGGGAAAGGAGGTAGCGTGGTGAGGAAGGACAGGAGGAAGGAGAAACTGGGATAGAAGGTAGAGTTGCTAGGAAATACACTGTGGGACTTGAGTACGTGCAAGAGAAAGGATAACAGAAGCCCCCAACCCTCCCTCCCCCCAAAAAAAGGAAACAACTCATTGACCTTTTTCTCCCTGAGCAGGCACCTGGTTATCACTTTGGTTATCACCACCCCCATTCCAGTGGAAGCTTCCACCTCCTCCTTTCTATTTTCCAAAACATGGGCACAATTCCACCCCTCCCCCCAGCCCCCACTCCAAATCTTGGATATTAAAGCACCCTCCCTTCTTGCTTGCCCTAAAACAACTCTGCTGTGGCAACAGCTCAGATGCCAAGTGCCCATGGGTCCCTGTGGTCCTGAGACCACAGCAGGTTGGGGGGAGCTGAGCATCCCCTCCCTCCGCTGCCCCCGCTCCAATCCCAGCCCCAATCCTTTTCTCCCCTTTCCCTCCTCACTTCCAGGGCCTCATTCAGATCTCACACACACGATAAAATCCATCAACAACAACAAAGCTGCCCCTCACCCCCTCCAGCTGGGTCCCCCCCAATCCTTGCTTCTCCCCAGCCCTGCTTGCAGGGATGCAGGGGAGGGGGCACAGCTCCTGCCCCCTGCTGGACCTCCTGCTGAGGTGTGTTCTGCATGAACTGTTTTTATCGTGTTTGTCTTGATTAGCAAAGCAAGAGGAATTCCACCTCCTCAAACAGGACAAGACTACGCTGATGTAAACCGGGCCCTTCACGTGTGCAACACATACTGTAGAAATAAAGGAGAAAGCTCCATGTCTGACAAAAACCCCCCTGAGGACAAAGTGTCTGTCTTTGGTGTTTGTATGCTTGTAGCAACGAGTTGAAGCCCCTTCAAAATCATAGAATCATGACAGTTGGAAAAGACCTCTTTGATGGTCAAGTCCAACCCCAACTCAACTCACTGCTCACGTCCCTCAGTGCCTCATCCCCATGGCTCTGGAACACCTTTAGGAATAATGATCCCCCCATCTCCCTGGGCAGCTGTGCAGTGCAGCACCACCCTTTTGGAGAAGAAACATTTCCTAATATCCAACCTGAACCTCTCCTGGCGCAACTTGAGGCCATTACCTCCACTGCCACTCTGGTGGTGTGATGTCTATAGGGACGTGCAGGTCTGCCCAGCATGGCTGACTCACAGGTACCCACCACACCAGCTTGTTTTCTGCAAGGACACCCCCTGACCTCTCTAATTTCTTGTTTATGCAAAGGCTTTTCTCACTTACGAACAGGAGAAAAGTCCCTCATGGGCTAAAGCTGCAGAATCAAGGCAAGGTTTGTTTGTTTGCCCCAGAGATGACAGAGCTTTCAGTAGATGCCTGGAAAACTTCCCTCCAGGTTCTGAGCACCACCTGCCTCCCCCCAGACCATCCCTGCCATCCCTGGGCAGTGAGGGCACTACTGCCTCACTTGAAGCCAGTAAATCCTCCTTGTTTACCCCACACAGGAGTTACCAGAGAACAGAGCTAAGCTCCTTCCCATCAATTCCATTCACTGCCTCCATTACTGTTATTACTGTGATTAAAAAGCAATCAAAGAGAAATCTTTTTCCTGTCCTAAAATTGCTGTAAATGTCTCGGTTCCACCACTTAAGCATGAGAAGAGCAAGCTCTTCTCACACAAGCTCTCAGACTCTGCGATGCTGGAGAACGTAATGGAGATGATCACCCAAGCAGCAGCATCAGCAGCAATGTGGGGCTTGCAGGAATGAACCTGACAGCTCAGGGAGCCCAATGCCACGTGCACAGCAATGAGCTTTGCAGCCTGAAAGTGCGTCCAGTGCTCAGGGCTCTGCTCACCCACTGTCTGGGGTTTGGGGTCACAGTCAGCTCTGTAACCCCAGCAGATCCCTGGGAGGTGCCATGGGGATCTTGGAAACCCAGAGGGCTGCTTTGGGGCCATGCACTCAGGAAAGGATGATTGCACAGTGCCCTTTGGAGCAGCATCATGCTGCAGCCTTGCTTCCATCATGACCCCATCGTGCACAGCTTGTGCACGAGGTTTGCTTGGGGAACAGAGGTCTCACACCAGTAAAACAACAAATTTATGCTGAAGTTTGCTAGCACACAGGTAATTCTGAGCTAGAATGATGAATGATCTGTGCCAGTGCACAGAAAAGTAAATAGCACAAGGTCAGCCCCTCTGTTTGGGTGTAAATTGGCTGCAGTAGCCAGCTAGGAATCAAAGCAAGCAGCTCCAAAAGCTGATCTGCTTTAATAATTCATTCCCTTCACTTAATCATTTGACTTCTGTCACTGGAGCAAGACAGACCACTGTTTTATCTTCACACATATTGACTATAAAGTTTTAAAATGAACAATTCTTCAGCAGCATAAACAAGAATAATAAAATCTAATCGCTTGTGAACCTTTATGCTTTCGCAATACTTCTGCAGCATAAATTTGCCAGTCCTTTGCACAAAGATAACACAGAAATAAAGTGCTCGAATTTGCAAATTAGCAGGCATAAAACACAGGGACGTGCTCTTAGTGGAACTATTGGGATGCTCACACCAGGGATAGGTGTTGGAAGTGTCACTGTTGGGATCTGAGCTGTAGGTAAAGCGTTTGCAGTCCTCAGGCTGTGGACCTGCAGAGCATTTCCTGCAGCAAAATGCTTTGCAGGGCTGTGCTGAGTTCTGTTTCTTTTGGGACCCTTGGTGGAAGCCTGGCTCCAGCTCCATCGATGCACATTAGCACTCGGTGCTGCCCCGAATTCCCCGCTCCAGCAGTCTGACAGACCCCATTACCTTTTCACGTGCCATTTGCCTGCTGTCAGAAGCAAGAAAGCTTCGTAACAGGGAAACCTTTAAAGGCCACAGCCTGCATATGTGTGCTCTTTACGCCCAGCCTCCTTCAAAGCCAAGATTTACTTCACATTTTCTCTTCCCACTCGGGACCTCCAGGGGACGACAGCTCCATAGCCATGCTGCCTGCCTACTTATGGATTCTGCGAGTACTCCCCCATTGCAAATCCTGGAGGATTTAATATCCACTCTGTAATCTACTGGCACCAACAGGCATTATCTAACTAAACCTTAAATTGAAAATGCTAGTCTTTCCATTTTCCCCAAGTCGTTGTGAAAAAGTCAGGCTCTCGTAGTCCGATGTAATTTACTCTGGCTCTAATTAAAATACACCGCTCAGCTACTGCTGGAAGGATGCTCAGCAGTGCTGTGGGCACACCGGGGCCACACGGCCCTCAGCTCTGCTCCTGCTGCTGTCCCATGCATGAGCAGCACGCCAAGCTCTGAATGCCTCTGCTTTGGCTCATATTTGGGTTCCCAACCCATTCCCAGTAGCGGTCAGCAGGGAAACTTCAGTTTCAGGTGTTCACAGAAGCACTTTGCACCCAGGGCAGGCACGGTGAAACTGAGATATGCATTCAGTGCAGTCTGAGAGAGGCTGATGAAGCACATTTCTCACCTGGACCTTTCTGTGTCATCATGTGTTTTCAAGGAAAAGAAACAAATTTCTGCGTTTCCTCCTCTCTCTCATTCATCACAGCCCATTTTGGCTAAAATGCCAAAGTCTAAACACAGGTCTGAAATATCCAATTACGACTTTGAAATTATTAGGAAAAAAATAAAACTAAAAGCCTCCTTCCCAATCAAGGCTGTAGTTAATACCAGCTTTCCAAGTGAGTGAGGTACAGACCCTGCTTTGCAGTTATCAATCCCCACTGACACGCAGTAAATGGGGAAGGCAGATTTTTGGGGGGCAGTCACTCAGGAGATGCAAAAACAAAGATGGAATTGCAGAGCAGGTCCACCTGGTTCAGCAGCCACCCGACAGTGCCAGATGCTTCAAGGAAGATGTCAGCAGACAGATGTGGGATAAACTGTGTTTCAGGAGAGCTGTTTCCTCCTGACCTCACAAGTTTGTACTTAGCTTATGTCCTTAATTAATAACCTTTGTGGTATTTTTATATCCTGCTGGTTCCATATCTGATGTGGCTTCCTGTTGTGCAACAGATGAGCATCCCTGGCATGTTTATTTCCCAGCACTGGTAGCAAACGTGAATCCCTGTTTCCGAGACTACAGGGAACAAAACCACAGAGCAGGTGAGATTTGCTTAAGGTCAAAAAAGCACTTTGTAGCAAAGCGAGGACTTGAGGTCTGATCTCCTGCTGGGAGGGGATTGTTTCCCTCAAACACACCTAATCCTACTTGGAATCCACTTGTCCCTCAGCTCGGGAACGCATGGTGGCATTGAAGCTCTGTGACCTACGCTCATAAAAACTATTTCTATGAGAACAACTGTTGTGCAGGCATCTCAGTGCCTTCAGAAAGCACGTGGCAGATGGAAGATGCTGTTGGTGTAGGAAACACAAGGTGACAGCGAGCATCTTCTATCCGAGGAGGTCAGGGAGACCATGGATGATGCAGGGCTTCGCTCCTCCTGCAGTGCAAAGGGAATGGGGGTTGGTAAGGCAGAATTTGGTGCGTGAGGCAGTTGGACACAACCCACGGTGGCAAAGAGCACAACTATTTGTACACAGCATGTGGTCAATAGGGTTAATATATTGGGTGCAACACGTGGGAGGCGATGGAAAGTTGGGAAAACGCGCACGATAGGAGAAGCAGGGGAACTTAAAAAGAATAATGCACTTCCAGAATAGGAAAAAATAATGTGAGAGAAGGAATTTTTTTTCCCAGCTGAAGCATTTACGGTTCAATATTCTTTTAAGAGACATAATTTCAGGGAGATGTAACGACTGAATATTCCCAAATCCATTAGCTTCTGCTGAAAGAACAGCTGCATGGGAAACGTAGGGAAAGAAGAAGAAAAATCCCATCCCAGCCTGCTGTCATGCTCACCAGGCAAAAGGGAATTTTGCCTTTCATGGCTAATGTGATAACTTTGTGTTGTCATTACCCAGAGAAATGATTAGCCCACATTTGAGCCTCTCTGGATGCTCTGCTCCCGTCACACTGAAATGTTCCACTGAAATATTACGTGGGGTTAAAAAAGAGCTGTAGGACTGACTTAGACTGATGAAATAAATGAAGGAGGTCAGAAGCCCCATGGTGCACAATTGGAAACACAGAGCTCATCTCCAACATAGGGCAGCAATTCTGGGCACCCAACTCCTACCACAGACCCAACTCTTTCCATTGCAGTGCAACTCGCCAAGATGTTCCATGCCAAAGCAGCTGCATAGGAGTTCAAAGCCAAGTGCTGTGCTATTATACTGTATTGATACGGCTATTAGGAACGCAGGGCATCACTTTCTATCATATGCAGATAGAGTTATGGCCAGTCAACTCAGCCATGCTAATTGTTAGGGTTTTTTTTAAGGGTAATGTCTTCTCACTTCACAGATAAGACAGGCTAAGAGTATACACAGTAGCATGGCTAATGAGCGCTAATTTGTTAAAGGAGCAATTAATTTCCGTGAGAAGTCCTCACTTTCCCTGGCAAAGTCAAGATGGGTTCCTCAGACGTGCTGCCACTTGAGGGAGGTTTGCTCTCATTCTGCTCAGTGCAGAGAGCACCCAGTGCCAAGCCAATGGCTCTCACCAAACGTGACACCCGTGCCTTCCGTGTGACCAAGGAAATGCCCCTTCACTCCCACAGCAGTGCCAGCCTGGCACAGCCCAGCAGCACGCAGCCCAGCTCCTCTCCAAGGCGACTGCATATCAAATAGAAATCACACAAGCACTCTTGATAAACAGCAGGCAGCCCCTCTCCTGCCAGCTAACAGGATTAATCTAAACGCACACAGACACAGCTGGGCAAAATCAAAACATTGAGCTGAGACTAAATTACACCACTTAATGGCATAATGTCTTGGAGGCTTCCACTCCATCCCTGCGATTTCCCTTGCTGGTAGGAGGAGAAACTGCAGCCATGCTGGGTACCAGAGCCCAGGGGTGAGACCCAGCAGCTCGTGCTGGGTGCGAGTGGCTGCGTGCTCTTTAAGGATAACTCCAAGTCTGTATTTCATGGCAGAAGGGAAAGATACTTTCTATTTAAAGCAGGTAGGTTAAGAGTTCAGGGAAGGAGGATGAAATGAGATCATGGGAGGAAAGGTTCTTGGAGATGTAGGGATTTGGGAGGGGAGATAGGCTGGCACTTGGCAGACACAAAATTACACAGGGCAATTTGTACTAGGAACTGTTCTGACCCCATCTTAAATCAGTTCTGCAGAGCCTCCCCTGAGGTCCCACAGTAATTTCCTTCAGCTTTTACTCAAAGGCCAGACTCTCCTCTAGGCAACTTCTTTTTCACAAGTTGCTTGGGTGATCTTAAATGGCAATTGCATTACCAGTAAGACCAGTTTCCCTCATTTCTGCCAATCAGCACATCACAAACTCTGTTACTTGCCACAAACTCCTGCCTTAGGCTGGGGTTGCAGCAGCATTTGAAGCCCCAAGTCCCCTGTAAGCCTGATGCTGTGACCAGATCCCAGCTGGGCAGAGGAGCTGCAGCACTGTACCCACCAGCAGAGCCCTGCAGGGAACAAGAGCTGCCACTCACTGCCCCACTCCATCCTACATACGCTTTTCTCCCACAGCTTATTCCTCCTTGTGTGTGTGTATGCCTCCTAATGGTGCTCACTACGGTGCATTTAGCCCAAGCATAAACTTTTCCAAGGGAAATGGCAGTAGGAGAGATGCATCTAAGATTGGACCAAGCCCTGGAAAGCCTCCATCTGATCTTGGATTGCACTCTCCATTTGACATCTGCTTTGGCTCCTGGCTCAAGAGTCAAAGCAATTGAAGGAAGCTGGGAATGCCAGGCAGCAGAATGGAAGAACCAACTGGGAGAGAACCACTGCCCTCTGCTCGGCCCAGTCACAGTTCATCCATGTCATGGGCTCACTTCCCATCTGAAGAAGCTGTATATTTCTATGGCATTCCAAGTACATCTAGATACAGGGTCACCTAAAGTCCCAGACAAGGTACTTAAGGACAAAGAATGGTCATACACCCCTCCATCTGTTACTCCTTCCCTCATTATTTTAAGCACTCCTCAATAAGCTGTTCTTCCAAGCCAGTCATTTCTAGCTCTCTTCCAACCTAAGCCATTCTACTGGGATTCTGTAGGTATGAGGGTGGCAGGGTGAGAGCACCTTTGTTGGGTATATTTGCACTCTATACCCTTCAGACATTAATTAGTCACAGCATTCAGAGACATCAGACTGCTGATCTTCTAGAACCCCTACTTTTTTTCCCTTTCCCTCGTACTCCTCTGGAGCAAGGCTTACCTGCCCTCCCCATTTGCAGCACAGCGTTTGAAAAACAAAACCAGGCAAACAATGGTTGGCTTTGCGTGCAATTTTCTTTTATCCTAAGAGACTGCAGAGATAAACCTCACAGTCCCAGCAGCAAATCAAGAAATCCTGCAGCACAAATATCTAAAAATATTTTTTTACAATAGTCATCTTGCAATTTACATATTTGCTCCCAGTCTCCCTGTCTAATTAGACTCCGAGTCCCATATTCACTTACGCTGGCAGATAGCTCTATTGTTTTCATGTTTTGGGTCTGTGAATGTCTGGAGAGTTACAGTATAATCCCATTTACCCCTCTGGTGAAGGACGAGGTGAAACCAAAGAGAATTGAATGCTGAAGTGGGAAAGAGCCTATGCTAATGTAATCAATGCTATAGGGCCTCCATGCGGAGCTCAAACCTGGGGCAAAGACTGATCATCTCATTGAATTCAGAGATCTGCTGGAAGAGTTTTCACATGAGATAGGAAGCAAACAACTGCAATACAATACAAGGAGAAGTCACTGGTCAGGCACTGGCACAGGGAAGTGAGACAGTCAGCATCCCTGGAGGTGTTCAAGAACTGTGGAGGTGTGGCACTTGGGGACATGGTCAGTGAGCATGAGGGGGGATGAGTTGGGGTTGGACTTGGAGATCTTAGACATCTTTTCCAACCTTAATGATACTATGACTCTACCAAAAGGAAAAGCCAACGTGTAAATCTGTAGATGTGAGTGGAGACATCAGTGACAAGGACCACAGAGGCAGAAGGAGCTCCCAGCGATTGCACCTGGGTTATCCACAGGCTGAGAGCTTCAGTGTGCTGCTGTCTCCTCTGTAAAACAAAGCCAAAGGGAACAGGATCCATTCACACACAAGCTGTCTCCTACATTTGCACAACATGGAGAAAGCAACCTTGAAGCAAAACTGGAGCAAATGCAGCTGTCGCTTCACAGCACAGACAAATGATGGGCTCCCAGAGAAGCCAAGATATGCTTGGGAAGAGCAGGCTCTGGGATGCAGCCACGGAGACATCAGTTCCATAATCGATGCAAGGCACTTGGCACGATGTCTTCTCAGCTGGATTTGTGAGCTGGGTGCTGGCCAACCCTGATAACTGCAAGCATGTTCACGAGGATGTGGCCATAAATCACAAAGTTCCCAGCACAGCAGCAGGTTGAGCTGCAACGACCACACCAACTGCCACCAGTGCTCAGCAAAGAGCATTGGGAAATATCCCCCAAAGCGTAAGTGTGACGAATAGGAAGGGAAAATGCCTGAACAAGCCCTGAGAGCAAACCACGTTCATCCCTACAGACGATGCTTTCCATTTTCTGGTGCCAGAGAAGCAAGCTCTGCTGACAGAGCAGAGCTCATGGGTTCTGTCTGTGGTACCCATACAATGCAAAGGTGTACCAGCAGTGGGTAGGGCAGGCTGAAGGCAACAGATCAGCCCCAATCCCCTTCAAAAATAGCTTTCTGATCCAAAGCTTTTCAGCTTTTTTTTCTGTTTTGTTTTTCAGAAGTCTAAGCTGCTTAGATGTTTTGCAAGAAAGCAGGAGATGCGGTACTAAATCAGCTTTGAGAAAGTCCCAGTACACCCATTTTCCTTAGCACAGTAAATAAAAATAAAGAATGTAGAAGTTCTCAATTTTCTTGTATTTTCTACGTGATAAGACAGCACAAAAATGAAATGATCTGAAAAGACAAGAATTGAGGAAATTTTATTCTAAGTCAGTGCCTGTTTCCCCGCCATGCGAAGGGATGACAGCATCTCTATCTGAGGGATAGAAGCAAGCTCCCTTGAACAGTGTGTGCAAAATCCATTTGCTATTCTTGCATGAAAGGGGCCATTGAGATGTGTGGTATTAACTGAGCCTTTGTCTGATATCCTGCCAACTTATCTGAAAACCTCCTTTTACCCACAGCAGGGTCAACAGCCACGAGGGCTGCTGAGACAGTGCTGTGCTGCCGGCACAAAGAGCCCATCCTGGCATTTTGTCTGGGACAGAAACGAGCCTCTAAGCTGAGGATTTCTCTCCCCTTGGTGAATACATTAGTCAGAAAAGCATCCGAGGAGCAACCCTGATGTGCCACAGACTGACCCGAGGGGAGCTAATGGGCGAAAGAAATTAGCTAGTGGCTAAATTCTAGCTCCCCGGTCCTGACCTATTTGTTTTCTAAAACACAGAATCCAAATCATTTTGATTTTTTTTTTAATGTAAGAGATGCTCCAGGGATGTGCATGGCTCAAGAGACTGCAGAGCTGTTCCACCTGCAGGCTGGCACCGAGCTGGACCTGCTCTGCTCTGGCACACAGGGGGCTGACAACCCTCAGGTGTGTGTGGGATTTTTAGGCTTCGTGGCTCAAATCTGACACCTGGTTGCTGCTGGTGCCACCAATATGAGGTGACTTTCTGCACGAGTCTTTCAGTGCTGCTGTGCATGACCAGACAGGGATGGCAAGACCTCTGCTCAGTGCATTTGCTACATTTTCTCTGTGATGGGAATATATGCCCAATTATATACTTTGCCAGTCTGCTTAAATTGGGATCTTGCTGACCCTAAAATGAACCTGACTTTGATAGTGTGAGAACCTTTATTTGCTGTGGGACTAATAGAGGTCTTCCAGGAACACAATGCTCTTCTGACAGTAAAGCTATGCAATACCATCCTGCCTCAGTGCTCCTCTCACACTGAGGAGAATTGTCAAGGAGGCAGCAGCATTAATTATTGATCCCAAGCAGAATTAATAAAGAAAGAACATCTCCTACCGCTGATGAAATGCTCTGTGCCAGATTTTTTATTATTATCCTGAAGTCATCAGCAGAAAAAAGACAACAGCACGCAGCTCCCTTCATGCCCAACAAGACGCAACACCTCATTTCTGACAAGGCAGAAAGAACTGCAGAGCAGCACAGGGTGCAAAGGAGTTTGCATCCCACGGCCACACCTGAGCCAACACCTGGTGCAAGCGCTGGGCCCCGGGGGTTTGCTTGCTCAGCTCCACAGCTGCCCACCCCTATAGCTGGGAAGGGATCTGATCCCCAACCTGTGCCAGCCAGCTGCAGGCTTGCAGCAGCTGGGTTGCAACATCTTGGAGAACCTGACAGCCTGTGTGGGCTTGCTGCTGACTGGACAAGCACAACCACATCCCAGCAGAGGAAACAGAGCAGTGCTTGGGGCTTTCAAGAGCTCTGGTTCCCCTTGCCCCAAGAATTTCAGCAGCAAACCTCTCTGGGCACCGTCTCATTTCAAGGCTGAAATGCTCAGGTGCAGTATTTCTCATTTTTGAAATTAAGATGATTACTCATTAGCTTGGAGAACTGCTTCCCAGGGCAATGCCTCTCCAGGGACCACAGCTTCTGCTTACTATGGACATCTGAAGCTGATGGGAATTTTCCCCCATTCTCTTGCTAGCACCTACATAAATATTGACAGTGCATTTAAATCTACATAAATTAGCCCCTTCCCTCTTGCCTCGATGTTTAGGAAAGCTCTAATCAGCAGAAAAGAAGGAAAGAACAGGCTGAAAATAAGGGACCAGATCCTCAGGTTGCATCGAGTCTGAGCAATTCACCTCCTGCTGAAGTCACTCTGCTTTACACCACCTGATGGGTAATGCAAAGGTTCTCCCATTGCCACGAGTCAGGATGGTTTATGACCCAGCTCTATTTATTTGCACCTACAAACTAACATGCAGTGTAAATTACAGCAAAGGGAGGGGACATTTTTCTCCATCCAGAAAGCTCTGCATTCATCAAGGTTAATTGTAACCGGCCGTTAGCTCCCTCAAATAAACAGATATATTGCTCTGACACAGAATAAATCCACATAAATTATGCTAGCGAGCAGGCTTATGAAAAAGTTTAATCAAAGTTTTGATATGGAGCTGCCATCAATAGAAAAGTTCCACTTTTCAGCACTCTTATGTCCACAGCGATGGGAATGGAGGGCTTTGATCCACGAGGGTCAGAAATGTGCTATTTCCAGACTTGGGGAACCAGGAGATGGAGGTCCCTTCTCGCCAGTCCTGGCTGCTCACAGCACATCCTCCTGCATGGCTGTGGTGGCAGCAGCAAAGGGAACTGCCTGAGCAGTTCAGGGCTCACAGACAATTGCTGTGAAGTGGATGATGGGACTGTAATTTCCTGTCTTATGTTGTCAGCGACTGGCAGCAAACTCAATTAAAAGTTGAGGCCAGAAGGGGGAAAAGAAAGACGTGTGTGTATACATATATATGTGCACGCATACGTGCCTGGGACAAAAAACAATGGCTGAAATGTCCCTGTGCCCCAGCAATAGGATGGGTCTGTTTCTGAGGAAGAATGGAGGGAATCAGAACATGCTGAGAGCACAACCAGGATGGAATCCAGCTGACAAATCACACTGAGAAAAGATCTCCCAGGCACAGGAGGCAACAAAATGCAGTTCTGATTGAGTTGACTTGCGCATAAAAATGCTTTAAACAACAACAACAGAAAAGAAGAAAAAAGAAATTGAGAGCAAATCCTTTCATATAAGCTTTTAGTCCTGCCTCAAATCTATAACTTTGCTTACGAGTTCCTCTGCCTTCACTTGCTCAACAAGAAAAGAAGGAAGAGGTGAAGCCAGGATGCGTCCCTCCCCAGCTCTGACATAAAGGTACATCCTTTAAAGGAGCTTCTCTGGAAGAGGAGTCAGGCACTGGCACAGATGGAGGTGGAGGGGTCACCATCCCTGCTCAGGAAACGTGGGGATGTGGCACTAAGAGATGTGGGCATGGTGGGGGTGGGCTGGGCATGGGGATCTTAGTGGACTCTTCTGACTTTAATGGTTCTATGAGCTTGTTTTCCTGGAATTAAGGCAGCAAAATCTTAGGCATCACACTATACACTCAGCTCTTGCACTACATCCCAAGCTCTGCCCTACAGCTGGCCAATGTTGTGCCTTTACAGCACCAGCTTTGGTCTCAGCCCTCTCCACAGAGCTCTGTTCCTTCTGCTTTGGTGTTAGCCCTGGGTCAGCACCCCAGAGCTGCAAGTCCCAGCTGCCCAGACAGGTAGCTGGAAAGCTCCATCAATTCATGATGGGCAACAAGAGAGTTCTGTCTGTGGTCACCCTTCCTGGCATTTTGCAACCCTTGGGCACAGCCCTTCTCCATTTGCTGGAGTCCTACCAGCTTCTCACCTGTAACCAGAAGCCAGAACTGTGCTTCATTAGCGCCCATTTCAGATACATGACTTAATTGTCAGCTTGGGAGGACAGCTTTAGTGTCACAGGGAGAAAAGGATCCTGAGAACTGGGCCAGGAGTTGATGCAAGGGAAGCGCAAAGAGTACAATAAAGAATGAAAAGGGATGCAAATCTCACAGGGCCGAAACTGCTTTAAAACATTCAGCTTTGCAATTTTGTGCTCCCATCTCACTGCAACGCAGGCCAAAATGTGCTGAGATGTCCTACCAACCTGCATGCCACCCATCTCATCCCACCCTCTGCACAAACCCTGTGTTCCTGTCTGTCCTTGCTCAGCATTGCTGCTTGAACTGTTTTTTCCTCCTTTCTGTGGTGGAGGAACATCAGTGACCACCACTGGAGGGCCCACAAGATGTTTCAAGGAGTCCACCCTACACATGCCACCCCCTGGAGTTAAAATATAATGAGCTCTATAAATAATAAATAAATCAGCAATTCTTTTTCATGTCTTTAGTGAGGCTATTCTCTAAGGCTACATAGCTTTTAGAATTCTTAATGCAAGCGCAAGGGGGGAGCTAGAGAGTTTTTCTTCTTGATTTAAAAATAAATACATGATTCCTGGACTTGAAGCATTAAGTAAGAAATGAAGCAAATGAAAGCTGATGAAATCATCTCTTTCTGTCCCGTGCAGGGGAAAAATAAAAGGAGAAAAGTGGACCAAGTTTTACAGGGACTCCCCCAACATCTGCTCCCAAAACATAGCAGCAATATTAGCACAATCCCCAGAGATGGTGGTATGAGGTCAATTCAAGCAAAATGCCATTGATGAAACTGAGGAAAGCCAAAGAAAAACCAGTCTCCTACTCCTGAGCTCTGTCTCAGCACAGCCTGCTCTGCCCGCTTCCTTCCTAATGAGGCATTTTACAATGCTGATGAGAAAATTCCCCGGTGGAATAGGAGCACCAGGGTGGGGATTGAGGATATGCTCAAATTTATATACAGTAATATGAAGGAAGTGCACAGGAAGATGAGCAACGGTAGGGAAATGGAGGAGAATCAAGCTGAGTCCCTCTATGGCACAGATCTCAGGGTGTGCAGCATCTCTTTACCTCCATCAGCCTTCTCCCTCCCCCAGAGAAGAAGCCAAAGCAATGCATGGGAGATCCGTGCTTCTTATTTATGAGAGCCTTCCACCCAGCTAGCTGAGTCCAACAGAGCATTCTTCTGCTTTTGTTTTCCCAAGAATCAGAACAACGCCACTAATCCTGCAGAATAATATTAATGTAATCAATATGATTATGCCCAAGAGAAAACGTCAGCCACTGCACAACAACACAGCCAAAGGGGCCCAGTAACAGAACAAAGGCAAGGACAAGAGCTTATTTTTGGGTCTGTTTTGTTCTTCTGTCATTTTCTATCCATTTTTCCTTGCACTATGCAAATGGAAAAAGATAGAGCGTAATGCCTGGGCCAGCCTTGTGCTATTGCCAAGTACTGGAGAGAGACCCTAAGAGAGGATACGTGCTCTGCAGGCCCTGGGTGGCAAGCAGCAGCATTTCTTCATACTTGGAAAGGCTCAAGATGAAGACAGAACACTGATTACCTGAGATACAGAAAGCACTTCCCCACACAGCTCTAATTAAGTGATTTTCTAGTGCTCCCACAGCCCTACCTGGATGAGAACTCGCGTCCTGTACTCATACTTTGAGACTGCATTTAAGGGATGAGTCACTTCCTGCTAATTTGGGAAAACCTGGGGTTTGCTGGTGAAAGCACTGAGTCTTCCATGCTGAATATCTGGGAGTTTGTCCCCAGCAGAGCTGTGCCTGCACTCGGGGCTGCTCACAGCTGAGAACCTTCCCTTTAAGTTCCCCTCTTGAGGGGGGTCAGCATCTCCTATTCCACCCCACCAGAGTCCTTTCAATCTTTTTCCTCCTATCTTTTTTCCTTTTAATCTCCCATCACAATTCCTTCTAAAAGCTCTGAGATGGTCCCCAGAGGCCACACAAGAAAACAGAAATTGAATGAAGATTAAAACTCTGATTGAGAGCTGCTAATGTCCCTCAGGAGTTGCACAAACATCCACTTGGAGTAGATCCCATCTGCATGGCAGCAAAAAGTGCTCAAGAACAAACCTTGAAGGTTAGTTGAGTTTTCTCTTGGCCTAGCATCTTTTGGCTTTGCCTTCTTTTCCTTTGCATTAAGGACTGTGGCCACATCCAGATCAACAGTGGTCACAGGGCTTCAACCAGTGCGCTGGGAAAGCCTGGATGCTCTCCTAGAATGTTTCAGAGCTGTATCTGCCTGCCCAGGTGCCTTCACACCCTGAATTCTCACAGCATGAAGGGCTCCAGCTCCCCCCGTTCTCTTGTGATGCTTTTGTTTTTGCCATACACTTTTATGTGTGTACACGTGTTAAATCTGGACAGGAATGTGTTTGAATGCTCAGCCAGATTAACTTGGGTTTTATTTACTCTTGCTGGAACTTGCACTCCAGCACCTGGCTGACGTGATATTAATTGTTTCTGTTTCATTATCCCTACAAGGACTGAGGGGAGGGAGGGGGATGAAGAAAGCCTCCTATCCCTCGTGAACATCTCTCAGCTCCCTTGGATTCCTCAGCAACCTGTTACCAGCTCTGAGTCCCTTCTGAGCCGTTAACCCCACCTCTGCTCATCCCTCCCTGCCTGTCTCCAATGGCAGTGATGCTACCCATGCCTTCATCCCAGAGCCCCAAACTCCCATGTATTCCTGTCTGTGGGGTCAGGGTGCAGCAGAGCTGCTCAGGGCACTGACCTGCTGCTGCTTGCTTCCTTCCCAAGCGATAAGAGGCAGCACCAGGTGCCTCTCACTGCCTTGCTGTGCTGGCAGGTTATTTATATGCAAATTTCTTGTCTGTATGGGCTGCTTATAAACATGATAACAAAGTCTTCCATGGAGATGGGCTGTGGGTGAGGCGTGTGAGGGCCTTTTGATCCAGCCAGGAGAGTTAATGTAGTGTTACCCACAACCAATTAAGTGTTTGCAGGCAGAAAGTGATGGCTGCTCTGCTGACACACCTCGTTATGCAGCCGGGAGCTGGGCAAGGCAGAAGAGAAGAGCATCAAGAAATTAGTGCAGGTGCAATCAGGGGCACAGCTTTCCTAAGTGGTGCAATTCTGTTCCTAGAGCTTCTACAGCAGCTCCTGGGCTCAATTCTTGCTGCATTTGGGGCTGCAGTGAGCCCGAGCCCTGCCTGTCCTCCCCTCTCCTCTTAGGGTTTGTCACCCTGGTGCTCTTCCCCTCCCCAAAACTGCACGAGGACCAAAGGAACAGCCCTGCAGTGATGTGCTTCCAGCAATGCAGTGCTTTTCCCCACTTTGTGGACCCTATTTGCGGTGCCAGGTTCTCTCTGTACCTTTGCAAACCACCTTTCATTCACTGCAATTCGGATGTTTTGAGACCCTCAGCTGAAAGTATTGGTGGCACTGAGAACACAGAAGATTCACAGACCTGGGGAGGCCACACTCATCACAAGCAACGACTTCCTGCACAAAGATGCTATAATTTCTGTATGAGCAAAATTATACCATTTTTAAAAGCCTCGTAATCTTGAGCTTAATACAGAAAGGTCCTTGGTCCTTAACAAATCCTTTCAGTACAGCAGCAGCAGTGCCAGCACATGGAAGAGGCTGCAGAACCCATCCATCCTTCACAAACCCTGCTTTCAATCGCAGTGTTAATCACAGATGAAATGTTGTGCAGTTAGTCCCCCAACCAGGCTGACACAAGCGGCTGTTTTGCTTTACTAATTTCTTGTCCTCCCTCTGCCTCTTGGCTGCTGAGCTATCGATACGGCTTCCAAAGACGCATTGCTGCCAAGCCCTGAGTCGCTTGTTGTATCATTTGTTTGGCATTTTGGTGCTCTCGTGGTCCAGACAAGCATCCTGCTAACACGCATCGAGCCAAACCCTTGTCTCCTGAAAGCACACTGGCAAAGAAAGCAGCAAACAAGCAGCTTTACCCAGGGGCTGCATCTGAAGCCCATCATCACAACCCGCCCTGCTCCTCGCCTCCTTTCTGCCTGCGCTCGGCACATTAGTGCCAGAGAAGCCGTCCTGCTGTCCTGCTCCGACCCCAAGCCCCCAGCACCAGTATGGGAAGAGAACACAGAGCTCTCCCTGCCGTGGGGTTGGGTCACAGCAGGGTGAGCTGACCGCATCCATTTGCTGCCCCGCAGAGGTTGGGATTGTGATATCTGGAGGAACTTGTCAGCCCGCGCTACGAGCTGCGCGGGGATTTATGCTGGCAGGGGCACAATACTTCACTTCGATGACACTTGCTTTCTTAATATTTTAATCACGCTGTTAACCTCGAGACTGGAGAGACGCAGGCGGCTGCCACCCTTCCTGCTGTGCCTCAGCCCCACGTCACTGCACAGCACAGCCCAAGCGCAAATCAGCCCGCGCTGAGCTCACACGTCCCAAAAGCAACACAAGAAACAGGAGGAAGTCAGTGATGAGGCTTGGGGCTGCAGGACTCACTTCTACACTCCCCCATAACTGCAGATCAACACCACAGCACATTCCCTTCTCAGCCTGTCCCTCACCACGCTCTTACAGTGACTGCAATAGAGGATGGAAAGAAACCCTCAACATTCAGCCCGCGTGCGCGATTCATAGGATCATTTATTGCCTAACAAATTCCCTGCTATTTCAGTAACTTAGGACATTTTTGATGTCCTTGATCTGTTTTTCTTTCTTCCCCCCGGTTTCTGTAGCTCGGGAGATTTTGGTCTTCTTTTAAATGTATTATCTTAGCATGTGAGTATCCTAAGGGAACATTTCCAAGACTTGCGCATACAGAGGAGGTTTGCAGGATGCTTGCAGACACATCTATTACAGGACTGCATATTTGCAGGGGATGGGATGTGACAAGCCAGACGACTGCTTCTAATCCTGGGTCCTGTATTGTATTAGGGTAAGCTGAGAGTTTTCTCTGATCACACCCAGGTGGTGCGTTCATCTGACGCTCATTCTGCTCACAAGTGTAGCCAGACTACCTCAGAGATATCCAGATAGATATGAAAAGAAATTTTTCCATAGCGCAGAAAGGCAGAAGACCCTCTTTACATTGAAGCGTGGTGAAGGATAAAACCTCTTCCCTATAGCAGCTTGTATTATCCTAAGGTAAGCAGGGCACTGTGGGTTCCCTAGGGAACTGGATGGTGTTCTACCATTCTACTGATTGCTGCTGGTATCACACACAACATGATGGATATTAGGAACACGTGCAAGCATTGACCTTTGAGTCAGTACAGACTGGTGTGTTTGCATGAGGAAAGGGAGATATGAATGCATAGAAACACCAGAGCAATCGAGTCGCCAATGGAGCAATCACGTTTTCAAAGCAAAGTGAAGTAACCACAGGCTGTAAACTGTTTCCCTATTCTTCTTGCCACCACCTTGTAAATAGCCACACACCAGCCTCAGCTGGACATATGGGGAGATGATTGATGCAAGCAACTTATATGTAATTACCGGCCAAATAATGAAGGCGATCTCCTGGTGTTTCATTGGGATCTAATAACTAATACACACATCATATAGAAAGATACACAAATAGCATTTTCACATACATATATTTATCATTATGCCCATGGTTAGATGATTAAACGAGCTGTGAATAGGCATGAAAGGTCTGTTTTGCTGTTGCATTAGGGGTTTTGAAAGGATGCCAAGAGCTGATTGCTCCTGCAGTGCAGCAGCTCCTGTTTGGAACACCCAAGCCACACAGAAACATGTGAACTCTTATTTAAACCCATTGTGCAGTTCCCTACTCTTTTTGTTTATTCCACTTCATATTTGTATTATTATCTTCTCTCATAATATGGACAAGAGCTTCATTTGCTAAAGCCAAGTGCGATGCCACAGGGATCAATAGCATAATGATATATTCTCTCCAGCTCAGGATCTGATTCTTAATCTTTTATCTGAATTACTGTATTGATTGGAGGAAAAAATGGATTACAAATAAAAATACAGGACAATTAAATGCCATGCAATTAGCACTCAGTCTCGACAAAGACGACTTAAAGGCAAGAGGTAGAACTTAGTAATCAGCTTCTGTTCCTACTTTTTTAAAGGATATAAGCCTTTATGCTTCAGTGGTCAGGCCAGCCTCTAATTGGTGTGTGCTAGGAAAAAGCTTTCCCAATGGGAAACAGGTCTAATTATCCACTGGTGGCTTCCTCCCTACCATCTGGAGCTGTTTATTGCAGAAGGTACATATTGCTCTTGTAGACCAATGGCTCGATCCTCTAAGGCTATTTCTCCGGGAAAATAGCCAGGCTTGCATACCAAATATCCCATTAGAAAGCTGGAAGAACTCCACTGGCTTTAATGGGAATGGTTAAATTTGGAATAACTTCACACGGAGCGTTCATCCAGCCTGAAACACACATGGAGGATGGTTCATGTCAGCCTGTGCGAGAAGGATCTTAACGCAACACCACTGGGAGCAGCACGAGAGAGCGGGGAGTTCTGACTTGAGGCAATCTGACAAGGACTCCTCCCCAAAAAGCCCGTCCTAAATTAATGCAATAAATCTCTGCGTCTGCTGGTATCGCTGCGGATTTGTAGATGTGGGAGGGGAAGAGAAAGGGCAATGGGATTTATTTCTTTGGAAATAACAGCAAAAAGTATTTTTGGTATTTTAGAATCAGTGAAGCTGACCTGTAGGCTATGCCATGGGAGCAGCCTTGGCCAGGGCTTTATTTTGAATGCAATGGTAGCATCCAGCTTCTAAAGAATTTGGAGCAAAGGACTTCATTTCCAATATATAACACCTAAAGGATGAGAGCTCAATGTTAGCCAGTCTGTGGCCATAGGTCACTCTCTCAAATCTTCATTTATGTCAGGTAATGCCATGCATCATTGATTTCAATTGAGGAGATGCTTATTAATGAGATTTAGCGTGCTGGATTCCAAGTCTAGCAGAGCCACCATTTATGTCATCATAATGATCCAGAAAGCTGGAATAACTCATCACATTGCTATATAACTTTCATTAGATTGCTTGCCACTGTTCTCAGTGTTAACAGCTTGCTCAGAACATCAGGCTTCCACTGCAGGTCTCAGGATCCAAGACCCATATCAAAAATGATGTGAAGCTTGCAAAGGATTCTCTATTAGGAGAGATTAAAAATATTAATACTAGATTAGTTCGGGGAGGGTATGAATAAATGGTAACACGACAGAGGCACATAAGGTGATAAATGGCACGGAGAGGTCAGCTGGAGGCTCCTGTTTTACTTGTCATAGTACAAGAATCCAATTTAATTAAAAGGCTATTCATTTAAAACCGATAAAAGGAAACACTCTTTTCCCATGCAGTATAATTAGGCAGTGGAACTCACTGCTGCAGAGGCAGAGGTTTTTGGCTTGCCCCAGAAGAGGGGGTGTTCACAGGGGCACAGTGTGCGTCTCCAGCCTTGGAGGGACGTGATACAAGCTTATCTTCCTATCACAAAACCGAGGGATTAAACACCATTTTTAAAGCCAGCTTTTCAGAAGTTAGGGAGGTAACAGTGAGCAGACTCAGTAAGTCTGCCTGATGCTCCTCGTCTCACATACACTCAGAATATCAGTCACCAACACACCCATCACAATAATGCTGCAATATAATTTCACTATTGTTATTTATTTGCATGCCAGCCAACGCCATCCAGATTAGGTTCCTGTTCTGCTAGGAGTTGTGTATACACACGGTAAGATAAGTGCTGCTAAAAAGCACTTGTGATCTCCATTTAAATTAAGCACAACAGGTATAAGTAACAAACAAACGTAGGCAATGAAAGAAAAGGGATAAAAGCTCTGAAGATAAGGAGTGCCCAGAGGCGCTTCGTTTTGTGTTGTGTAGGTTTTGTCTCTTGTGTGTTGGTTTTTTTTTTTTCTTTTTTTTTTTTCTGTAAGAATCAGAGTAAATGAATTGCCTGGAAGAAGTGTGTTAGACACTGTTTTAAGCAGATACATCCCCGGAAAACAAATTCTGGGTTTCATAATGGCAAACATTTATACAGGAAACCTGATGCTGAGATTCGCGCTTATCCAATCAGGGATTTAAAATACGCCACATAACTACAGGCAAGAATCAAAGCTGCTCCAAATACACTTCCCAAGCACTCGGAACTGACAAGATTTAGGCCGAGATTTATCAGCAGAAACTATTTTTGAATACCAGGTTGCCAATAAACATGGAAGGTTGCAATCATGGAGCATTCACAGAAAACGAAGTGGATGAAAGCGCCACCAAAGCTCATTGTGAATACAATGAAGGTGAGGGTGGAATGGAAGCGTTTTCCATTTGAAAATGTCCTTTCAAAATCAAAATACGCTGTGAAATTGCACTAATTTTGGCTGCAGGGTATAAAAGAATACTGAGGATAACTAGAGGTGTTGGTTTACCATTTTTAGCATAATAGTCTCTGATGTCTCTTTGGGAGATGATTTAAACTCTAATTTTCTACCTGATAAATTATAAATATCAACTCTGAAGCAAAACACTTCAGTTTTGCCAACCGATCAAGTTCCGCCCAAACAGTTTCGTGGGGTTTTTTTTTTTTGTTTCTATCTGTTCCTGTTATATCACACCAAAAAATGTCTCATGTCTGAGCTAAATGTATTCACGGACCCATCTGTTAAGTCCTTTTTTAGCTGAAACCAACAAGACATGGGCTGAGAACTACACAACTCATCTCCAGTACCAATGGAGCTGCCCACCAGAGGGACTCCAACCTGTGATGGCTCTTCAGACTCATTTTGCTTGGAGAATTCAAGGATTTACAGAGCACCTCTCCCTTCCCCCGTTCCTCTTTGAAGCTTCGATACCCAACAGACATGACAGCCTTCTGCCCATGCATTCAAACAAATGCTGCAGCAATCAGGTCTGTTCTCCTACCAGGACTCCCGCATGGATAAAATGCTTTGGTGCCCTTCAGTGTAATGGAAAGAAACTAATTTGGCTCAATCCCTAGAATTAAATAGCTGTGGGCTGGGGAATCCCACTCACTCACTTTTCTGTTATTTACTCCCATTTCTGAGCTTCTCCCTCCACTCTCTCCTGGCAATTACCTGCCATCACACAAGATCTGTGGATGTGCAGTCCACAGAGATGACGAAGGGAGGTTTTGACAAAGGTCCCTGAGACAAACCGCTCTGCAAGTGACAAAAATGTACATCCCTGCTGAGCTAAACGCAACATGAAAAGGGCAAAGCTGAAGTCAGCTCAGCAGAACTGGTCCCCCTGTGCTCAGAACAGCCGAGACCAGGGCTGCCCTGCTGTTACCTCTCACTTCTGAGCAACAGGACTTCTAATCCAGCACCCGGGGGAGAGAGAAAAGGTCTGTGCCTGGTGACATTTCCTGTCTCTGATCCCATCCGTGGCTACCAGAAGTTCATCTGGCATTTCCGAACACGAGGTCTGTCTGGGAGGTGTCGGCTGCCAGCAAACTCACTGCTGTGTGCCATCACCACATCAACAACTCATAAGGGAAAACCTCTTCGACCCTCACTTTGAAAATATAAATTAAAGGTGGCATTGAGGTGTAAAGCAGGTGTGCTCACTGAACGCCCCATTGGTCATTACTCAATTACCCCACTGCTTTAACCCATACAAAGGAGGGTACACCACCATTTCTAGCAAAGGCAGGTGAGGAATTTCATGCCCAAACCCAGGAGAGCCCGACTGTCAGATTTGGGCTGAATATCAACATAAATAAGAGCATTTTGAAACATCACTCTGTACACTTTTAGTTTTCTTTTCTGCAGACAGTAGAGCACAATGTGACTGTGACAACAACGCAGTGGTGACACCAAATATTGCTGAAGGAAAGCAAAAACTTTCAAACAAAGCATGCACTGAGGGATGTGCATCAGCACCTGCACACCCATGAGAGGGGACTTGAGGCTCTGCAAGGGATTGGGAAGATTGACAGCAACCACAGGGAAAAGTCAGTGTTGAAAAGAGGCCCTTGACAGAGGCTGCTGTGCAGCACTACCGAAGGAAATAGCAGTAAAGACAAAGGTGTAAATTCAGCCCATGCAGCCCTGGAAAATCCTGCTCATTTTCTCACAAAATGGGCTCTAAGTGTTGTGAATCACCCAATTTCCAGTTTATTTCTGAAAGTCGTTCAATAGAGAGAGAGGGAGAGAATAACAGCAAAACATCTGTGCTGGTGAGATACACCAGGACCTAACAGCGAGCATTACTTCAGTGGGAATTCAACTTTTTCCCTTCTGCATTCTTGCAGTTGACAAGAATTTTCAAACCACAAAGGGAAAGGAAAGAAAAGCATTTAGCAGAGTTCTCCATCCCACTCCTGCTCTCGTGGCAGACACAGGTAGATGTCTGGGGAGCAGTACCAAATCAGGATGGATACTGTCCTGCCCTCCCCACCCCTCCAGACTCCCAAACCATGACTGTAGGCTACGACAACCCTTCCAGACAAGGGATCCTGAGTATGTTTTCTAATTAATGCATGCAGCACACAGCCCAGCCATGCACCAACCCTTTGGTGGGGGCAGTGGGGTCCCCCCACTTTCCATGGTCTCATTGTCCAGGCCAGATAAACCCATACACGACAGGACAGAGCAGACAGGACACCATTTGGATGGCAAGGAACACAAATGCACGCTAGCAGGGAAGGCTAGCTGCAGCTTTAGGAACTTCTGTTCTAACACACTAGGATTTCAAATGGTATTCTGGTGGTTCCCTAGGATTAGAGTAATAGTCTGCTTTGATGACAGCACAGTGCCCATGAGGATCTCAATACTACTCATCATCCTGTAACAGCTACATCTTGAAAAACACTCCAACAAAATATGTATACAGAAAGAGGAGAACTCACATTGAAATACTTGATTTCAATTGGGTTTCACGGGTCTTAACAGACTCAGGCAAAATGCTAGGGAGGGCACTTCAGCTTGCTGCTTCTCTGTATGGGCTCATTAATTAAGGACTCGTATGAAGGCATCCTATAGCTTTTTCCTGCAGTGGCCGTGCGGCTCAGAGTGATGCTGCTACTGTTCTTTGGGGCTGTTACTGCGATCCACATCAGGTCTGAGCCAGCAGAGGCACAGCAGCTGCTCACAGGAGGGCTGCTCCAGCACACCCGTGCTGCTGGAACAGCTCACAGAGCAGCAACGAATTCTCTTTCCTTAATGATGTTACTCCTCTGATCAAAAAGCACCACCTCCTAGCACTGCAACATACATTTTTGAAAGGTTGAGTTCATGCAGTGTCTTGGTTACAGAAGGGCTGCTGGGCAGAGAGTCAGTTCATTATATCTACCGGAGGACTCAAGACCTCTCCATCACCCCGAGGACCCCGCTCTCAGCACTGCCTGTGCTGCAGGATGGGGGTTTTGCTATTTCTACAGGGCCACAGGCTGTCTTCTCCAGGACAATGCAGGCTGATCCTGCTTAGTCCTGCTCAAAACTCATCAGTAATAATGAATTTAGCACTGGCTGGCTGCATCCCTAATCTTCTAAGCAAAGGGCTGAGGCTTTCAACAGACACACTGCCTTGGCCTGGAGGGAATGCTTGATTCACACAGTGGGGTTTACCCAATGATCAACTCCATCCAGCTGAAGATGGAGCCAGCCAGCTTCCACAGTTGCCCCAAAGCCCTCATTTCTGGCTTCTTGTGCTACCTTGGCCTTCATCCTATTTCCTCCTTGCCAGGGGGAGGATGAGGACAAAGGAGAATAAGGCAAGGTCCAGCTCTGCCTTATAGTCTCATTCTTGCTTCTCCTTGGAGCCAGGGCACATCTCAGCCCTTTGGATTTCCCATGAAACTGAATTGGTGCATCCTAGCAGCTGGTCTCAGGACAGTAGAGCACTCAACTTCATAGTGAGATTTCTCACCATTTTTCCTCCTCTCCTTCTCCCCTCCTCCAAGCCCTGTTTCATTGCATTAAGACTCAGAACAGAGCCCATTCAAACCAAAAGAAAAAGGAGCGTGGCATTCAGCCTACAAGGACCAAACAAGGGAGCAGAGTACGTCAAGAAAGAAAATGAAGGAAAAAACTCACAGGTGGTTGCTATCATCAGAATGCTAAACGCTTGAAAACACATAGCTGTACGTAAGTGAAATAAGTAGATATAATTTTTCCTTGTATATATTTAGGTTGAGAATGACAAGGCTGCTATCCACCTCCAGTGTGATGAAACTTGGAAAGGGCCAAGGAAGGACAAACAGAACCTGCACAGCCTGGCTACTCCAAGTGGAGTCAGAGGGAGATGTTTCATAATACTTTCACGAGGAGCCCTGAAAATGAATAAGAACTGCAGGCAGGAGGCAAGGAGGCATAAAAGGGAGACAGAAAAATGCCCTTTAAAAGATCATTTCAGCTGAAAGTGCAGCATTTTCCATGGCCATATTACAATGAAGATTATATACTAAGGTACAAAAAATGTCCCTAAATAGCAGGCTGGGGCACTTACAGTCCTGGTTTAGAGATACATAGATCCCCAGAGCAAGACACATCTTAAGTTGTCAGTGATCGAAGCAGAGGGAAAAGCCTGCACTCTGGATTTGCCCATCTATTTTGCTCTCTTCCTCTCTCAAGCCCTCTCATACACAACTACCGAAGCCAGATATGGGAATGAAAGTTCTAGGGGGAACTTTGGGATAGCCTTTGTGATAGCTGAGGCTCAGAAGGACCCACAGGAATGTGAAAATTTCAGGCACAAAGGTCTTTAGGTTGCAGGCTTCAGCTTCTGTTCTCAGCAAATGATTTTCAATTGTCCGGAGTTTCTCATCTCTCTTTTCCTCCTCACCCCTGGCATTATCAGCTGCTGCTGGCAGCGGCCTTTAGGGAGAAAAAAAAATCAGTTCCTTCCTTCTTCTGAACCTCTGATCTTAATTAGGCCCATTCTGCACCTGCCTTGATGACACATGAAGAAAATTAATGTGACCGGTGGCCACTTCAGACTTCCATGGGGCCTATGGGAGTCTCCAATTGCTTCCACTCTTGGGCCACGTCAAGGATAAGAATGAAGGGCTTTAATTATTGACCCTGCCAAACAGGGGAACGGCAAGGAGATGGATATGTGGCTACACCATAGGATCAGCATGGGATCCTGATAACAGCATCTGGATGGGAATGCAGCAAAGGTTGTCATGAGCAAATAAATTGTGAGTGCGGAACCTTCCAGCAGCATACAAAAATCACACGTCTGCCCATGCTGGCAAATGAGCCAAGGCAGCATGATGAACAGCGCTGCTGAAGTTCACAGAGCTGATAGTGATGCATGTTTCCAAGCACTTGCACAAGCACTGGTCCTAAAATAGAGCATCTGAGCACCCACAGCCATCTCTGCACACAGCACTTCCAACTGCATCCCTCTTGGTTTAATCCTTCATAACTCTGCTGAGGACACAAGCTATGGCATGACCTTCAGGGCAAGCAGCGAGGAGGAATTACGTGCAAGAAGAGACAAGGAAGTCAATACTGTTTTTCTTTCCATCACGATATTTTCCTGGAGTAAAATACTTTTATCAACACAGAGGGAAAAAAAAGGTAAAACTATAAAAAAGGAGCAGAGGATGCCTACGTTTTGGGGGAATCATAAGCACTGGTGATGCACAGGAAAACTTTCAGGTGTGCACATTCACTTGCAGAATCATTTTAACAGAGCCATAAAGCAGGAATTTCTCATAGGAATAGCAGAACACCAAGGAAAGGAAAATCCATCCCAAGGTATTCCCCATCCTTCAGCCATGTCTAGTTGGAGAGATCAATACTCCAGTACAGAAATCCCAAGCTGTGAAGGCTCCTGTACAACTTCACCTTGCTTCAGTCCCCAGCCATGGCCACACGTGGGCCTGCCTGCAGCTCAGCACACATCTGCATCCTTTCCAATGCCACCCTTCGATGGAAACCCTTTTGTGCTTAGGGTGGATGAGCTACGTCTGTAGTGAGGTTTTAAACAAGCCCAGCTTTCAAGTCATAGCTCCCAGTAAATAATTCACTATTTCATAAAAAAGGGTCGACATGTTTATTACCTATATTTTTATGGGGTATCCAATGACATTTTATAGCATTTATTTGGCTGCTGATGAATCAAACCCAGACAAAGAGAACACTTGACGTATTTCTGTCAACGCACGCCTGCACTCCCATCAAACATCTCTTGGGCTTCCCTGCAGCCCAGCCATTCCCCAGCAGCAGCACCTTGCTCTGCAGGGGAGCTGATGGGGCCGGGTCCTTGCACACACCTGCCGTGCTGTGCACATCTATGCCAGCAGCACGCCCTGAGCTCAGCCATTGCGTGGGCTGAGCACCATATGGGCGAGCGTAAGCGAGTCAGCGAGACGCAAAGCAGCTCTTTGGAGTCAAATTTAGCCAGGAGTCAACTTTTTCTGTTATCTTTTCTTTTTCCCCCTAGGAAGATTTTCAGCTTATGTCAGGAGAAATTAAAGGGTAAAGATATCTCACGCATTGCATTCTCTCTCCCTTTATCATCCCGTTTCCCTCTGCTGGCTCACAACATCAGATCCAATAGCTGAATTCCCCCATAGCTCCCGCTTGAAACCTTGAGCCACAGGGATGGCTTTGAGTTGTGAAATGCCGTCACCAGGAAGACAACCTCACCCTGCAGATCCCAAGCTTCACCCATCTCAAAATCCAACCACCATTTTCTCCCCAAGCTCTGGAGAAAGGTGAGAACAAGAGCGGTGCTCCATGGAGTCAGGAGTTGGATTCATTCATCCTTATGGGTCCCTTCCAACTCAGGGCATTCTACAATTCTATGATTATCCTTCATTGCAGGAAAAGTAGATGCTGCTTCCAGAGCTCCACAGATAGCCACTTTCCCTTCTTGCATGGATGTAAAATCTCTTTTAATATTTTATGACACACACATGCACAAAAATAACAAAGCTTGAAATGATATGTAGGTGTGCGTGGCGTATGAAGGACAACTTCACTCAATCCTACAGGCAAATTATGACTCTCTGGATAATTAGTAGCTGATATTTTTAAACAGATGGGTCCCTCTGGCTGTGGGCAACTACGAGGCTGAATCAATCCTGAACATGTATTATATTAATTTCCGAGATCCTTGTCTCTGTGGACAAAAACCTGCTGTCTTCCTATGAACGTTATAATGATGAGAACATTAATATTAGATAATCATGACTTTAAAAGATTAAATGAAAAATGGTGATGATGAGGAAAAGACATTACGTTAAATAAAAGTGCTGCCTGTGTAGGCTGCTAAGACTCATCTGTTGACAGATTCAGACTGAAATAATAAAAGCAAGAGGAAGGAAGAGGTGGTTTCTTTCTGTCCAAAGTAGTAGAGGTGCAAATCTTAGGAAGGACTCCCAGGGAAACAGAATTGTTCAGAGAGAAAAGGCATCTTCGTTGATCTGTAGTAGAAACACTTAGCCCCTTTTTATAATGCTTTTCATTCTCAGTGCCTTTCATCTTTTTCAGTGCATGCTCACAGGTTTGATTTGCCCGATTATGCTCTTAACAATAAAAACACGGAGCGCTTCTGCAGGCTTTCTTTGATGGATCTCATGAGGTCAGGGAGAACCTCTGATATGGACAACTTTCTTATCTGCCATCAGAGAGATGGAGCCGTACAGGACACGGGTGCAGGTGGGCAAGCCTTGTAGGAGAGCCAACATCTGAAGCCAAGATAAAGGCTGGGTGACTGATACTATGCACAAGAATCAAGGTGGTCACCAAGGAGCAGGAGCTGAAGAGAGGATCAGGGAGCAAGAGGAAGATCAGAAGGCAGCACTGGAGCAAGCTGGGAGGCAGAAAGAGATGGGTTATAGGCACAGAAGCCTCACAGCTCCCCCAAAAAAGCAGCTATTATCTCCCTGTCAGCTGAAGCAGAGCCGCTGCCCTGGGAAGTCCATCACCTGCAGCAGGAGTGGGACAGAGCTGCTCCATCAGCAGCCCTAACAAGCTGATATCAGAGCTCTAAAACCCTGTGGAAGTGAATCCTTAGGTCCTTCCAGGAGTATTCCTACATGTATCAGCTACTGGACCAAACAGGTCCCACCACCTGGCATCCCAGGCCTGGGCAGCATGGCTGTGCTCCAGCACCACAAACACTGCAGCCTGGCATAAGCCCAGTGCTGCCACATTCTTTTCTTGTTTCAGATTTTTGCCTCTCTCCCCCTGAATATGTCTGAGCAAGGTAGAAACAGTCACTGAAGAGGCAGAGACCAGCCTGTTCATGCCTGCATCCCTTGCTGAAGGCTAGCACAGGGCAGAACTCTAATTGCTTGCCCAGCCCCATTCCAGGGCATGAAAGAAGTATGTTTTCTCCCTATCCTTTTATTTTGCTTGCTCCAAAAGAATTTTATGAATATAAAACCTTACTGCTGTGTAATAAGCTCAATCCTCTTAGAGCAAAATCTGACAAGAGCTGAAGGCGTCTTAATGGACGAATTATTTCAAATGTTCCTTTCTGTTTGATATCTGGCAGGCAGAGGGAAAAGTGACTGGGGGGTGCTGGGGACATCGTACTGCTGGCCTTCCTCCTTACCTCTTCTATTCAGATTATTTCCCCCCCGTAGGTGACCTTTTAAATGCTGCCTCTGATCTGGGCCTGAATGAGAATTTCTGACCCTTGATGAGAAAGGTAGAAAAGGAAAGTTTTTCAATAAGGCTCAACCCTTTAAGCCTGTTGCTTTCATCTATTTTTGTGTGGAATTTAAGGATTTGTCTTTTTTTTTTTTTTTTCCAGCCCCCCACCTCACTTCAGCTCCTTTCTGATTGAATTACATCGGGAACCGAGAGTCAAAATGTTCACTGTAGCAGTAATAAAGCTCCCTTTGCACTCTAAAATCCCAGGAACTGCACTGCACATCAGCAGCAATTTCACTGCTGACAGCTCTGGATGAGGATGCAAGCACCTCCTTCACCCCCCGCCATCAGGATTTTAATCACAGAATCATAGAATGGGTTGAAAAGGACCACAATAATGACTGAGTTTCAACCCCCTGCTATGTGCAGGGTTGCCAACCAGCAGACCAGGCTGCCCAGAGCCACATCCAGCCTGGCCTTGAATGCCTCCAGGGATGGGGGAGAAGGCAGGTTTGCTTTGCAGTCTGGCAAGGTGCTGCATTGTCCTGGCTGCAGCCAGGCACCACTGCCCATACATAACATTGCTATCCACTACCAGTCGTGCCTTGACTTTTTTCTGCCCTGCACATGCGTAAAAAAAAAAACACCAAAACAGCTTCACAGCTTGGGCAAACCTCCTCTCTGTTCCCCCTTAAGGAACATTATGTCAACGGATCCTCATCAAACCACTGATTATAATAATTAGGACAGGATGATCTCGGAGCTAACAAGCACGGTGCCTGTGTTCGTGATGCAGTCAACAAACTTATCCTTCGTTCCCCTTTGCTTTTCTTCCCAGCATGCAACCAGGGCTAAAGCCTGATCCCCTCTCCCCCAGCACTGTTATAGGACTCTACACACTGGGATGCTCTGGTTACCACAGGGAGAGAGATTCCCAAGCTGTCCCAGCTGCTGCAGTTGTTCACCAAAATAAATTAAGATACAACCTTTCCCCTCCCCCCCCCAGGAAAAAAAAAAATAGTAGAAGCTACAAAATGCAACACAACTCCAACTCAGATGCTTTGCAAACTTGATTGAATGCGTTCCGGACTTCAAATTTCATGGCCCTGAAAAATTCCTATTGATTTTAAATAGCACAGTTCAGGTCCTGACGCACATTGATTTCCATTATCTTTCTCTCTCCTTCTGTTGTGCTGCTAACACCCATTTCTCCTGGGATGCGACAGCCCTATTTTAACACACTGCTTTCTCTGCAGGGGATAGAGCTTCATTAGCAGCCTGAAAAGGTGGGAGGGAAGCAAGTTAGCTCTGGGACATATGGCTGGGCCAGATCTGTCCCTGGTGTAAATGCAGTTATCTCAGTGCATGTGCTGTTCTGGAAGCTAATCTGGATCCGACCCACTTCCATGCAGTTTTTGAGTTTATTGCTGGGGTCTGAGCCCTGTTCTGGATCATCATCAGCTCATGAGGGTAAGGATCAGGCATCTACAGGGACAAAAAGAAGCGGAAGGAGGGACATTAAGAAACGCCTTCTCATCCTTACGCTCAAAAACGAGGCAAGGAAGTGGTCTGCACAAAAGTGGCAAGAGAGGTAAAATGATGATAATGATAATTTGCCTTCCCTCCTCTACTTCACTCTCCCTGAGAAAATGCTTCAAAGAAAGGAAGGAAAAATCTCAAAGCCCTGAAAAGCACATTTTCTCCATTAAGTTTATCGATTATCTGAGCAAACCAGAACAAGATCAAAGGAAAAGAGGGAAAACCTGCAGCTAATTAGAGAAACAACTGCGTACAAGCAAAAATATCAGGAAGCAAGACAAAACCCTGGCGTGGACGGGGGGAAACTACAGTGCATAGCCATCAGCATTCACGAGAAAGCAGAGAGCATGCAGCCAGTCATTGTCACAGCGGGATGGCAATGGGCTGAGCTCAATCTAAGTGCCCATCCCAGGCAAGGTGTACCTGGGGTTGGGAGTTTTCCCATTTCCCAACGCTTTAGAGATTGAGTTGATGCTCGCCAGCACCACCAGCACAGCTTCCCCTGATCTCAGTGCTGCTTAATCACCCATCATTTTGTGTATCTCAGCCAGCAGTGCTCTGAGGGCAGGCTGGACACACATGGCTTTGTATGCTCCAGCAGCACCTCAGCCTGTGCCCACAGGTGGGCAGCCAGGAGAATCTGTCTGCACTGTGTAAACCTGTGCTGCTTTTATGGCCACTGGAGCATATGTTTAAGGCTTGGTTTTCAGAGGTGCTAAGCAACCTGTGCAGTTCAACGGGAACCGCTGTCACATTTGAAAAATCAGAACAAGAAACATTCAGTCACAGTGGTGTGCTGGGTGCTGCACAAATCAATAGGAGAATCAATAGAACAAGATTAGTATGGGGGCACGGGTGTACCAACACGCTCATAACCCCCAGCTATTTGCAAACACTTGCACATTCCTCTCTAGAAACACACGCACTCCCTCTCACGTGCAGATGCTCTTACACATGGCTAAATCTGCACAAATGCTCATATAAATTCAAATTAGGAAAATACTTTATTGACATGACAGGCAGTATAAGCACAGCCAACACGTAAGAAGAGAAACCTGTCCGAGGGAGATAGGATTCAGCAGCCAGGTTGAACACACACAGCTTTGCCTGGCATGGGTAGCGCAGAGAGATAAGACTGGGGAAGCAGTTCTGCCTCAGCAGCTCTGCCAGGGCAGCCCAGGGCTCCCCAGTGCCTCCAGGAACCCTCTTCATCCTCACAAGACTCCACCTCCATGCCCAGAGAGGCGGTGGTGCCCCGTCCCTGCAGACAGCCAAGGTCAGGCTGGACGGGGCTGCGAGCACTGCTGAGCTGTGGGTGTCCCTGTGCGCTGCAGGGAGCGGCACCAGGCGGCCTTTGAGGGTCCCTTCCAACTCTGAAGGGTCCACAGGCAGCTGATGGTGGTGAGAAGAAAGCGGCCAACCTACAGGTCCTAAGAGATGTGGGTGAAAACAGCTGGGAAGAGTCCAGCGCCTCACGCATGAATCATGCACAGAGCCAAAGCTGGAAGAGAATTTCCCTCCAGGTGATGAAGGTGCAGCTGATGGAGATGGTGGTTGGGAAGGAATTTACCCCCAGGAGACCTTGGCAAGGGCTGATGAGGGGAAGGATGACAAAGGTGTGTTATGCGCTGCTCATCTCTTTGGAAACATTCCTCTGTAACAACCTCAGCTCCCTACCAAGGCCAAGTTTGGTTCCTCCCTGGGGTTCTCTCTGCCTCTGGAGGTCTGCGATTCAGCCCCATCTCATGCAGAGGGACCCTGAGCCCATACCTCCTCAATGTGGTTCAGCCAACCCCTCCACCAGCTCCACCACATCTCAGATAGCACTGCTAGAAAACACAGAGGGAAAGAACGAACGACACAAGCAATTATTCTAAAGGTTAGGGAGAGTCAGGGAGCAACGATGTCAAAAAACTTAATTTTATGCATCTGCAGATAAAAGCCAGAGCAGCGGAAGAGTTAAGTTAAATCTGCTTGCTGCATGCACATTGACCTGTTGTTCTGCTCCACGAAGATCTTTCTGCTTACAGGAAAATGCAGGCTAGGAAAAAAACTCTTGTTTTTGATAACTCATTAAAACAAAAGCCACTTTCTATTCCAAACATTCACAGGAGCTTTCTAGGTGACTATTAAGTAGATCTCTAGCGAGGGAGCACCTTTGTTTGCATGAAATGATCACTCTACAAGCACAACTAGATATTTACGACTTCTGAAATTCCTCCTCCTTCCCATAAATCTGCTGTGCATCTCCTCCAGCTCCCAGTTCCAGCATGAGGCTCAATCTTCAACCTTGGGCTGGACAATCCATGTTTCCCATGGTTAAAACAGCACCCAAGGATGAGGTAGAAGGGGTTGGGCTGGGACACAAAGGAGGTTACACCACAACCATTTGAAAATGCAGAGAACATTTTAATTAGATGGCAAGATGGCAGGATGCAATTAGTCATGTTGGAGTTTTGCCAGCTAACATCCATGCAAAATACCACAGTGTGAATGGACAAAGGGTTTGGGGACCTCTGGTTTATATCAGTGAGGACACAGCAATCCTGTTCAAGGACAAAGATGGAAAGCTGGGTGCATGGAGGCAGGTAGGCTGACATAAGGACAAACGCCCATCAGAGCAGAAGGACAAATGAAAGAGCAGCTCTGATGGAGCAAGCCAGGGAAACCACTTCTTTCTGTGGTTTGGCTCTAAGGAAGGAATCAAGGTGCAGAGTGGTTGGACTTCAGCACTCAGTACCTGCTCTTACATGGTGGCACTTGGGGACACAGCAGTTACTGGGCACGGTGGGGATGGACTTGGTTATCTTGAGGTCTTTTCCAACCTCGATGATTCTGTAATTCTGTGATCTTCCATCTGTCTCTGCTCTCCGACTCCAGCCCTACGCAATGACAGATCTCCTGCTTTCTGCATCAGTTCCTCTATGGAGCAGAGTACGGGAAAAGCTTTCCTAAAGTAGAAGATCCTGATTTAGTCGGCAATAGAAGAAGGTACAACACTGCAGGGAGCAGCATCCTTCAATTTGGCTTCAAAAGTAGAAGCGAAACAAAATGCAGGAAGAAAAAAACCCAACTGAATCCAGACAGGCAGCCCACCTCCTGCCCCATGGGAAGGTTTGAGTTAGAGGAACTTGCATTGCGTCGGCTGATTGCAATTACACCATCCGCTGTCTGGCTGGAAATAAAATGAAATTGCAACAGAGTTCCAGCTTTAATTGAAATTTCCTGGGATCTGTTATTACACGGCAGCGATTGTTCTGCAGCACTAATGAGCCTTTGCTCAGATGATTATCCAAGTGTCTCTCCAGTCGCTATTTCATTATTGTATTATTAATGATCAGATAGGATTGTCACAGCTGAGATGAAACTTGAACATCTGACAACAAGGCAGAGCAGCACACGGATCAGAGCACGTGGGTGACTGCTGTGACATCCCCTGCCATAGTGGCTGCACTGTCAATGCACCAGGCTTGGAGCACGTGCCAACGCCACGATACTGCTCCATTTCATTTTTGGTGCCTTGCACTGTTCAGCTGCATGGACTTTGCCATCCAGGTGACTTCTTTAAGATAGTCTCTAGACTTGGTCTTCCACAAAGAACTTCTTATTCTTATTTGCCTTACTCGTTTGCTAACAAGGCTAAGACTAAACACAGAACCCTTTTATTTCAGCTCTCTTTCTCATCAAGTGAAAAATTCACTCTTGGCATCCTTCATTACTGGCATCAAGAGCCCCCAGAGTCCTCCTGAGCAATTATCTGGGTTTCATGGCTCGAACTGATCAGTGAAATGGTTTTGACACGGCCTTACCCAGCCCACGTTGCTTTGCTTGGAAGTAATTCAGACCCCTCTCATTCAGCACATTGTCCTGAGCACAGTCCTGCAAGGAAGCAGGCAGGATCCTGCAAGCTATCTGCTTGGCACGGAGCTGGGCCAAGGCTGGGAGCTGTTAATTTTGCTGAGAGGAGATGCACGAGATTTGGAAGCACAGAGGGAGACCTGGCTGGCTGCAGCCCTGACTGCTCTGAGAAGCAGCTTTCCCTGCCAGCAGGGATGGAGCTGTACGGAGCATACAGTGCACTGAAGCTACATGTGGCCCTAAACTCATCCACATCCCCAAAATCCACCATTCTTTTCAGCTCTGATCAGAACCCAGCGGTTCTGGTTTTGCTCATTGCTGACTTCTTGTGCTCCTCTGTGGGCGATGTTGAGCAAATGATTTCACTACATCAGAAATGACTGAAATACAAAGTGGGACAAAAAGTTCAATCCAAAAGCCAGGTGACATTTTAGAGGGTTTTTTGTTTTGGTTTGTTTTGTTTTTTTTGTTTTTTTTTTTTGTGAGATGCAGCCAAAAAACAGAGAAGGAACAGCTTTAAAACAGCAGGAAATACTTGTAAAATCAGAGTGAGTTGAAGGAACACTTTCCCTCAATGGAACGATCTGTAAAAACGCAGAACTGTCAAACCTTTGTTTGTTTTTGTCACTACAAATTCTTCTTCCCTTTTTCCATTTTTTTTTTTTTTTTAAACTTAAGCAAGAAGTTTTAACCCATGAAAGAAAGATAATGGTTCCCTTGGGGCTGCCTGAGTGCTTGAGCCATTATTAATTTTTTATCAAGTCTTTGTTGCCCGTGATCCTACGCATATATTGGTGATTGGACCAAAAAATGCATTCCACTAATATTTGGTTTTACCATTAAATAAATATTTCAGTGTTTAAATAACCCCCTGCACCCAGAAGTGCAAGAAGTCTGGAGATCTTCATGGGGGAAAATACACTGGTAAGTGCTGGGTGTTGTTCCCAATCCTGATAAAAGACAATCTATGTGTCTGGGAACCATTTTCTTAAAACCCCAGCGGAGATCCTTGCTTTTCTTTTTGTTCTTTCTCAAGCACACATCACACACGATTAGATCATTATGGTCTATCAATTTGTCATATTTCAGCAATTTTTTTTCTTTAAGGATCTAAGATAAGAAATCACTAAAAAGGCCAAAAACTGGAGAAAAATCATTTTACAAGAAACAATTGCTCCAATTTGATGTCAAAACACGCAATATTCTTCTCCCTTGAAAGAACGTGAGAGAAATCACATCCCAGCAGCAGTGATTTCCCCGTGATTTTGGCACTTGGGCTGCAGATACCTTTCTCAGAGATGACAGTGAAGCTTTCATTTCTGCAGCAATGCCTTCCTGCTGAAAGGCTCCACCTTAAGCCAACCCCCCCTGCCATCTTTGATATTTATTTAGCCTATTTATCTAACTATTCACGTTGCTGGTGGTGGGGCTGAGATTACAGAGGAGGTGTGGTGGAGTTCCACACCAGCAAGGAGCTCAGCAGGAGAAAGAGAAGTGCTTTGCCAACTCCTCCAGCAGACTGACCCCAAAGCTAGCTCAGAGATGGCCACCCAAGCACCTGCAAGGGCTGGGGCAAAGCAGAGCAGTGCATAGAATCAGTAAGAGAGGTAAAGGACTTCTAAATCTAGATCTAGAGGACCTCTAAGATCATCAAGTGCAACCGTCAACCCATCACTGCAATGCCAACTCATAGAACCATTAAGGTTGGAAAAGACCTCTGAGTTCACCACCTCCAACCATCCTCCCCTCCTCCCCATGCCCACTGAACCAGCTGTGCTGAACAAGAGGATTGGTTCAATACGAAATGAAGATCTGTCGGCGAGACACCGCTTCATTAACCTGTTGGCCCAGCCCAAATCCCATAGATCCACAGCTCCATCTCAACGTGCCTCAGCCACAGCAGCCTCTCCCTGCACCCCCAGGTCATCAGTATGCTGTGCTCGCAGGTTAAGGAAGACAAAAAGGTCCCTGTGGCTCCCATCTGCCCCACTAGAAAGGATGAGCTGATTGTCTTCTACCTTCAATCACAAGAAATAATCAATCTGTAATTAAGAGCCTTCTCTCCAAACCCTCTGTCAGGTCTTTGCCTCTTCCCCCTCGCATCCCCCATCAGTGTGCAGTCAGTTTAATGAGATTTCTCAGTAACAAATGACCAGTTTGTAATAATTATATTTTCTTCCATAATTGCCGTAAAAATGATTTAAAGCAGAGAAGGCTCCAATTTATTAAGCATCAAATTTTCTGTGGTGAACTTTTAACTACGAGAAGAGCCTCTGAGACTGAGGGAGCTCTCCTCCCCCACTCGGGGCTTTGCCATAGCCCTGAAATATTGATGGTTTGTGGATGAAAATGTAACGCTGGAAATTTGACTCCTTTATGGAAATAAATGAACCCCATGGCAGGCAGAGCCCAGCTACCCTTTCGTCATGCCTTATGGCAGCAAGGCGAGAGGAGAGAGGAGAAGCTGCACAGAGAACAAACCCATCCTCAGCACATCCCAGCCCCGCGTTCTCCCAGCTCACGTTAGCTGTGTGCACGTCTATAGGGGAAAAGCCCACAGCCAAAGGGAGCGTAGGATCCCAACTGTGGGCTTGGGGAGCTGGCAGAGATGCTGAGAACACAATGGTCACCCTAAAGAACATCATCTTGGGGCTCCTGCTGCTTGGAGGACCCAAAACCTGTGAGTTCTCATGTGTGGGAGCTCAGAGATTTGCTTTAGGGAAAGACTCAAAGACTGGAATTCGCTTCCCTCAAGCACAGCTGCACAAGGCCAACCTCCACTCAGCACTTTCTGGCTTTTCCTCAGTCTCTGGCAGACCTGGCTCTCTTCTCTACCATTAACATAAACCTTACATTCACATTTTTTGCTAAAACCACTTGCCACCTGGACCTTATAACGGGACAGAGCATCTGGGCAAAACCTAGAAATGGTTTCCAGACTTGAAGGCTTCATTTGAAAAGCACTCTACTGCCTTTGATAAAACACAACGCTCAAGTTCTGCAATTGTTTCTATTTGAGTGAGAGACCACAGATAAAGCAGTTATGTAGGCAAAGTCATGTAAATAGTTCTGGGGGGAACAAGAACCCAAAGTTTGACTTGTGCACTGCCACAGCATCTACCAGAGCTGGGAAAAGAACCCAGAGTGCTGGTTCTCCATCCCCATTATAAAACACAAAGCTCTTTCTTACATTTCCCTCAGCGTTCCTCTCCATTAAACTTTGATGTAGTTTGCATCATAAGTCTTTTCCCAGCAAATCTGGTGTTCTTTCATTTTTACTGTGGCTGATTATTTATAGCACAAAGGCAGAGTCACCCAGCTGTGAGGTGATATAAAAACGTCACTAATGCTAAAGAAATGGATCCCACATCATTAGTTTTCCGATGGCTCTCATTTCGAGGCAGCAGTGTGTCCTGCACTTTTGGACCTTTCTTTTTTATGTGAGATGTGTGGAGGAGATGGTGGAGATTTTGGGATAATAAGCAAGCACAGTGCAGGCATGAGAAAGCTGCCATAGTAGTTATGCCTACTGCCTACCAGAGTGCATGGAGTGAGGCCCAGGTGGAGCGCAGGACCTGGCACAGAGTGGCAGCCTTGCTATTATGTGGTGCATCTCAACACCCATCTGGGAGAAAGCATCCTGAAACTGTTAAGTGGGATGCTCAATATTAAGCATACCAAGCACCAGGAGATGGACAGCAACAGGGCTGACAAGATCCTGCCCTCTGCTCTCCCTGGTTAGCAGTAACACCTCGAGGAATGTATTTTGAGTCCCATCTCCCATTCTGTGCCATCTGAATCTCTTTGTCTCAAGGACTCAAGCTGCTCCCAAACCTCCTGCAAAAGTCTGCCTCGAGTCTCCCTTGGTGTCCCTGGAAGCTTGGGCAAAGCCCTGGTTTCATTTGCTCTCTGCCAAACTGCTCCCAGCACGGAGAGCATTGAAATGCACAGCACCTCCTGCTTCCTTTCACCTTCAGCTGAACAGGGAGGGAAACAGCTCCTAGCAGCTGGCTGACCTTTCTGCAGCATGACTTGCTACAGAGCAGCAATCCATGACCCCCAGTGGTGCGGATAATTACAGCCCAACAGGGCCACCATTGCTAAAACAAGAGGCTATTGAGATGGTTGGTACTGGTTTCCTATTCCAACACTTTGAGCAGCTCATTACAGAATCACAGAATGGCCAGGGTTGGAAGGGACCTCAAGGATCACGAAGCTCCAACCCCCCACCACATGCAGGGCCACCAACCTCCCCATTTAATACCAGCCCAGGCTGCCAGGGCCCCATCCAACCTGGCCTTGAACACCTCCAGGGATGGACGGGGCATCCACAGCCTCTCTGGGCAGCTGTTCCAGCACCTCACCACTCTCTCTGTAAAGAACTTCCCCCTGACATCCAACCTATATCTCCTCTCCCTCAACTTCAAACCGTTTCCCCTTGTCCTGCCGTTATCTACCCTTTCAAAGAGTTGATTCCAAGAGTTGATTCGTTCTTCCCATCTTCCTCCTCCTCACCTTCCAAGGAGGAGGGAATGGATGGAAACAATCAATTCCCTCAATTAGGACAAGGGGCAGTTTGGGCAGGCAGTAGGAGACTGAACAAGTCTGGCTTATAAGGGAAGAGATTATTTTAATGAGGCCTAATTCTATTATATGAAAGATGATGAACAATCAATGTGCAATCATGCTGACAGGGAGTGGCTAAAGATTTTGGCCTTTGGTATGCGTGAAAAAAACTGATTTTCTATACTTTGCAGACAGAGAGGAAAATATGAAAGAGAAGAGGAAAGATAAAAGGAGCCGGATCCTTGCAGAAGGTAAATTGGCACAATTTGACAGCTTTCTGATTAACAGCAATGAAAGATGTGGCCAGGAGACTTTTAACCAGCCCGTTGTTTACCGGCGGCTGTTGAAACCCAGCGCCTTGTTTCAAAGCACTCCTGTTACACAAACCTCCAGCACGCCTACAAAAGGCTGTTAATTTAATTAATTATCCCCAGTAAATGGACCCCTAAGGGCTCCCAGAGGTAACATGCATCTTGGCAAGGAAACAAAACAACTGACAGCAGCATCTGCCTTGCTGAAAATTATGGTGCCCACCTAGCAATACTGAAGCAGCTCCGTCCCCTTGCTATGCCCTCAGGGTGGGAACAGCACCAACCCCCACCCTGCCTGCAGACCCTACGCTGAGGCTGGGGGTACAGACAGGCTCCATCCAGCTTGGATTTCCTGCCCTGGACATGAGAGTAGCATTAACCCTCTTTCTGCTACCTCTGTGCACGTTTGCAAGGTGCACGCACTCCAAACCAAGGGCTTCATCCATATGGTTTGCAAATTTCCACGCACCAGCACTTCCTGCTCTGCCAGCATCACACTCACACAATCGATTTTTGCTTTAGAAGGTAATGAGGCCATTTTTAACAAGATGAACTCAATCACACCCATGGAAAAGGACTTAGCTTCCTGATGATTCTCCCCCTAAATTGACTCAAGACAGACATAACTCCTTCCTTTGCTATCCACAGTGGTTGGACAAGCTCTAGCTGGAGTAAATCAGACAAAGCCCACGCTCTTTGGTGACGCTTTGCCAATATTTGGAAGCTGAAGATCATGCTCAGAAGACCTTGGGAAGGTCATTCCACACATTATCTGCAAAGATCTCGTCTCCTATGCTTGAAGGAAGGTCTATATATCACCTGAGGGGCTGTTTTAGTGTTGCTTTTCCTCCTTTCAGCAAGTGTATGAATGGCATGCAGCCTCACCCCTAACAAAAGGAGACGTAAAGCAGTACCCACACTCTAACGCATTGTTTTTCTGCAATTGCATAAAGGTCAAAAAGTAAAGTTTCCCAGTGCTGTGTTACTATCATTACAGGCTTTTTTTTTCGTTGGCCCTTTCATATTTGTTGGCACATTCGTTTCAGATACACGCACAAACAAGCCTCCCTACAAACCCACCACTGCATGCAGCTTGAGCTCTAACCATGAGAAGACGACCAACTGCAGAAGACTGATTATTTGCAGCTTAACAAGCAAGAGGACAAACAATAAAAAGCAGGGATAATGCATTACGAAATGTACTTTGTTCATTTATTTGACAACTGCAGTTTAGTTGTAATTAATTATGATAATACTTTATGGCTCACCAGTTAATGTTCTGTAGCATAATTTGTTCGAGTCTCAGTAGTATGAGGACTCCTCTTCAGTCTCCTGCTGCTAAATCTGTTACGTTGCAGGGAAGAGCCTGACATTCCAAGAGTGACAATTACAGAGGGCACTGCTGAGGGAGGGTACAAATTAAAAACGTGCTTTGGGAAATCTGTCAGCGTCGCATGCACAGAGATTGGGCTTTGGCAGCTTTGCCTTTGACTTTCCTGAGGGGAATACGAGGGTCTGCAGATAGCATTGACTCCATCCAGAAAAGAGTTGTTGCCATTTCTCGTGGCTGTGGCATTCAGCTGCAAGGTTTTCCTGACAGTGCCTCTCCCTGCAACAGGGCACAGGTCTCTGTGGGAGCCTCTCAGTGCAGACAAACAATAAATAATCATGTCCGTCATGGAGCGTGGGTAGAGTGCTGTAGGCAGCTGGGAGGGTTTTATACATTTATCCTTCAGGCCTACAGAGTCTGGGTGGCTCGTTCACAGGCTGAAATGATATTGGTTTCACACTCTATATTGCTTTTCTTATTAGATCTGGACAGAGCAGTCCTTGTCTAGAAATCAGCAACTGTCACATCAGTTTTACCTGAATGCATACAGCCCTCTGGCTCCAGCCTGAGGAGCATTCTTCCCTCCTTTCCTAACAACAGTCTCTTCCATCCATAAGGGGGTCTAAACCCCCTCTGCCCTCCTTCAGCCCTATGCTTCTTGCTGTGTCAGGCTGCCAGGCTTTATGCATTGCTCCTGGGGATGTAGAACTCACAGAAACACTAATGTTCAAAGCGATCTCAGATCTCCAACCCCCACTGACTCCACCATGCCCCATGACCACGTCCTTCAGTGGTGGGGTCACTGTCCCCGGAGGTGTTCCAGAACCGTGGGGATGTGGTCAGTGAGTACGGTGGGATGGGTTGGCATTGGACTTGGGAATCTTAGAGATCTTTTCCAACCGTAATGATTCCATTCCATGATTCTACCTGCGTGGGTGCTGTGCTGAAGGCAGAGCTGTGCTCAGACCTTTCACCACCCAGCATCCCATCCTCTGCACTGCCCTTATCGCTTTCTATCCTGGGACCCTCGCCATAGACACTATACATTACCATGATTCTTCTGGCAAACCTCCCAGCACTCCCTGGGACACAAACAGCAGTAATTATGTTTAAGCAGAACCTATTAATGCTTTCAGGGATCCAAAGAGAAACCTTTCCCAAAATCTTAGCTAAGAGATATGGGAGGAAGTTGCTGAGCGACCAGTTCCGTAGCCTTCTGCTTAATTACCAAAGTCTTTAATGACTCTTCTAATGAGCTGCAAAAGTCTAGATGCATCCTTCAGAGAGCCATTAACTGTGGAGCAACCTGAGAAGAAATTCTCTCCTCACCAGCTTGCAGAAAGCCTGGGAAAGACCAAAAAATCCCAATCAGCCGCGTGGTGCTTTGTGCAAAGCATCAGCTCTCACTTTTGGGAATGCAGCAGGAAGCAGTTCTCCTTTAGACTCTGCTTTTGAGGCATAGGTCTGGGGTAAGACCCAGATGTTCCTCCCTGACATGCTCCCTTCTCCTCCCCAGGCTTTCTGAATGGTGTACCTGCAGCAGTAGTCATTAATGAGGACCTGATCTCACCGAGCCTTAAAATGTTCCCACAGCACAACTAATAATAAATATCATCAGATTGCAGTGTAGAAGAATTACCAGGTTTCAGCAGCTGTAACAGTATCTGAATTATCAGGTGAAAGCCTCATGGAAAAGCAATTAGGTAATAACAGACTTGTACCAAAGTCATCAGAGACTTTTCATACCATGCTAGAAAATCAGGGCCCAGAATGAATTGGATTGGATTAAATAAAAGAACCCATCTAACCTTCTCATAATCTCCTACACTGAGCTGGAGCTTCACGGAGCTTTGATAAAAGCAATCACAACATTTTGTTTCAAGCTTTCCTTCATCCCTTCCCAGTATTGCAATGAGGGCACCAAACAGGCACTGCCCCTGCACACCTCCTCTCCCAAACCTCTTCTTATTTCATAGCACTTCTCAGGAACGTATCAGAAAAATCTTACACCTCCCTCCCCCCCCCAAATCCCACCAGCGAATGGAAAGAGGCAAAAAACAGACTTATGTCACATTCTTATGTCTAACCAAACATACACAGCTGATGCCCTTGCCCTAGAGCTGTGCCTGTGCACTCTTCTGCCATTGCAACACTGCAATCACCGCCCATCAGGTTCTGCTCCACTCAGGAAGCCCAAAAGCCACTGCAGGGATTGAACATCTGCAACTAAGAAATGCACATGCTCATATGTCTGCTATCTGCTGATGCCCTGCAAGTTTCTCTGCTGCTGTGTGCTTAAAATCAGACAACTGGAAATTGAGGAGATGGGGGGATGTTACTAAAGGCTGTGGATCTTCTGTTGGAAATAGAGGAGAAAAAAAAAAGAAGAAAAAAAAAAAAAAGAGGGGGAAGCCATAGGAAAGAGGGCTTTGCTGCTTGATTTTCAGCAAACATCTCCCAACAGTGCACTTCTTGAAACGCAAACACAGAACTTAGTGTTGCTCCATCCCCCCTCACTCCTTAAAACAAGGAGAGGAATGGTGAGTAAAAGAAAGCCCATAGAAGCGCAGCAGTAGATGTGCAGACACACCACCCAGTTTCCCTGTGTCGGCAGCCAAGCGGTGTAAAGCAGGTTGGGTTTGCAGGAGGACAGCATGCAGACCAGTGGTGGAGGTGAGACCTCATAACCTCAGCAAACCAGAAGATCTGCAAACTTAGTTTGCGTTTTGATTTTCCTTTGATGCCTTCTCCCCTTTTATTCCCCAGGCACCTGTGACGATTAATATCAAAGGGTATTATTGCAACTCTTCCTCCTGACATTCAAACCAAGCAATTTTGGTGGCTGTCAGTCATACACAAGGAAGGGCAGGAGGTGAGGCCAGCTCTCCCTCAGATCCAAGCGCTTTTTCTATTTACATTGACACAAGGAAGAGCTGAACATGCAGTGAACACACGAGAAATGTCAGCTTTGCTCATAGACCTCTGCATGAAAGGTGAGACCTGAATATTGATCTCTTCTTCCAGGCATTGGACTCTGCAGGTCTGTGAGCTCAGGGACAGTTGTGTCTATCTGTGGGGTGCAACGCCAATGGCCATGGCTTTGGGATCCCAAACACTGATCTTCTCATCTCTTTCCTCCCTTAACTCAAAATGTTAACGCACTCCACAACTGGCAATGAAAGGTAAGAGAAGAATCAACTTTTTTTTTTTTCTTTGAGCTCAAAAGGAAAAGTAATTTAGCAAACATTACTGAAAAATCAGGGTTTTTATAAAAGGACTTGCGCTGCGCCTCTCTTTATTATTGTTTCTTCCTCTCTCACCCCCTTGCTGACTGACAGCTCCCTGACGATATATTCTCTCCATCAGCAGGCATTTTTCATAATGTTTCATTTGTGGCACTGGAAGCTGGATGGCCCCTCTGTACCTCCTCCAGTTTTTCTCCTTTTCCAATTGCTGCATAGATTGAAGAAATCAAGGAGAGTGCTCTGCACACAGTGCGCTCCTGCAGTAAGGTGCTTCCCTTTCCCAACCTCTAGATCTTCCCGTGAGTGCTTCCATGATAAGAGCAGAAAATGCAGATAAAGGCAAGGGACAGATGAATATTTTGCTCTAAGAATGAGATACGTTTCTGAACCCTGCCTGGTTTGCTCAGTGCAGGCATCCTGGGTACCACCAGTACCCCTGGCACTGGGTCTACATTGCTGGAGAAGCAGCAGCCCAGGAGCACCGAATAGAATTGTTAAATGGTTTGGGTTGGAAGGGAGCTGAAGGCTGCCTGGTGCCGCTCCCTGCAGCGCACAGGGACACCCACAGCTCAGCAGTGCTCACAGCCCCGTCCAGCCTGACCTTGGCTGTCTGCAGGGACGGGGCACCACCGCCTCTCTGGGCAACCTGTGCCAGCGCCTCACCGCCCTCACTGCCCAAACCTTCTTTCCTATATCCAGTCTAAACATCCCCTCTTTTAGTTTGAAACCATCTCCCCTTGTCCTGTCACAGCAGACCCCACTAAAGAGTCTGTCCCCTTCTTACACCCCCTGTAGGTACTGAGCAGAGCACAGACAGCGCACAGTACCAACGCAAGGCATCATTTCTCCAGCAGCCCAGGGGATCTGAACACACAAGTGGCAGATTAATTTCAATGCAAACTGATCGGAGACGAGAAGATAACCACACCGTTTATTTTGTGGGCAAACAGCAATTCCTTTACAGCCTCGATCTCAAAATACTCTCCCTTTGTTGTGCCATTGCTGCCTCAAACACGAATTCAAAAGAAGCTCAAATAAGTCCATATTTCTCTAGGATCAATTTGCACAAACCCTGTGTTTGCTGTGTTTACTTCGTTTGCCAAAATTAGAAGTGAAAGCCAGAGCAGCAGGATGGGAGACACTCCCCTGGTTGGAATTACTTCCACTTTTCCTCGAGGGTTCTTACTGACAGCGCAAATTTGGGGCTTGTTAACACATTACGAGACATCAAGCGTCACACAGCTTTTGCTTTTCAATCTGCTTGTTTCTGTTGCTTCGTTGTGGTGACAGTTTAAATCTGAGCAGGAGGGGGGGGCAGCCTTTGTAGCAGCAACGTTATCTGCCAGCTTTGCTGGATTTGCTTCCAAAAAGGAGCAGGGAAGGTCCTTCCTTGGTAACTGCAGAGGGGTCAGTTGGTGTGGGGAGATCTCTGCCATGGAGGGGGGAGAGCAGAGCCGTGCTCTGCCTGCTCATCCCTGCACGGCTGCCAGGTTTGATGCAGAACCCAATGAGATTATTCCAGCTAAAGGCTCTGAATCACCTCTTTAAAAGGATTATGCTTCTAAATGCCTGGACACGTTTGGGAATCAGAGCCCAGTGCAGGCAGCAGAGATGCACGGGGAGATGTGTGTGCTGCTGGTGTGCACGGGCTGCCTGGCACTGCAGCTTCCCAATGGGAAAATGGCACTAAGCATGCTCCCTTGCCTTATGGGGGAGAGGGAGGAGAAAGGCATTAAAGGCTGTGTGATGCTCACCTAATACAGCCCAAGGGAGCAGATGAGTGGGATTTTTTTTCTCAAGTATTTTAACAGAGAATAGCTCTACTGACTTCAGTGGCGAAATGGAGCCAATTTGCACAGCCCAAGGATCTGACTCTTGATGCTTATCTAAAGCTTCCAGGACTACAAATGAGGGCTGCAGGTATCACAGACACATCCTGCTGCATGCTGCTACGAAGCGCAACACAAGCGGTTGTAATAGCAATGGGAAGTTCCTGGTACCACTGCCCTCAAGGCAGGGAGCTGATGATGAGCATTTCCTTGCTGGCAATGGATAACAGCAACAGTAATTCATCTGCTTATAGGCTTGAAGAGAACTGCAAAGCACAGAAGCCTGTAAAAGGATGGGAGGTGCAATAGAGAGCTTGCTCTGGAATTCTGGAGTAGGTTCACATCCAGCTTCTGGTCAGATCCCATGTCCTTCCTCACCTCTGCTGGCAAATTTCTAGCACTGATATCCTGGCATATTGCAAGACCAAGAGCCATAGAGAACCTCAGACCCCGCTGTGCATCTAAAATGTAATCAGGTGCCAGAGTTTTATTTATTCATCCTCAATCACAGCCTGCAGCCTCCATGACCCCTAATCAAGACAAACACTTTCCAATGACTGCCAATAGGTGTAGTCATTTTTCATCCCTTTCCCCTCTCACAAAGCCCTGGGTTGCTGTTTCCAGACAGCCAGATTCCCCCCAGCTGGGGATGTGCCTGTATCTTGGAAACTTAAGGTTATCCCCTACGTACTGATGTGACTCTTCCCACTCCCATAGGCACAGCCAAGATCTCTGCTGATGACTCAATACCTACAAGGCATCTGATCCTAAAACCTATCAAAAAAAACCATGCCCATCCTTTGATGCAATCTCCTTTCCAGCCTTACACATGGCTCATTCTGGTCTGAATAGTTCACACTTCCTTCTGCACAAGAAAAGATCTTCCTTGGCCATTTCCACTGATCTTTATACTGTCCACCAAGCCCTATTACAACTGGTAGTTAGAGATTTGTGTGTTTGTTTTTATGGTGTCTAGGAGAAGGGAAAAAGAACAATCCTTTAGCCTGCAGGTAGGAACTAATATGAAAAATGTTCATGCAGGATCAAATGCAAGGTTGGAAGGAACTTCAGAGGAATCACTCAAAGCTTAACTGTCTAAAACCCAGCGTTGCCCTTTCTGGCAAGGACCAGTGTGGCAGCTTTAATTCCAGAGAAGTCTTCTATGCCCAGAGAAGATATGGCTTGAAACAATCCATAATTTATATGCACAGACATTTTTTTTTAAATGCACAATATAAACCAGTGCAAAAATGACAGCTGGGAAGAAAAAAAAATAAAAAATAAAACACAACAATTTGATCCATTTCCAGACACTGTTGGAGGGCTCATCCACACTAAGAGGAACTTCATACTGCTGTCTGAATAGGATAAGTGAGAAAAACCTCATCAAGCCTGGAAAAGACAAACTTCCTGAAAGCTGTCAATCTGCAGGCTGTGTGTTACAGCTGAAATGCTGGTGTTAGCATCGCATCAAAGAGACAGAGCTCCTGGAGGACTCGTTTTTTGTGCCAAGCTGATGTTCCAAGGCAACAGGACAGGTCCTGTTCCTGGAAGGGAGCTCTGGAAGGACAGAAATGCCCTGACATCCAGAAACACTGTGGTTTTCCTAGGAAACAGGGGCTGGATGGAGGGCAGGAGGGGAATCGATCTCCATCTGCATTCTGAAGCTGCTCTAAACACAACAGAAATATGAATGGGATTTGGTTTACGCTTTGGGCAAAGCCTGCAAATAGTCTCATACAGAACTAGAATGAATCAGGTCATGAATAGAGAGGATGGGAAGGAACAGTTGGTATATACACCACGCATTTAATAAGACACATTGCATTTGCTAACCCTTCTGCTCCAAAGGATCACGTTCCCCATTCGCTTAGCTCTACTTCAGCCTTAAGACAGAGCCTTGTAAAGCACGCGAGAGGCAGACAACATAAATACAAGTGCTCTGACTGCCTGGAGCACCCTGCTCCGAGTCAGTGCACACAGGGAAGACCTCAGGCACATACCAAGCAGCTCTGCTCCAAGCTGGCATGGCACGAGGCAATGGCATTTCTCAGACAAGCACACGAGGGACGGGGAATTTTAATATCTTCTTCCCCTACAAGTAATTTCCAGTGTTTATGCTCTGTGGAGCTCCTTACGAGTGTCAGAGCAGAACAAATGTCAGTTTTAATGGACTTGCTAAATCATAAAACCCGCTTGCAAAATTGCATCTGATTAAAACATGAAAACGTTCCATTATTCACTGAAGATCCCAGGCAGCAAAGGGAAACTTTGGCCCACGGGACTTTACCTCCGTCACGAAAACCAAGCCTACAATGCACCCTCGCCAGACACAGAGGCATTTTCCCAGAGAGGAGGAATAAAGCTTAGCATTCATCATTTCATCATTAATTCTTGTAGCGACATAAAACACAATGTGAATTACAATGCGCATCCCGGCAGCACGCACTGTCATGGGCAATATCCAAACGCTTCTGAGATGTAGATCACAGCTCCCGTTGGGAGAAGGCCAGCTCTGGAACGGGCCAAAATATTTTGTTTCTAAGGCGGCTGACGCTGAGAGAGTTTCCTATTATTCATCCCCATTCTAACCTGCCCGTGTTCACCAAAAGCCTGCCTCCTACTCCATATGGGAGGGAGTAAAACTGGGAAGTTGTTTTCCATATGGACAAAGCAGATGCGGCTATAGAATCTGTGTTATAAAATAGGGCTGCTTTAGAGCAAATAGCACTAAAACCTGGAAAGATACCCGTCAAAATGATGATGTTGGGCCATTTACTGGAAAGAGCGCAGAGGCTTAATTCTAACTGTGCTCTCTAGATGGTGATGCAGAGCAATTATCCTTCAGTTTGCCGAGTATGTAACCTTTGGTAACAGTGCATTCTGAAAAGTGACAGAAAGTGATTTAGCCAAACACGCCGCTTCCAGATAGCTGCCTACATCCTAGGTGTCAAACAATGCATCAATCAGCACTGTACTCTTAAGCTGTTATTTAATTTCCAAGGGATTGGGGAAGAATGTTTCTTCCCAGAACCTGATTTTTACTTTGTTTAAATAATAAATAATGCAGCTGCAGGGGAAGAGGTAGGAAGGGAAGGGGAGCAACTCATTTATTTTTACAAAGGCAAAACCATAACATTTGAACACATCCAAAGCCAAAACAGTTCATTTCAAATGGTTCCAAACTTTCCATTGTTCACGCACCCAAAGAGCTGATTACGTTCTGGTTCCACAATAGCATTTCCATGACAACTGCTATATGCATTGTTTTCTAAAAGGGCAGAAGGGTACAGATAATCTCAAAATGAAATGGTTTCTCTGAAGGTTACCAAAGCTGATTTTTCTCCAAATGGGTGCAGATGCGCCCTGGTCTGACCGTGTCAGCACTCTAACAGGACATGCAGGACCACTGCTGCTCTGACCAATGCCAAGGAAGATGCACAGTGGGATGCTGCACTGTGATGAATCTGGATGAATCCACATACAGGACTAAAAAACTCTTCTCAGACTCTCCTAAAGCATCCATGACCCTACTGGAGAAGTCAAGTGCGATCTCTGCCATACAGAGAAATTCCCTTCTAACATATAAAGCAGAATAGATTCAGCCAGAGCCAAGTGGTGTTTCATGGCTAAACTAAGGCAGAACTGCTCTGAAATATTTGGATGAGAGCATCAAATAAGAGTAAGAACCCTTCTGTCCATCAGTGCTATTGAAGTGTCTTCCCTGTGTCGGAGGGATGCTGAAGTTCAGCTTAGGCAAATTTCCCACCACTGTGCAGCAGTTTTCATGCAAAGGTTAATAACTCCCAGTACGTTCTGTGAGCTCAGCACTTCTCCTGAATTTCAGCTTGATGTACTGCCCTTTTCACCAGGAGCACATTTCTTCCTCCCTCCCTCCTGCTAATCAGTTTTATCAACACAGCCCCAGGTGAAGAATGGCTTTCAAGATACATAGACTGCGAGACAGAAAGCGTTGCTTACACCAAATGATAACAGTCAACAGAATCCTATTAATAAGCTACAGAAATCCAGCTAAGACCCAGAATCACAGCTGATGTAAACTGAAATAGCAATGACAATTTATACCAAAAAAGAGCCTGGCCTTGTGAGTTTATAAATCTCAATGCTCTTTAAAAACAAAGCAGTAAATCATTTTGCCTGAGAAATGAGAATATCAATTATATTGCTCTATATCCTTCCCCTCCTCACTATAACCATTGATTTGTGCTTCCCTATTTCATCCTAGGATTTTTGAAGGCGGCTGAAAATTTATGGCTTCATTCTACAGAGAGGAAAGCTGAGGATCTCTTGAGTTGGGGGTGCTCACCAGGCTGTGGGGATAGAGTTCACCTTTCCCTGTTCTTCTTCCCATACAAGATCTACAAGACCAACGTGTTTGTATTCCCCCACCCCCATCAGCATCCATCTGCTCCCAATGGGTGCCACGTTGCGTGGGGCAACAGCATGTTTCCCTCCCAAAGGATGCTGGAAGAGGGATGGGCTGCTTCTATAAAGGCTGAAGCAAAGCATCCATAGCTGCATTTGATTAAAAGCGATATTGATGCTAAGCTCTTGCACTGCGTTTGCCATCCTGAGACTTGAAATGATCAACATAATCAGCTCTCTTAGTCCAGAAGAAAGTGATTGGCTTAAGGTCACGCAGAGTCTCCAGGGAAGACAAGGACCAGACCCAGCTTTTTGACTTGAAAACAGCACTGAAAACGTTCCCTTTCCTCCCTCCTCAAGTTTTTCCTTTCAATCCTGAATCTGCAGTTGGAAGGGGATTCCTCCGTGCAATGCTCCTCAGCTTCCCTACTGACTTACTTGCTAATGCAACGTAAAGGACAAGACAGGCGAAGGACTCATGAGAAGGTTCTTCTCATGCAGCACAACAGCTTGGAACAGCGGAAACAAAAAGTTCATTCTACCATCACCAAGGTGAGGCACTGGCACAGCTGCCCAGGGAGGTGAGAGAGTTACCATCCCTGGAGGTGTTCCAGACCCATGGGGATGTGGCACCTGGGGACACTGTCAATGGGGATGGTGGGCTGGGTTGGGCTGGTTTCGTGGTGAGGGGCTACACTTGCTGCAGCAGTTTCAGATGAAGAAAACCATAGGACAGCTGAATTACAGATTAACAGAATCACCAAGGTTAGAAAGGACCTTCAAGATCATCCAGTTCAACCATCCACCTACCATCAATAGTATTCACTAAACCATGTCCTTCACCACAAAATCCAAACGTTCCTCTGCCAAACTTGATCTTGATGCCAAACTGGCATCAAGACTTCCCTGCATTATGCACTGCTGAGCTGCAGCTCTTTTCTCTATCTGACACTGCACTTGGGACAGTTGGAATAAAAGCACAAGCAAATAGCAAGCAGCATCTTACCTTCTAGGCACAGCTTTAAGTTAGAAGCTAGAAAAGCCAGAAATGAAAGACAGAAATGAAAAAGGCAAAGACTGAGTATTTCTGATGATCCTCCTGACATCCTGGCTGGAACATAGCATGGCAGCAGCTTCTCAGGATGCCACTAGCTCCTATCACAGCTTCTTTAAACCCATTCATTCCTCAGATTTCAGCACAAACTCTGCAGGCCAACACACCTCCATGCAGAAGGACTCAGGATTGGCTTCACCAAGCCAGGACAAAGCTTAGGTCTGCTTGTACCCCAGCTAACATCTGCACCAATAAAGGCTTTGCCTAAGAAATGAGATAACCTCCATGCAAAGCTCAGGGGTTACAGTTAGTCATGGACATAGCAGCTGCAGCTTGGAACAGAGGTGACAACAGCACAGAGCACACAATCATCATCATTTCTCTTTTCTGTGCTCATTCCACACCATTTACAAGCAGCTCAAGCTGCAGAGGATCGTTACTTGAGATCAACATTGACCACAATGGAAAGAAAATGAAGAGCTTCTGAAGATGCAAGAAATTAATTATATGAGTAACAACACCTTAGAAAGCATTGGCATTTTCCTTTTAACTTCCCTCCCTCCACTCGCCAGAACTTCAGCTAATTTTGAGCCAGAGCTCAAAGCTCAAAGCTCAATTCTTCTGCGGAAAAGCTTGATGGGGACTAATTGATCTGAGAGAAATTCAAGCATGAAACAGAAAAAGCCTTTTGCCCTATGTATTATTCACATTTTGTGGTAAGAGAACCTCAAAATGGGCTTTGGGACCTTCCAGTCAGCGTAGATTTGCCAAATTCAAGCCACACTCTTGGCTTTTTTTCCTAAATTGCCAGCAGCCATGCAAAGAGAAGACAGCAAAAGCCTCACTGCTTTGTAATGGAAGCAAAGCAAAAGAGAGGGAGAGAGGGCATCCCACCTGTTGGCCAAACCACACCAGAAAGTCACTGCAGAGTGGGGAGAAATGCTGAGCAATGGCTCCGTGCCTCCTGCCAGGTGCTGCTGATCAGGCTGAATCCTGCATATTTGCTTCCCTCCAAATAAGAAAGCTGTTTTGGTTTGGGTTTGTTGTACTTTCCCTCCCCTCCTCGACTACAACATAAAAACAAGTCAGGGAAACAGATATAAATGTCCACAACATGACAAGATTATGCTGCAGAGCTGAGACGTGGGAAAGCGAGAGCGGGGAAGATGTACTGGTAACTCTTAATAGAAACCACAACAGATTAACACAGTCAGGAACAGGGAAATCTATGCTTACTTCTCAGAGCATTGTTTATGTTAATAAAGGTTTGGTAATGAATTACTGGTAAGTGGCTTCCTTTAGTGGGAAATTATTCAAGCAAGCAGGTGCGGCTTAGCACACATTTTTCTCCTTCACTGCAGGAGACACAGTGCAGGGACAGCCAAGCACAGCTCCCAGCCAAACAGCTGCAGTGGGGTGCAGAAGGTGACTGACACGTGCTGGGAACAGCTGGGTGCACGTAGGAAGGAAGGATGCAGCTGCTCGGACACCCGTCCTACTCAGTGCAAGATCCAGCACTGCAAACACTGCTGCCCTCAACATCTTGTTGGCCGCCATGAAGATGTCCTGATAGAATCATAAAGGTTGGAAATGACCTCTGAGATCACTAAGCCCAAACCCAACCCATCCTCACAATGCCCACCGACCACGTCCCCACCATGTCACATCTCTAGAGTTGTGGAACACCTCCAGGGACGCTGACCCCACCATTCCCTGGGCAGCTGGGCCAATGCAGCACCACTCTTTTGGAGAAGAGCGAGCAACCAGAACTCTCAGCAGTGCAGCAGGACAGGTTTGTGATCACATCTTTCCCATGCTCTGGCTCCACCTCAGCTCCTCTGTTTGCAAAACAGACAGAAACAGCTTTGCCCACACTGGCAACTAAATCCCATTTTTGCTTGCAAAAGGCTCAGGCACTAACACAGCGCTCATAATTTTGGTTCCTCGATGGATAAATATGCTCACCGCCACTCTAAGCTGTCACAAGGATTTGTATCTGCCTTCATTACATCCCTTCCAGTCACAGCATAATTACATCCGATGTTGCTTTAAGTCTCAGTGAGCAAAGAAATTCAAGAGATTAATCAGAATATTTCTCAAGAAGAGTTCTAAAAATATTCTGAATAGACCAGAAACCCAGATGAGCGGCGTCCTCGTTTATTACTGAGCCAAGCTCTGGATGCAACAATCAATTGACTTGATAGGTAACACAGATCGTCTGCCTCTCCCGTTTCTTTCTAGAAGATCTCACTCAGGTCCAGACCCAGTTTGTTTGGGTTTTTTTATTGCCTCTCCCCTCACTGGAGTTTATTTTTGTACGTGTGTTTTCAGCATTCTCTCCATGTGTGCTGTTGTCACGATTTCCAATTAGGTTTTTCCTTTCTCATTGTCCCCATCCTGTAACAAATACCTTTTGCAACACCTGTGTCCTAAGATGCTGTTCAATTCTGTCCTTCCAGTAACCTGTGAGAATTTTGTTGCTGCTTTCAAGGCAGTCATGATGTAATTGCAGACACGCAGCAGAAGTTTCCCATATGGTTCTCAAGGCTTTTTTTTTTATTAAACACAGACCTGGCTTTCCATAATACATAACGTGACACAACCAATCAGCTTTCCACACAAAGTAACACAGCTTCCGCTACACCACCTTTAGGGGTTCGCCCTTCTTGCCAAGCCAATGTTCTGACCATATCTCCACGTGCTCTTGTCACAATGGCATAAGGCTACTGGCTGGGCAAAGCTTACAGCTGATTTACGTCAAGAGCACCAGAACAAGAGCAGACACTCGTCATTTGCAGCTGGGCCAAGAGAGCTGTACAGAAGGATGTAAATATTCCCACTGGAGCAGGCAGAGAGATCTGATCCAGGAAAATTTCAGTGCTTAGATCAGTGTCACTTTAGCTGCTACCAAGAACATTTATTGCAAATATATAACGCAATAAAATCAGGGAATTGCTTTCCGTGGTGTAAATGACCTTGTGAAGGGATGAGGGATAACAGAAGAGGGCAGTCAGTCTCCCTTGCTCTTTGTTGGGAGGGGGAACTCATGCATAAACTATGGATTACAAAAACCAGTACAAGCTCCAAAGGAACCCAGCCTGCAATAGATTGCCTGGATACACCATGAGCAAAGGGAATGTAAGATGGGCAAAGTGCCTGCAAGATGGAAATTACATGGGAGAAGAAGTAGGTATCACTGAAGGAAGGAAAGAATATTAAAAACAGAGTATCATGATTCAATGCCAGAACTATTAGGAAAGCAAAGGAAATATGCTAGAAAGCTGCATAATCCATATCAGTCACTGGATGCTTTTCCACTGGGGAAGACTGGAGGTGCCAAGGTTGAAAAGCCTGCCATTCATTATTTTTGATTTAGAGCTGCACAGACATGAAGAGCTTTGCATGATGCATTGGTTGTATATTCTCCTATTGATCTCTCAGACTTAGTTTTCTAAACTTGCCATCCATCACCCCCAGCAATCCCACTCAAATTCCCCTTGAGGGGAGGCTAAGGAGAAGCAACTGTCCTGTCTCCCAGGGCCACAGCCAAATGGTTTATGAGAGCCAAGGATGCATGGGGACTTGAGTTCATCCACTGCCTTTGTGATGGATTGGCAGCATTTGCAAATACTATTTTCCACCTACTAGGGTGGACGTAGGGCAAGAGCCTCCTTGAGCAAGCTGAGCTCCCCAGGCCTGCTTTGGCAAGCAGCTCTGTGTATCTAATACTTATTTCCCCCATTGCTCCATCCTTAGCAAGAACGGCCCCTGAAGTGGGTACCAGAAAAACTCATGGAAAGCCAGATTTGCCCCAAGCAAGGACTAAAAGAAAGCAGTGAATGAAGTGTTTCAGGATCCGTCTCCCACATGTCCAGCTATCATTCGCTTTTGCTGCGCTCTGCCAAATGTTTCATGAAAGCATTGATGGCTCTGACAGTTCTGAATCCATCACCTTAATTCCTGCAGAAACTCTGCAAGGATCTGTAAGAAAAAACTCTCGCGATGCTTCTCCCCACCCCCTTCTTGTAAAAGATGCAGATGTTACAAACACAAAGCATTATTCATTTCCTCCCTTTCTGACATTTCAGGTATAAAAAAGGAAGCCAGTTATAAAGGGGACACGTAGGTTAAGAGCAATCTGTCTGTGCTCAATAAGAGAGGGGAAAAAAAGAGAAGTGAAATTGTACATTATTAGCTGAACTTCCGTCACCCTCGCAATACAGAGAGCAGCTTAGGAGTCAGGGAGAATTTAAAAACCCATCAATGGCTCCAAGGGAGCAATGCTCACTGGGGGAGGGAGAAGCATTACTGCCTAACAGGTTACATCCAGGAAATCTCCACGTTTAGAAGGAAATTGCAGTGTTTTTCTTTTCCTTCTCTCCAGAAGAAGATCTTTGGACAATTACACACATTGGGTTTGGGTTTCTCTGTGTACCAATTTAACCAACCCACAGCAAAGCCACCCACGTCATACAATCATGGAATCATAAAGGCTGGAAAGACCACTAAGATGACCCAGTCTAAGCTTCAACCCACCCCCAAGCCCACTAACCACATCCCCCAATGTCACGTCCACTCTTGAGCACCTCCAAGGATGGTGATCCCACCACCTCCCTGGTGCCAGCATCAGCACAGCGCGCTCACGGCAGGAGACACAGAAACCAAGCAAGGAAAAACGAGCTGATGTCACGTTTGCCTCACATCACATTGGCCTGGAAAAACACAATGGGTTCAGGATGAAAGCACACTCAAATAGAGCCAGAAATAACCTGGTCTGGAGGAGCAGCCATGGCATAAGCCTTAGCTTTAGAATAAAACATCTGTTTACCTCTTACCCAACAGCCCTGCTATTAACCAATTACTGAGAGGCAGCAGAGAGCAGCACTGCTTGCTGGTTTGACTATTACCTTCAAATATTTCAGGGCCTGCTAATGGGAGATAAATTCCCGTGTGGGAAATTGGCAGCAATTAGAGTCATTTTAAGCAGTAGTATAGAATGGATCTGACCTTTGCTTTCACATGCAGGGGTCCAACAGAGATATGTTTAATATTTTCTTAGTTGTGGAAAAAAAGCTTTTGTTTGCAAGTACCAGAACAACAACTTAAGGAAAGAAAAACACTACGAAAAAAAGTGGTTTAGAAAACAGTTCAGGATATAAGAGTCTGAGAAATAAAAATCTGAAAAATAACAGTCTGAAAAAAGTCTAGTGTCATCTTTGTCACCAGCCCAGCGTGACAATAATTCTGCCTTGCTATGACTCACTTTACCCATCCCCAAGGCTGGGCTGACTCAGAACACCTTGGTAGCTCCTGAACTTCATTCTGACACTTCCCCTTGTTTGGAAGTGACACCTTCACAGCACTCACAATTATCAGGCTTTCCACAGAGAATCCACCTTGCCAAGACAGCTCAGAAGCCTGCTGGGAAATCTAATCATTCAAATGGGGAAGTTCTTTTATTAGGATAAAGATTAGGGGTCTTTTCCAAGCCTGCTTCCTACAGCTGATGCACAAAGCAGCCCTTAAACGCCATCTGAAAGGCTTGCAGTAGTCTGAGGCAGCTCTAGCATTTCTGGGGCGGACTTTTCTGACGCAGTCATAAATGAATACCGTTGTCTACAGCCAAGCAGAACTGGACAGACATCAAAAGCAACTCTTTGCATTTTTAGGCTTACTTTTCTTCCTCCCTATTCCTCTGCTGCTCAGTGCCCCCAGTCAGCTGCCTAACCCCGGGGTCCGCAGCCACCAGTCACAACTCTTGGAAGTCTGGCATCGTGGGCTTAATACACAAAGTGCTTATTTTTACCACAGCCTGATGGCATTTCTCCTAGATAATGATGATTGATTCTGTTTTCCATCCTTTGTCAAAGCTCAGCACATGCCTAGAATGTTAACTAGTTGTTCTTCTGATGCTTCCACGTATCCATCTGTTCCTCTGGATCTCTCATTCTCCTGCTTTAAACGATGAACTTTCCTACAGTCAGAACAATCTATTAATAAATAACAATCTCGGAGATTACACAAGCCAATTAATAGTAAAGCAGCACCAGGACTTGCAGTGATGGATGGCACTGAACAGGAGCGGTGCGGGAGGCGGTGGAGCTGATCCTCATCCACATGGGATTAGCACAGCTCTACAACAGCTGGGGGCCACAGTTGTGCAAACAGCATCACAAACGAACTCACGGTAATTAACTGTGCTCACAGGCATTCACACTCTCTTGTGCAAATCGTTCCTGAGCAACACGAAGGAAGCAGAAGAACCACTTAACATCAATACACAAGGTGAGAAGGATGGTGTTTGTAGTTCTAGCGCAGCAAGGAGGAAGTACACCTCACTGAGGAATGGGAATAGAAGGACACTGCAGAGTTTTCCTCCTTCAACTTGTGGCTTTAATGTAGCACAACCGATCTGGCAAAAGACATGGAAGACCTTCACTATTCCAGCTGATGGGAAAAGTAGAAGCCTATCAGTTCAGACCTGGCATGTACAGCCTCCTCCTTTTCTTGCCGTAGAAATTGCCTTGTCTGCCTTCCCTGCAACATATTTCCACGCTGATTACCCCGCTTTATTGTACAATCATATCTCAGCAGAGACCTCAATCTCACAGAAAAGATAAAGTGAAAGCACAGCCTGAGTGCACAGAGTCTGGGTAAAAGAGACGAGCGAAAAAAAAAGAAGAGATTATCTTCACCAAATTCTAAGCAGGCAATTAAGGCTCTGGACCATCAAGACCCAGCTCCTCAGCATGAAATGCCTTCAGGAAAACTCGAAGTCTTACAGGGATCTGTAGGTTGGATTAAGTCTAGAAAAACCTGGCAGCTCAAGCGCCCTGGTCCTGGGGTTGCCTTGCTTCTCACTTGTCTGCAAAGCTGCAGGGTCACCAAGGTCCTCCTTTCTGCCACTCTCTTCCTCCTTTCCAGCCCCAAGAAAAGATCTAAGGCCAACATGAGACCAAGGGATGGGGGTGTACTTGAGCTGTACTTGGGAGAAGTGAGGTGGGAATTGCTGCAGCTATGGACTAGATGCGTCCTTGTGCTTCTCCGTGCTTTGAAAAGGGAAGAAGAGAAGCTGCAGAAGCCTCTCAATAGAGTGAATGAGGGCAGGACCAACATTAAATCAAAAGCTACTGTACACAGAAGCATGAAGGCAATGTTCTTTGTATGACAGCAGCTTTGCTGGGCAATGCAAGAAATCCCCCCCCAGCAGAGCAGACAAAACACACTAAATTTGCTCTGTCCCTTTAAATTTGCTCTGTCCCTTCTATCAACCCCTGAGTTTCTGCTCCCATTTGCACCAACACAGCAAAACCCAACCAAACCCTTTACTCAGCTCAATGTTTTGCTTCACTTGACATCAAACACACGCCTCAGTATCCAGCTGAATGGTAACCATTACAAGTTTACCGTGTGCCATCTCAGTTTGTCCCTTCTATTTTCAATCTCCGTTCTTTCTGCCCTCTCCTCCTTTCCCTCAGTTTAACTCTGTGGTTTTTATCCTCATTTCTCCTCCTTTGCCCTTCATAATGACTTAATCTGGCAGGCAGTGTGACAAGCGAATGAATCGAACACGGAGTTTTCCTGCACTCCAGATTCATTTGAAGATTTCTCCCAGATGCAGCTCGAAAGCCCCAGATTCAATTTCCCTTTGACATAATAACAGAATTAGTCTCATATTGTCATACATAAATTACTCGCAAGCCGAGTGCCAGGAGAGAAAGAAAGAGGGGAAAAAAGAGAAGGATCGGATTCAGCAGAAGGTGTGACTGTGACAAGCAACAACAGAATAACAATAGGGGACCACTGGGTGACATCTATCATATCTGACAAACAAGGAGAAAACCATCTCTATATCAAGAGTAAGAATTATTTACCTCTTTCTCTTGGCCCCTGAGCCATTAAACCTTATATCGAGGATTTCTGTGTCTTGCAAAGGACACACAAAGTCTAAATAACTCTCAGATTGAAAATTATTGTATCTGACTCGGTGTCTTCTTTTTTTTCCCCTCCTTCCTCACAACACACCATTCAAAGAAATAACCCTTCTGCCCTTAGCTGGGGGAAAGAAGCTGCTGCTGAGAAGCCATCAGAGATGAGAGCCTAGCAATGCCTTCCCATCCTCCTGAGCTGTTTAAAGCCCTCAGCTGCTCCCAGACAGCTTCTCTGTGAGGCTGAAGGATGGGCAAGCTCACAGACCCACGGGATGGCTCAGCCCAAGCCACCAGCTTGAGGAGGGAGAAGACGAGCAGAGTCCAGCCTGCCAGCACTTCAGTGCCCCAGTTGTCTCTGGGCTGGGCAGTGGTGTCAGATGGGCACACAATGTTCCTCTCGTTGCCTTTAAAGGGCTTCCCAAAAGTCAGAGATTATTGCATTTATTTCCAAAGAGGTTCCCATTCTTTCCAGAAGAGGCTGCAAGTTTGATTTCATTAACATATCCCTTTGCATTGCAACTTCCCCTGCAGCACAGGGATGGATGCACTTCTGTCACTCTTCCCTTCCTTGCCAATCCAACTAACTTTTGGTCAAAATGTTCTTAATAACATGATAGCCTTTGTATCATAAGCAGAAGCCCTTCACATTAGAGGTCTGCCCAGATCACCTGCAGTAAATTAAATGCCAAATGATAAACTTGCCCACCTGCATTGACAGCATACAGGCACACATTACTGCTCTGTGATTGCCACAGATCCACTTCACCTGGAGGTGCTCAACTCCATCAAGTCCCACAGTCCCTCTTAGACTCAAATTTCAGAAAGCAGCTACCAAATGCATCAAAAAAACCCCCAAACCTTTATCTGCTTTAAGCCAATCTACTCTCAAAGAGTGCCACACCAGTACAAGCACTGTGGGAACTGATGATTAACAGCTCGCCTTATCTGGTATCCTTGTGATTTTGTAAGCCTCTATCATAACTCCTTTCAGCTTTCTCCTTGTCCCCATCTCTCAAGGAAAATACAGTGTGTGTGGAAAGGAAGGGCAGCTGGAACGATAACTGATAGATGACAGTGTGTTATTGGTGTGCAGGTGGAGAAGTTAACAGAAAGGAGGCAAAGAGTGGTGCTCGGCTGTATCTCTGTCCTAAGATGAAGCATCCAATGGCAAAAACACATTTAAAAAACAAGTCTTTATATGCTTCCCCCCCCACCAGTTATGATTGCAGCTGTGTTCCAATGAAGTTCTCAGCCTACAGCTTTTTAGGAGGCACGCAGGAAGATAAAATCACTGACACCACTGCCTGTGGAGGGGAAGGCTGGATTTTACCAACGCAGGCTGATTTGTTGGCTTTGGCACTCAGGCCACCGATTTGAGTGCAGCCCTGAGTTGTGCCATGGAGCAGATGCTCATTGGCATTTGCTGCCCACCATCCCTTCCATGAGGCTTCTCCTCATGGCACAGCTGGCTTTATGGCTGGGGCAGAGGACGAGGACAGCATGCCAAAGCTCGTGAATAGGCAGGAGATAGCTGTCTCTGAGGCTAGCAATAACACAGTCTTTCTCTCTGTTCATCTGACTTGTCATTCCCAAGGCTGTCTGCTCTGTCACGACAAGGAGAATCTGGCCACCCATCATTTTTAATAGGTGTTATCTGAACATTCAGGGACATGCGAAGTTATTGAAATACAGGAGCGAGCAAAGAAAGGAAACAGAAGAAAATGTAGTTGCAATCTAAATGCATTCAAGATCCAAAAAGGTATTTTTAAACACAGACTCTGGAAAAACTATTGGGTTTGATACCTCTCTATTACTTCCTTCAATGTACAGATACTAGAGGATTAATGGATCTCTCCCAGTTGACATCAGTTCTGGTCTTTTCCTAGCGTTCCTTATTTTCTATTTCAACTGGGGTCAGAAAGCAGCAGCCAAACAAACACGAAACCTGAATGAAGGAGTCACGAATATCAAAGACTTTTGTTTTCCCCACCACTAAAGCATACAACGTTGTTGCAGATCCAGGACTTGGACATTAGCCACACTATGAAGGGCCTGAGCACTTGCAGAACATCAGGTACAAAGAGGCTCTCCCCTCGGTAAGAGCGTTGACAAGAATCCCAGTTGGTTTTTAACACGCCTTTTGAAAATACAGGCTCATGTTGAGGCCATGTACTACACAAGGGAGCGAGCAGAAGACTAGCAGCAGTGCAATCACAGCAGGTTAATAACTCCTCGCCCTATGACTACAACCCAGCCAGCACCTAACGATTGGCTTTCAGGGCTGATGCAGCAGAACTCTCAGCTGAACAAAGCTCTGACCGCAAAGCCCTCGGTGTTTGCGACTGAGCAGCACGCTCACTCCGTTCCTTTTCTGCCTGCCCTGCCACCCCGATGCAGGATTGCACCCAGGTGACATGTGTCAAACCAAACACATCGCTGCTGCCTGTCACCTCTGTGCCAAGTGGAGGCATACCCCCAGAAACCTGAATTCTCTGCAGCACCACTTATCTGAAGCCCACATCCAGCTCCTCACCCTGCAAACAGCTCTGTGTTCTAAAGCAAGCTGACCTGAACACAGACAGCCCTGACAACCTCCTGTCCTTGATTAGGCCCCTCCTGTCCTTCCCTTTTGGTTTTTCAGCAATAAATTGGCAGTCAGAAACTGAATTTGCAAGGTGAGATGTGGGAGATGTCAGCAAAAGGCACCTGACTGAGCAATTCATGGCGAAGCTGTGAACACCAGCAGGCTCTTCTGGGGCAAATATATATATATATTCTATTCATTATACTTCAGCTTTGAAACCCTCCAATTAATTCGGTTTTCTGGGGATGAGCAGCTGACAATGCTCAGAAAAATCCCAACCCTGGGGCATCACTTCTCACAGGTAACGGGAGAGGACAGTGGAAAAGACCTGATGTTTTCCTGCTGCCAACCTCCCCCTTTTGCTCGCTGTATAAATACCAGCTGCTGAACAACCCCCTAAACAGCACAAGGAGCCCCCACGTCTACAAACACCTGAAGGAGGATGTCCAGATCATGGCCATGCACAGAGCAGCGAGTGCGAGCCTCGGGGATGCTGAACTTCAAACCAAGCCAGGCTTTATTTGTCTATTGACAGAGCGAATGGGTTTGCTGCCCTTTCTAACCCACCTCTGAGACTGCAAAGGTCTCTTTAATCCGGCAGACAAAGGCATAACAAAAACGAGTGGCTTAAAGCTGAAGCTAAAGCAATTCGGGCTGGAAATAGGACATGCTTTATTTACTTTTTTTTTTTCCAAGCAGAAAATGCAATAAGCCATTGAAGCAGCTGGCCTAAGGGGTGCAGGAGATTGCATCCCTTTGTCTCTACAGTAAAATCTGCCCATCTCCACCTTAGACAAAAAAAAAAGCAAACAAGGAAATGTGAGAAACTAGGTGCAGGAATTACTGGCAGGTGCTTCCTGCCACGGCTATGCAGAAGACCATAAAACGTGACCCTAATTGTTCCATTTGCTTTTCCAGATCTGCAGAAAGTGAAGCTGATGTCTGGATCACCCACTGTTCTGGCTTAAGACCAGCTTGGAAAAATCAAGGTTAGCAAATGTGAGCTATCAGAAAAAACAGCACTTGCTGTTAGTCCCATAACACGCAGAGCCTGGGGAAGTCAGAGTGGTTATTAAGACTTGTGATGTTCCTGGCTGAAATCATGGCATATGCTTGGGCTCACTGCAGGTCTCACTCTTCCCCTACCTCCTGCTCAGCACGACTGGAGCACACATGGGCTGCCCATCTGGATGTGGTGCCTGGAGCTCTCTGATTTATTCCCTTGGCTCAAGAAAGAGGCAGCTGCAGGCATCCTTATCCAGTCAAAAGCACCCTGAGACTGTCTGAGCCCTGCAGGAGGTGGGGCATCCCCCTGCCCAGCCATGCCCCCCCGGTCAGCACTGGACTTTGTTACTCTGGTTGAGCCACGCATGCTCAGGCAAAACCCAGCCCTCAGCATCTTACTGTCTTATAAAGGAACTCATGGATTTGTTTGCACGTGCTGCCATGGAAAAACAAAAACAAAAACAGAACAAGACTTTCTGAAACAAAAATGAGTTGTGTTGGCAAAGTGGAGGAAGCATTTCAATATAAATAGGGTTGGTTTATTAGTTTAGTTGCTTTTTCTTTCTTTCCAGCCCTGGTAGTAAAATAGTCCTCCTTCATCTCTACCGATCAACACAACATGCCTGGTTAAACCCTTTCTGTTCTGCACTGTCTGGCTTTAGACATTGGAGATAATACCACCACGCAGGGTCACACACTGTCACTGCATCACAGAATCACAGAATTGTAGGGGTTGGAAGGGACCTCCAGAGATCATCGAGTCCAACCCCCAATCCTCTCTACTTAGCTTGTGATTGGCTTAAATGGCTGCAAGACTGACTCAGGTCAAACAGTGGGAAGCTCTAAGTGATGATAGCGGGAGGATCTGAGCACCAGGAGCTGTCTGGTGTTGAGGTGAAACCCATCAGTGAATGGTTTTCCAGCCAGTATAAGTGAGCGGGAGCAGTCCAAGCTCATGGGAGACTGCTGGAAATCTGGAAGATGCTCTGAAGTGAAGAGGTTGTGTTGACTTTGAAGCCACCCTTTGCTGCGTATCTGATGCTGCACAAACCTCACTCTCATTTTTTCCACGAGGCGCAGTAGTGAAGTAACTCAGCATGGGGAGGACTGGAAGATCCCTCCCCTCTCCCTCCACAAATAACGTCAGCCATTGACCTTTTCAAACAAAGTGCTTGCTGTAAAATATTTCACTCGTTATCGCCAGCACCAGAGGAGGAAGGGGCTTGGGAGAAGGCTGAGGCTTTCTGCCATGCCAGATAAAGGGCTGGATGGCTGTAACAACCTACAAGGAAATTTTATGACTATATCACTGGCATTTAAAATTAATACAGTTATCAAGGATATTGTTTTACAGCAGAATGGCTTTTTAACAAGGTGAATGCCACGAACCCCTGCCTGAGAGGAGAAGAAGAAAAAAAAATGAAGACGGGGAGGATTTCCACTCACTTGCACCTCTCGAAAGAGGGAACGTCAGAGGAGCTCTCATGGTCTTTTGCAGAGGAGGTCTAATGGTCAGTTGCATCCCTCAATAAAATAAGATTTTAATTTATGCCACTTCTGTGTCATTAACCTCCCTGCTGTGCACAAAGACCACTGAAAAGCAGGGAAACAGGACAAATTTAGCCCAAGGATGCTGCCATCACACTGAGATGACAGGCCGATGATGGACTACTCCAGGGCCAACAAGACATGCTTTCATCTGTACCCTCAGCCTTTCTCTCCTGCTCGTTTTCTTGGCTATTCAAATGGTATCTCAGCACAAAATAGAGCTCCTCTGAAAGATTTCTGCCTAGGGCTCAGAAAACACCCCTGCAGCTAGGGCACAGAGATGAGGAGACTGCACTGATTTTAATTCACTAGGCTTTGTTGCTACATTTAACAGGGTATTTTTTGTAACAGAGTAAGCCAAAGAATCAAGAAGTTAGAGACCAATTATGCCACTGGTTGGCTGCTGAAACTTTCTTCTCAGAGATGCCAGATAGAACGCAGCTGACTTCACAACGATAAGCCACAGGCTGTTGCCTCTTCCAAAGACACCACTATTTTCACTGTCTGGCCACAGAGACTTTGAGAACATCTCAGGCTGAATTCTCCCCACACAGATGGAGATTACTGTGCTGCAAGCAGGATGCTATCAACACAGGGTGTACCAAACCTGGGTATGCAGCGAGGCTTTGACACCAGAGTACTGTGCAGTGTTTCTATGATGGAAGCAGCACAGCAGAGCAGCTGAAACACTGCCCAGCAAGGCATGAAGGTCTATTTCCAGGTAAATTACAAAGCTCCCTGAAATCTCAGTTCCTAGATGCATTGGATGCTTTTAGCTGCTGGAATACCATTTGCTGGACTGCGACCATTTAACCAGGCAATTCACCTTACCCTATAACAGTAACTACATTATTCGCAACATCACAAATCTTTACCTCACCTGCAATCTAGCCCAGCAAAGGACATGGATCATTGGCTAAATCATTAATAAAAGTATTGAATAGCTGTGGACCAAAATAATCCATCCCTGGGGAACCTGCTTGAAACAACCCTCTTTATTGATATTGTTTCTTGAACAAATGCATTTTGAGCTCCATCGCTGAGCCAAGCTGTGATCCATCCAGAAAGTGCCCTATTAATTTCACCTCGTGAAAGTTTTTCTTAATCAAAACATCAAGTGATGCCAAGCCAAACGCCTCAGAGGAAACCACGGATACGCCACCAACACTGTTGCTCTATCAACCAGAGCTGTACACCTGTCAGAAGAGACAACGGGTTCGTTTGACAAGACCTACCTTGAGGAAACGACGCTGATTTGCATGAATTATTTATCTAGCCTCTGATTTGTGTCTGAAGCACCACATCAGCTGCTCTGCTCAGTGCCACAAGTCTGAGCTTTCGCTGGTGCCTCTCTCCCCATCTGGCTTGCCTCTTTCTACCCTGGCAAACCTCAGAGTGAGGACTGTGATGAGTTTGCAGCTGCAGCGAGGCTAGAAGCTGCACAAGCACCTCGACGTGCCGTGCTCAACCACACACGTTTAGTCTTTCAAAAGGCCTTATTAGCTAATGTAGCTCTATGGCTCCTAGACACCAAGGCTGGCTCGCATCCAGCCAGATCAGAGCAAGGGCAGAATGAGCTCATGTCTGACTGCACCTACCCATGTAGATGTTCCCATAAAAGGCGGAGAATCTAAATTAACACCTCGCTTCCTACGATGGATTTTCACGCCTGCATTTTGCATATGTCTGGGAACAGAGAAGGGCTGTATGCACAGGACAGCTGGACGTCAGGGGCACCTTGAGAAGGGCAAGAAAGCGCTCCTTAGTGGAGGATTCAGGTACTCTAACCCACAGAACTGTGCATGAAAGTGACAGCATTGAGACAGCATAGGCATACCAACTATCTTTCAAGCATGAGAACAAAAGTATTTTAGCTCTTTTTTTTGCTGTTCCTGCATCTCATACCCAGATTTGTGGAAGAGCCAAGCTCAGTCACACAAAGAGGGCAAGCATTCCGGGTTTTGCCTTGATGTGAAATGGCTTCCCTTTCCCTAACGTGACCCAGCAGAGCAGGGCAACAAATGCTTAAACTTCAGCATGAGTCTTCAGAAGGAACTGTGAACTCCCATGTCCCTTTTGTCCCATATTGATGCACGCGTTTCTGCATCCATCAACATTTCTCCAACCTCAGCTATTAGAACAACATCTCCTAAAGCAAAATGCTGCATATGGAAAAACCAGTGGCTCCACGTGAGCCCAGCACAGCATTGTACCTCTGCTCTACGGGCAACGAGCACTTCGAAGTCTTTGCAAGGAGGAGGGAATGAATAAGCAGAATGACAGAGTTTTTAACAACAAAATCATTCTGTGGATAGAGTGCGTATAATGAGTTCCAGTCAGAGCAAGTCATAGAGGGATAATTTCCTAGTACCTGGAGCTACCAACCGCTTCCATGGATGCTTTTTATTCCTAGGTTGTAAATTGATTTCATACATCATTTATCAATGGAGGCCTGGCTATATAATATGTATATTTTAATATTACTGCCTCTCCACCCTCATGCTCAGCAAACAAACGGTAACAATGGGATGTGGTTGGTCTGACAACTCACTGGGATATCTCCCTCTGCTCCCAGGTAAGGGTGAGGAAGGTCTGCAAGTGGCAGATAAACCCAGAAGAAATTTCATTATGTGATGCATAAAGAATGGCTCCCATATTACCAAAGAGGATTAAGGGGCTGAGGGCCTCAGTTCAGTGCTGCATTTCCATCAGCTGCCTTCACAAACGAAAGGCGACAGCAGCTATGGGGCAAAGCCCCTGTTCCAGTGCCCATAGGGCTGGGGACCGCAGCATCATTTCTGCTCAGTGGCCAATGCTTAGATGTCCCACAGGCATGACAGCAAATTGTTCATGGATAGGAAGCAAACTGCCCTTACACCTCCTCAAAGCACACACCTGTTCCTCCTTCAGTGCTCACCCATCTATAGCACTCAGTTTGTGATTGACCTGCTGGGAAGCAGCTATTGGGAATGTTTTCCAAAACACTTCATATGCCTGCGTTTATTCTCATCAAAGCCACAAATAAAACCTCTGACAAGTTTCCTCGTTCATGCTTGGGCTCTCAGTTATGTTACAGCACACTCAAACAGGACTCCTGCAGAAAGACCTTGCGCTAAACCCCACCACTCCAGGGATGAGACATTAATATGCAGCAGAGAAGCTAGGAAAATACATTAACTCCCTACTCACAGCCAAAGCTGTTCTTCAGGCAGCTCCTTAATCTGCAGACACTGTGCTGTTTTACTTCTAGGAGGGAGATGAGCACTTCAGAACGGGAAACGTAACTCAGAGCCAGCAAAACCCACACTGTCCGTTACCCCCAGTACTCCTCCAGAGCCACAAAGTGAGGGGGTCATGGCTTTCAATTGCAATGATTATCACCCCATTACCGCTCTTAATTAGATGGCATCACATGAAACACCACTTTTGCTTAGGTACAATCAGGCAGCATCACTTCTGCAGCCAACAACAGCGAAGCAGGAGCAGCTAAAAAGCACCTTTATTTTCCTTTCCACACCAAGTATCACCACGAACAAAGAAATTTGGTTAGCATTCCAGGATGGATGTTAGGAGAAACTTCTTCTCAGTAAGACAAGACAGGCACTGGCACAGCTGCCCAGGGAGGAGGTGAGGTTACCATCCCTGTAGGTGTTCAAGATACATGGGGAAGTGGCACTTGGGGACACGGCCAGTGGGCATGGTGGGATGGGTTGGACTTGGGATCTTATAGGCCTATTCCAGCCTTAATGATTCTGTGATTCTATTTTGCAGCATCACTTAATTATGTACTGACAAGTGCCTTTCCATTTCCCAGCTGGGGGTGAGCTTTGGGAAGATGGAGGATGAGGGGGTGAGGTGAATTCTGAACCCTTCTTGCCTCTCTTTTAGCCAAGAACCTGAGCACCTTTTCAAGGGCACACAGCAGATCAGAAACCATGCCTCCCAGAGCAAAATGTAGAGCAGAACCTTGTGGTTACATCAGCACAGCTTAATGCATTACTGCGTGGCAATCAAGCATGTTCTTAGCTTGCAGCAAATGCAGCCAACGAGGCTTAACATCACCCTCATTCCCTCCCAAATTAGCCCCAATTCATCTGCTTTTTCAATGGTGAAAGAGAAAGCTGATGGCTTAACATTGGGTGGAGAGCAGAGGGCAGCCATGGTTAACCAGGCAAGGAAGCAACTGTGGTTGACAGCATGTCATAACTTCATTGTTTGCTGCCAATAAAGGAAAACGCTAGAGAAAACTCAGTGGAAAGGACAAGGCATAATGTAGATTATGCGATGTGCTCATCACCATCTCAGACTTCAGGCACCTGACAAACGCTCTGGAGAATGAGAGCACTGCAAGCAGCAGGCAAAACTAAACTCTGAGCAGCTCTGCATTGAGGTGGGAAGGAATCATGAGCATCCAGGGGCAGCCTGGAAGTGCCCCTCACTTGGAAATGGGAAAAGAATGGGAAAAAGCCCATTCTGCCCCTTTCCCCTGCTATTTCTCCATAGATTTTAGTGAGAGTCACTCAGTTCCCATTAATCTGAAAGCCTCTGAATAGCAGCATGGCTCTGCTCAGTCCGTACCTTCAGATCTTAACGTCCTGTCTCCTGACAGATGCTAACTTAGCAATAGCTAAGTGGGTGGAACCTGTTTATTGCTTTTTACAATGAGACGGATTTGAAGTCGTTGGCTAATTAGACCGCAGAAATTCAATAGCATTTGCCTGGAATCATCAGTGGTATTAAAACAGCAAAAGGCCAGATATGACAGATGGAGCTTACTCAAGATTATACAGCATCAATTTTTTTCCCCCCCCCACTTCTGATGGTCCCCCTTAAAGATTTCAGAGATGCTCAATTAAAAAACTACTCCGAGCTGGAAATCTCCTCAGCTGATTAAGAAACTTGATGGTGAAGGAAGCACAGGGTGGTAGAGATGCACCTGAAACACAACAACAAGCCACCATTTCCAAAACAAAGGCTGTTTTATGCAACCCCTGTTACTGCCTCTGGAAGTGGACCAGAAGGACGAGTTCAGCATCCTTGACCTCGCAAACGGTTCCTGCAGCTCGAAGCATTAGCAAGAAGCAGCAAGAGGCAAAGATTACAAATTAAGAAGAAGGTACTTGGATATTTGTCTGTTTTTTCTCCATTTAGCACTGCTTTTTTCACGTTACCCTACATTAACAGAACGAAAAGGAAACATAATTTAATCTGTTGTGGCAGCAGTTACATTTTCAAATGCATCGCTGCAAACAGAATTACAAAGGAGAAGATGGAGTAATGTCAGGTCATCTTGAACACCTACATTCTTCCTTGTGCATTCAGCTTGTTAAAGTAGCATTTTGGAAGAAGAAAAAGAAAAAAAGCATTTTCAAAGCTCCAGTGCTCAAATTTTCAAAGCAAGTGCCTCAGAGCACTTGCAGGAAGAAAGCTGTTGCCCTGAGAGGGTTACAGACACCTCTGAAAATAGGAGCATCTCTCCCAGCGTAGCCTGAAGCACCTCCTGGCCAGAGGGGAGCAGCAAGCAGGGCCATCAGCATCAACAGCTGCAAGAGGGATGATGCAAGCAGAGACAAACAGAGGGGCTGTGGGGGACGTTTCCTGGGCTGACTTAACTCACTGAGACAGAACTGAGGTCAAACGAGGCTGCTCTGGGGAGAAACACACTGGTTCAGCTGGCCAGCCCAGAAAACCTGCTTTGTCAGGCTGGAACAGCTCCCTGCCCTCCCCACAGCAGCTTGCAAGGTCACTCTGCTGTTATTAAGCATGAGGAACCTCTGAACTTATTGAGCTTGACATGTCAGCACTGTGCTACAGGCCAATGGCTCAGAGGAGCACAGCCCGTGGTGGCACTGTGGCCGGGAATGCCACAGCCCTGCTGATAAATGTCAGTGCCACATGGCTGGGGAGGAGCTGAGCCACACAGTCCCCATCCCTCCCAGCCCACATCCCCATCCCAAGAGCTGTAACCGGTCTGTTTAACGACAGCCATGTATTGGCAGAGGATGGCAGATGTGAAACCAATCCCACAAATCAAGGTCATGTTTGTTCCTGCCACAAGGAGGGCTTTGGAAGGCTGGGTGGGCATTGCCCATGTCTGTGCTGGCTGGTTGTGACTGCATGGATGCAGCACTCCATGGGATGGAGGGATGGTGTCCTGGGAACCTGCAGAATTGATGGAGAACAAGTGACTGCAATGATTGAGGATGAAGCACGCATAAACACCATGGCTGTTCCTTAAGGCAAAATAAGAGCTGAATATCACAGGTGAGATGCTTACAACCCAGTGAAGAGCACCAGGGCCAGACACTAAGTGATGCACAGCCAGCAGCAGGGCTGCCTCCCTCCTGCAGAGCTCCCCATCCCTCTCATCTCACCTCATCACAGCACAGCAGGGGAACAGACCTCCCAGACCCTTCTTCCATCCTCTTTTCTGCTGCCACCTTCCCATCATCCCAGCAGTGCTGGGAAGGATGTACCAAGCTAAATAGGTCCTGATAACTCCTGGCTTGCAGCTCAGGGGTTCATTCCTCTCCTTGCTGTGCTGTCACCCACTCTCACACAAAAACAATTTTGCTCCTAGATGGAAAAAGAGACCCCTGCCTTCAAAGTTCAACCCAGCTGCCTGCTGAAGCATTTGTATTTGTCACTCTATTCTCTGCAGGTGTCAGCCAGCAGAAGGAGTGCCACCTCCTCCATTTGGCCAGGCACAAGAAGGGGCTGAAATAAAGAAGGAAGATCCCAGCACCCTGCACCAATCAGATCCCAGGCGTTGCTATTGAAGAGGGCATCAGCCCTGGGAAGGAACTGGGATCTTCCCTCCTGTGGTTCAGCACCTCTGCCACAGGCCCCAGCTGGGTTGCCTGATTTCTACCAGAAATAATCACAGTGAATCCTCACATGGGTCTGGATCTTGCTTCAGATCACTAATTGGCTCATTCTAACCACCACATCATCTGCAAAACAGACAGGAGGTGAGAAGTGAAAGCGCTCCAACTCTCTCAACATCAGCATCACACCTCCGTGCTGTGTGCTGTCACAGACACGTGTCACACAAAGTGCTGCACAAAACCCACCCCTGCTCCCAGCACTGGCAGCACCCCTTTGCTGTGCACTGCAAATCCTGGTTGCCCACCGGGCTGCTGCTTACAAAAGCCTCAAACATGCAACCCAGTTATTGAAAAGCTGTTATTGAGGGCTGATGGAGAAGGAAACACATACAGGGACACGCTGTCTCCTTTAATACCATATGCGTAACAGCATTATTTCTGCTCTGCAGATGGGGAGCAGAGGCACAAAGGGATAGAGGAACACATCTGCAGTGATGTCAGGGAAGTGGTGTCAGAGCTACTCCCACTTTCCCTTTTCTGAACCTGCCTCCTTTCTGCTCTTCTCTGATAGCCTAATTGGCCATCAAGACAACACTGTCTGGATCTGGAAGTATTTATGTATTTATCATCCCTTATGGCAAGGAAGTCTCAGAGGCACCTGTTCACTTTGACTGAAAACGGCCCCACTGCAAATGGGACATTCTCAAAAGACATTCTCTTCTCTGGATGGAAAACTGGGATTGCTGTGTACATCTCCCCTATGAAGCCAGATTGCAGGAGCAGAAGCTACCGTCCCCTATTCCAAGTCAACTTCCATCTACAAAAGCTTTCAGATCCTTGATTCTTTGTCTTCTCTTGAGACAGTAATAAAATGCATTCGTTACCTCTCCTTCAGTGGATGGAAAATGAGGGGAAAGTGGTTGTTTATTAGATGTCGAGAAATACTAAACCCTTTTAACTTGTACTCCAAGGGGAAAAAAAAGAAAGTAAAAAGGTAATTTTCTAGGAAGCTCCTGTCACTATTTGAAGGGAGCGAAAACGACTGCTTTTATTATCTGCTTTATTTATGGTTACCCCATAACAACACAGACAAGTGCATTAGTTGCTCAGCCACTTCCCTACTGCCTTTGTAAAGACAAAGGAACAATCAGACAGTGCCTGTTCACTAAGAGCCCAGCTCAGTATACAAGCAGCAGTGGCTTTCATGCACCTGACTTGGAACACAGAGCTAAGAGAGATCTACGTGGTCACAGACCTTGGGCAGCAGGGTTTGGGATTGAGATCAGCTACAGAGTTTTGCCTGACTTTCTGCCTCTTTGTGGGCTTACACTGGTTCTGAAGCTGTCAAAGAACGCCTTGCCTAGAAGGGAAATGGATCTGCAGTGCTGTCACCCTCAGAAAAAAAGTGAGCTGAAGCATCACTCACACTGCCCATGCTCAGCTTAGGCTTGAGCTCTCTAGAGCCAAGAGGATTGAGAAGCAGCAGGGTAACAAAGAGAAGAGATGCTCTCCAGCTGTGACTGACAGCCTCATTCCTCATCACACTGAGGATCAGAAGGGTGAAGGCCAGTCAAGTAACAGAGCCAATGAGAAAGTGGGCTCTGGATTAGATGAAGAGCAGTACAGTGGGCTTGCTTTGGGATCTTTCAGCATCAGACTGAGTATCACAGCAGGACAAGGACAGCTGTTATACTGCAGCCCTTCCTACAGGAGATTGGCTGTGGGGCAAGGCACTGGGGAGGGCTTAGGGTTCCAAGGAAGCTTGTTTGGATTTCACGTCCCTGCCTCAGAAATGGGTTCTAATTGGAACCAGCCCTTAGCTTCATTGCCTGCAAAATGCTGGAGGACAAGCCTCTCAAAGAAGGGAACAGCAACCCTACTGCAGTCCTCCCTCAGCACCTTGTTTTTTCTGTATTTAGGAACAAACAAAACCACACAGCTGCTACAGAACCCAACTGGTGCCAGCAGAACTCCCTGCTGATGCTACAGATTCGGCCCAGATCAGCGCATAACACTGTACAGGATAGGGATAGCAGAAAAAGGGGCACTAAAGGACAAACGAATATTCCCTCCTGCTCTCCCAGAGCCATGACATTTGGCATGGAGATTACATCCACTCCATTAAATCCAGAGGAATTTCTTTTCTGGTGTTTGATATAGATTTTTTTGCTCACCCTGTACACATATTGATACAGCACAAGGCTTTCGTGCTACCAGGCACAGACAGTTCTTAATTAAGTGGCTTAGCTTTGTAGTTATTTATACTGCACACAATGATCTGTGGATCCAGTTCTGTATGGCTGGGGCTTTCAATAGCAAGTACTTAAAAAGATTGGAAGTCCTTTATGCACAGCTGTTTAAGGTGAATGAACAATACATCCCATGGACATTACAGAAGCCAAAGGGAGAGAGAAGTGATGTGGCCAATAAAATCTGTTCCTAATAATTCACAACGGGCTCAGAGCTATCACAAGCATTCTGCCCACGATGCAGCACTAATATGCTGTTAATCCATCAGCAAGCCATCAAAGCAGGGTGAGACAAGGGAACTGGTCTACAAGTCCTTCAGCAGAGCACCTGTAGATATCCCACACCTCTCTGGCAGAGAGAAAAAAGCAGGTTGGAATAGCAGGTATCATATGCTGAGAGAAGAGTGCAACAGGCTGCTGCTGCATGGGTCACCTGGTTAATTTATCACTTCCCACCACAATCTGCCTGACACTTGTTTACTCAAGCACAGAAAGAGCCAAGCTGTTCCTTCCCTTGCACAGGTCCCATCTGGCCCAACATTCCTTCAGGCATGAGGTTTGGGAAGAAGAGAGAAAACGGCCTCCAGCAGCAGAAGGAAAGGGCATGGTGAGCTTCCCTTGGCTGGAAGGTGGGTATGGGGGGGAGCAGGAAGATAAGATAAGAGGGGTGTGAGTTTGTCACAGGGTCTCCTGACATCACAACCTTCCCATCAGCAGACAGGTAGGTCTTTGTACAGTTCTCCAGCCCAGTTAAACCAAGAAGGCTGAGAGGCATTGGGCTGACTCCAAAGTGAACGTAACCCATCAGGTTAGTCACAAAATAACTCCCTTGATTCCTTTCCCTTGAGGCAGCTGCTCTGCAGACTCGGATGTAGATGTGGGATGCCTCAGAGCAGGATGCTATTTGCACCTTCCAGAATGAAGAGGTGAGCTTAGGACCTGTGTTCACACAGCAGCTGGCAACAGCTGCAAACTGGCAAAGAACAAAAGTGGGTACCACCAAAACTAAGCAAAACCAGGCCTGGACTTCCTGCTTCTCATTTTATCCTGAGGAAGATCCCTTTCTGCTTTTTTAGCTCTGTATTGTTCACACATTGCTTTCTCTCATTACTGTGTCTGAGAGCAGCATCCCAACTTCTAGCAAAGCCCAGCAACACTGCTGGAATACAAATGCATGGAATGGAGGCACGATCCCCTCCATCCCCTGCATCTTACACCCAGCACCATGCTGGGACAACAGGGGGACATTCAGAGAGATGCACTGCAGGAAGGATGCACAGGGACACCACTTCTCTGCTCAGTGACAATTGTGCACTGTGGCATTCAGCACCTGAGACCACAGTGGCTGTTAGAGATAAAAGAATACAAAGCTACCCAGCTGAGAAATTGTGTCAGCACAGGAAAGCAGGAGTGAAGCCACAAAGCAGCATCCATTCAAAGTGTCTAGAAGTTTCTAGAAAGTTAAAAGCACTTCTGCAGTATGCACTGCACACAGCCATAGGCAGGAACAGCCCCTGCATGCCGAGTCTGCTCCCTTAAGGTGGGAGGAAATGAGCAGAGAGTAGGCGAAAGGACTTATTTTGGGGAAATGAATTGAGCAGCGAGGCACCACTACTGCCCCATAGTACCCAGGTTGGCATTGAATAGAGAAAACACACCGGGCTGGGGGGAGGAGAGAGCAACCACTAAGCCTAGAAGCACCAGGCAGCAAAACTCCAATAGGGTTTGGGGAGGAAGAAGGAGGAAAGCAGCCCTGCAAAGCTCTGCAGCCCCATCTGTCTCTGCCACCAGCAGGTACGCTGGGCACTAAGGAGTGTGCTGTTAGACAGTTTTCCTCTGCTGATTGATAGCATTTCCAGAGGGTTATTAACTGCACTGGACTTTAACACTTTGGGGTGATCTATGGAGCAGTAGCAGCTTTAAAGCATTTGGCACTCCAGCCATGGATTATAGAAAAGAGTAAAAATTGAAGCAGTCGCTCAGAGCATCGCCATCTGTCAAGGTGTGTGTGCGAGCATGTGTGCGGACACAGGAGCAGAGGAAGGGCAGCTGGCTGCTGCAATGCATCACTTCTTAGAAACAAAGACACTTCAATTTGTTTCCAGAGGCCTCAGCTGCTCACGGCAGTGAGAAATTGGACGACTATGCTCAGGAAACCAAAGGCAGGGGAAGGAGGGCTGAGTGATGGAAGGAGATCTTTTGGAATAGAAATGTCAAAAAGAAGGGCTGGCTCAGGCACGCTGCCTCAGAGGCTGAGGGCACACGAGGACCTGGGATTGAAGGCAGCCCATCCTCACTTCCCACTGCACATGAGAGCCACACAGCAGCACATGGCTGACCCTCTCTTTTGGAAGGTGAGCAGCTGCAGTGCTTGGAGCAGCTCAGCCAGCACTGCCAGAGGTGGGGGAGGCACGGGGTGCCTTGCTTTCTGTTTGCAGCAAGCTGCTGTGTGGTCAGCACAATGGCTGGTCATTGACCAAGGCTCAGGTATCCCCCCCTGTACTCCTGGCTTGCTACTCAGCTCTGCTCCAAAAGCACTGCTGTGACCCTTCAGCAGGAAAAAAAAGCATGACCTGAGACCCAAAGCACATTATCTTGATGATTCATTTAGCTTATTCTGAACAGTTATCAGTTCTGATTTTGATGTACGAAACACTCATACTTCTGAGATTGTCTTCTGCAGCACCTGGACTCTACCACAGCACCATGGAACCAAATCATCTCCATCGGGGCCCCACACATCATCCAACTCCTCTTCCCTTGCAACTGAGACCATTTATTTGCTGGATTTAGCACTAAGGCATAAACTACTGCAGTAAACATGAAACTGACTCCCTACATACATCATCACAGAATATTTATCCACTAAGAAACACGACCCCATTCCGGGGACCTCATGAAACCATGGCACGAATTGGGAAAAGCCATTTTTTGACCAAGAACAGAGCTGACCTCAGCACACTCACTCACTGGTAATCATTACAGTAAAGCACTCAATGTCCCTGAGGGGAAGATGCTGCACATGCCATTGATCCTAAGCTTTATCCTAGCGGTTGGAACTTTAAAAACCTCTGATTTCTGTCTTACAGCTGCACTCAAATTATTTGACCGGTGACAAAATCCCCCTTCCTCCCCCAACCACTCCAAAAACTGCAAGAAATCACACGTGTGGGCTCAATTGTTGGAAGAGATATGGGCAAGCCACGAAGCGATGCAGGGGGAGCCCAGCGTGGCGTTATGAAAGACGACAGCTCTGGCTTGTTGGATAGCATTTGAAAATGTGAGTAATCATCAAGGTGTCATTTGTATTCTCTCTCTGATCAAGGCAAGAAAGCGATGGACAGCAAAACATCAGCTTCTGCAGGGGAAATATGCAGAGGTGCCAAAGAACCCTCAGCACTGGCTGTTAGGCATCCAAAGCACTCCCCAGCTGTCAAGAGAAATTTAACTGTTTATGGCCGCCTGTTCCTGTGAGCCATTAAAAACAAGCAAACAACAGCTGCTTCCTTCATTCAGCATCTAGCAGGACTGGGTTTGTTCGTTATTAATTCCATTTGGCGTTTATATCACAGGGGTACAAAATCCAGTTCCCAGACCTTGTGTTAGATTAACGCTCCTAGAACAAACATGTGCTTGCTGGAGCCTCACGGTGGCTAACCCTGATTGCTTCCATCCAGGCACCTTAGCACATGCAAAAGGAATTGCTGCAGAAAGCAGTTCCTCTTCCTTGCCAATGAGGTGCAACAAAAGGCAGCAGGGGTCCTGCTGCAGCTTGGCTACATAGTGATGCAATCCCATGGATCACAGATCCACAAGACCCCTGGGATGGCACTGCCACAGGAGGAGGGTATGGCAATGAGGGAGAAGAGGCCTGAGATGAGGCCAGATTTTGCAGTTATACATGGAGAGGGGAACAGAAAGCCCATTGCAATCTGAGCATTACCCACATACATCCCCAGTGGGATACATCCACCTGATGTCCACAGGCTGGTTTGGAAATGTCATCCTCAGCTGCTGTGAAATTCTAAGGCCAAAGGAGGACTTCAGGAGCTCGAGGCTCAATGTGAGCAAAAGGAGCTGCCACCACCTGTGTGCACAGAGGGCTTTGCAGCAGCACTGTCTGTCCCAGGGGAGCAATGGCTCCCATAGGGTTCTGCTGCCTGCTCACCCATCCCTGCCTCTGCAGAAGGGAGTGGGAGGGTTTGTGTTCTGCCAGGACACACGTACTCTGCTCCCCTCTGCTCAGAAGCATGAAGCATTTAATCAGGTATTAGCTGAGGCTGTCACAGCGTCCCTAGGAAGGGGAGCTCCTGCCACATCAGTAATGAAGAAAATCAAAGATAGATGTGGCAGGGGAAGAAATCCCAGGTGTTGCCCAGTTGAAAGAATACAACTCCCCTGCACAAAGCCTCATTAGTCCATCTCTGCCCGGCTTGATCCTTTCTTCCAAAGCTCCAGAGCCCAACTCCTCCATAACGTAAGTTACATCCTGAGCCTCCTCTACAGCCCAAACAAGGAGAGCCCCAAGAACCTGCTGCAGAACTCTTACCAAGGCAGCAGGAGCAAGCAGAGGACTTTGGAACTGAGATCGTGCTGGTGTGAGTGCAGGAGGGAGGGACAGTGCCAACACAGCCATCTCTCTATGCAATAAGTGCCCCTTTGTAAGAAAACATCCCCTTGGACTGAGGAAAAACAGCTGTGTCGTGAACCCCCCCCCTGCGGTGCTCCCCCCCCCCCCCCCCCCCCCCCCCCCCAAAAGTCAAACCAAATGTTCCTGCACTGTCACCTCCTTGACCCCACATCCATACCTGGGGGATTTTCTGCACTACTTTCTTTGGAGCCAGTTGAGGCGGTGGGAGCATTCATCATGCTGACACTGCCCTTTGCCTGAGCTTCCATATAAAGCTGCCATCCATCTCCTCTGAGCTGCCCTCTTCTGCATGTGAAGAGGTCTGGGCATCTACTACTAAATGCGAGAAGAACTATGAACTGCTCTCCTTAATTTATCACTAGGGAAGGAAAAAAAGAGAGATGAGGGCACCCCTTGGGACAGGTACAAGGGGAGCTCCAGACAAAGGTCAGCTATCAGCTGGATCCATCTGTCTGCACCTCCCAGCTTAGACAGAAGCGGATTGTCTCCTCCTCTTCCTCTCCACTTTAAGGACCGTTCCTTGTCCAGCTACACTGCTGCATGGTTATTACCCCTCCCCTGCTCCTCCTAATCCATTCTCCCACTCACTGGGGAGGAAGAATTAGAGAAGGACTTTACTTTTACCCAAATGGAAGGCTGTCAAGGCATTAAGTGCAGTTGCTGAAGAAAAGGCATCACAGCACCCAGCAGACCCCATGTGCCTCATTAGGAAGCACTCAGATCTTAAAGGCCGCTCTGCCCAGAACTTTCCTTGCTCTAAGAGAGACCCTGAGACACATGGGCAGCTGCATCTCTTCCATGCTAGGTGTGAAGCTCAGACTTGAACTGAGCATAGCAGCATCCTCACTGCTGATCATGGTTGGAGGGTAGGGGCTGGTTTGCAGGGCACGAGCTAAAAGGGATCAGCATTTTCATAGCCTTTACCTGTGCCCCAGAGAGGCGGCATTTGCTCTCTGAATCCCCTTAGGCCAAGAGGTCAGTGCTACAAGATGCCATGTTGGCAGCACAACTCCCCTTCCCAGCCCAAGGCAGTCACCAAAGAAATGCATTTACAAATCCAGTTCAATGGAGGATGCACTTGGAATTGGTGCCAGTTTTCTACCAGAAAGCATACACTACAGCACAAAGACGGAATTACTTTTGTTCAACTGTCAGCTTTTATCTTAACAACAGAGTTATTTCTGTACAAAACCCAGCCTTCAGGTGCAGCCAGAGAGGGCAGCTCATCAGGAATCTCAGCAAAGCCCTCAGCCAACCCCACTAATAAGAAATCATCTCCATTGCATGTAGCAATCAAGAGCAAGAACAGATGGGGCCCTGCAGCGCCTGCCTCCCCTGCTCAGTGCTCTTGACTTTGTGCATCTCCCTCTCCGTCTTCCCTCTCCCTCCCTCCTTGCCATCAGCACTGCCTGCTCTGCAGCACAGATTCCTGGGGGCCACTACCAGAGCCTGCTAGATGTGAGAGCAGTAGATAAGATTTGTTGTTACAGCAGTTGCGTGGGATGGACTAGCTGACATTTTGGACAGAGAGCATCAAAAGACATTTTGCACTCCCATACAAAGGGCAATCCCACTCAGAAGTTTCATGCTGAAGTGCAGGCCCATCAGTGGGATGCAAACCTGTTACAGATACAGGCAGCATCCTCATCGTTCTGACTGTATGGCTTCAAATATCCATCTATGGGACAGGCGCAGGGGGATGGAAGCATTGCAAGAAAAGCAAATCTGATTAGATACTGTATCAAGGGAGAAGAATAAAACCAAGCATTTCCCCAGCAACCACTTGGAAATAAGGATACATGCATTAGAGGACAGAGCAGAGAAGACATTGAAAAAAAAAAAAAAAGCTGTCCAGTAGAAAAAAAATCCCATTTAAGTCTTTACAAAGCTATGCAAGTTGGACTTGATCTATTGCAAATCCTCCTTTCTGTTGTCAGTGCTTGGAGAGTTAAATCTTAATTCTCCTACACATCCTATAGGCTCCTTGGGTAATATCTGTTTTATCCTTTCTATAATGAATCCCATCTCCTCCTCCCTGGGCTGCCATGCTATGATTACAGCCTTACACCTTGGTTTGCTCTCTGTCGGCTCTGACATTCACCTCTCATCTGGTCAGGCAGTTCCTTATCTGTGCTTTCCTCTCATTACCTCTGGAATCACTCAGTTCTGCTGCATGTGGTGCCATTGGGGTTTTATATCAACCCAGGGCTGCTTTTCCCAGACCTATTCCTGCAAGGAGCAGGACAGCAGCAGGGTGATGCTGAGATGAGGACATCCAATTCTTTGTGCCGTTTGTTCTGCAGAGCTCTGTGGACATCTCTGCTCTGCAGATCTACTGCAGTCACACTCCCAGGCACAGCTTCTCCCCACAGCTGGTGTCATCCCAAGGCTCAGCTGATGCTCTGCTCGGGTTTGCAGCAAGCTGGTACTGGGTACATCTGCACTCAGCTGAGCTTCCAGCTCCCAGCAGGAGCAGAACTGAAGGGCATTGGCAGAAGGATTGGAGCTCACTGATTCATGGGCAGCGCAGCCTGAGAAGGGTTTGTGCAGCAAAATAGAGGAGCTCAGCTTCCCAGTTAGAGCTGCACCTTGCTGTGTGGCAAGCCAGCAGCTGGCAGAGAGCCTGTCCTCATGTCCCCAAGGCTCCTCCAGCTGTGAGATGCAGAGGGCTCAGGCATGGCAGAGAAACCAGGCTGACCACTGCCCTGATCACCCCATGCTTTTGGGCAGGATTTCAGCGTACAGACAGCAGCCATGAGCCAGAAGTGCCAGATCAGTGATTACCATTAAATCCAAGCCCATGGATTTTATGCAGACACATCCCTGCTCTCAGCTCTCTGCATTAACCCTGAGCCCCTTCCTCTCACTCCTCTTTTGCGAGTGATCTCCATCCACAACAAACCTGTGCCTGTTTTGGAGACAAAGCCTCACTCCAGCAGCCCTGCACCAAGCAATAGGATCTGTTTGCCTCCTCTCTCAGTACCTCAAGCAGCATCATTTCCCCCATTGCCTCGTTTGCCTTTCAGATGTTCTGCTGCAGGAGAGCTGGGCCTGATTCCGATCTGGCTCATGAGGGGATGACTTGGTGGCCTGACACACCTGCTGAGAGCTGGCAATGAATTTCACACTGCCCTTGGGAGCAATGAATTCACAGCATGAAGGAGGGAACAAACTGCAGCCATAAACATCATCCCGATGGGGACAAGGATGGCAGGGTGGGAGCATTTCCTGGCAGGTAGGAAGCAGAACACCAAAAAGCCTTTGAGCAGAGGCCCCATCAGGACCCTTTTCCTCCAACATCAAGCCTTAACCCTGCACCAAGCATCCAGAAGTGGGGCTGGTTGCAACATCTGGATCCTCACACCACTGTACACTGCAGGTGGTCTCTAGGAGATCTGCTCTATTTCCTCCAGTGCACGTTCTATAGGATTACATCTATCTGCAGCTGGAAGCACAGCACACACTGGAGCCCCTCACCCCAGGGATGGGAGGGTTGGCTGAGGACAGTACAAGCAATAGAACCAGCCAGCTCCTCCCTGCTCTGCAGCCAGCTCACCTTGCAGCTATTTATAGGGGCAGTATTTAAAGTTTTAAGTCTCTAATAATACACGGCTCATTTCTGGGCTGCAAGCAGATCTGCAGCCCTGACTGCTCCTACCCTGTCCTCAAGGTGCACAGCAGTGAGATTGGGATGCTGTAACAGATGCAAAGGGGACAGCACTGCTCTGCTACCACCCTGTGCAAAAAGCTGAGGACCAAGCAGAGAGAAATGCAACTTCCTTCAGTCCTCACAGCCTCTTCTGGCCTCATTTTACAGCTCCTCGCTATGTTATTTAATTGCAACTTCAGGCCTAGGAGGTTAGGTGCGTTCCTCCCCCTCCAAAAATATAAATTAGACTCATTATCTGTTCTAATGTCTGACTTGGAAAGAAAATAAAATGAATTTGCGGAGAAAAAAAATAAAACGTTAATGAGATCCAAGAAATATTAACAAGTCTGGAAACTAGAGGAAAAGAGAATGTGGGAGTTTAATTAAAGATAACGGGCTCCAGCACAAAGTGGGGACATTCAGATACTGCTCAGAGAATATTCATGGGCTGCATTTTCAGGGCAGGATTTATCCATTTTGTGTGCACATGTGGTGCTGCTGCTGGTTTGCCCAAGTGCAAAGGGGAGGTTTTGTGTTGGAGGAGGGCAAGCAAACACTGGGGCCAGGAAGGATGACCACAGCTGTGACAGGTCAGTGCAGAACAGCTGAAGTGCTTTACTTCCCTACGATGCTGCATTTGTCTGGAGAAGCACATGGACATCAGAATGGTCCTCACCAGTAGGGAGATAGATCAACCAGAGCTGAGTGGTGGAAAAATGGGCATCATTCCTTTCCCAGAGCAAACTATGAGCCCAGAGGCCATGTCCTGTAAGCTTTTAGCCTAAATAAACACACCCAGCAGGATGCTGATGAAACCTCAGCTGCTGTCACAGCACTGTCACCAGCAGCTTTCACCCAAGGGCTGCAGACCCAGGGATAGACTCTCCCTCTTCCCCCCCCCCCCCCCCATGCCTTCTGGATCCCATCATGAGTAAATCTGGGTAGGCTGCAGCATTAAACAGCAAAATGTTACCTTAAAACCTCCTGTGATTAAAGGAAGGGACAGTGTAATTCCACAGCTGTTTAAAGTGCAGCCCATAAAGGTTAAGTTTAATATCAGGGAGATGAGATTTGTCCTCCCTGGAGCTGTCAGTCAAACTTGAGCCATGGAAGCACATGCAAGGAGGTTTGGTGGCCTCTCCCATGTCAGGACATGGCTCTGCAGCCTGGACAGGAGTGGATGTTAAAATTCACAAAGGGAGAAATGAGTGGATCAAGCAGAGGTGGGTGCACTGGGGACCAGCTCTGTATCCAGGCCCTAATTGATCAGACACTTTGCTAAAGCAGAACTTTGGGCTGCTGCTGTTTGAGAAGAAACCAGCAGCTCTCTTAAAAATTCTTTTTCAAGCTCCTGCCAGCACTAACTCTGAGCAAGCAGCTCCTTGGGAGAGCCTTTGAAGGACACATTTGTGCCTTGGGATTATTTCCTGGCAGTTGAAAGAGCCCTCAGAACACTCTGTCCACAGCACCGTGGGATGCAGGATGTAAGGCAGTGGCTTTGGGGAAACTTGAGCTTCCATCATCATTAGGAACCTGACAGAGGTAACCTGTCCTTTCCCTGCAGATTAGAAAGGACAGGTTGAGGGAAGGCATCTGTCGTCAGGTGCTAAGGAGCAACATTCATTTGCTTTACTAACAGAAATGACCGTGGGGCTAAAACCCTGCATAGAGATAGCAGAGATCAGTGCCTGTCTCTATCCAGTCCTCTCTGTGAAGATGACAGGTCACTTTGCTGCTTGTTTTACAGAGATGCAGCCTCCTTTCCCTCCCTGTTTTTCCCCCTTCCCTCACTGAGGCTTCTCAGCACAGAAAACACATCCCCTACCAAAGCACAGACCATGGAGCAGCAAGAGGCTGCTGGCACTGCCTCCAGGCACCATTCAAGCTGCCCCCCAGCCCTTGGCTTCTGCACAGTGAGCCCCCACCCTGCTGGCTTTATGCCATGCAGCCATGCTGGTGACCACTGCTGATGAGGGGCTTGGAAAGAGCCCCCCAAGGGGACACATGCAGCTTTCTACCCTCACCCTGCTTGCCTCTGGAGTGTTGTTACCGGAAAGCAAACCAATGTAAACCATCAGCCCTCACCCTCCATGGGATTGAGTTCTGGATGCCTGAGCATCCCTCAGAGCAGCACCAGGAAGGTCTTCTCCCACTTCCCCCCCCCCCCCCCCAAAAAAAAAGAAGACTAAAATTTCAAAGATCAGAGCTGTCCACTGCATTTGTAGCCAGTTCAGAGGAAGGAGTGAAAGCCACAGAAGTCCATGAGATATTAGGAAGCTCAGATCCTAGAGCTGTCAGGCTGGGTTACATACCAGGTCCATTTAACCCAGTATGTTGTCTGCCCAAACCAGCACTCCAGGCTCTGCTGCAAGGCTCGGGAAGCCCTGCATTGCAGCAGGTGGATATAAAACCTCCCCCTGGGGAAATTTACTCCCTGACCCCAATTAATTAGAAGCTGCCTGATGCCCTGAAGCATGGAGATGAATACTACAGGGAGAAACCAGCAGCAGGCAAAGGCTGACCAGTGGAAGCAGCAACTCCGCCAATCGACAAGCTGGGACTTGAACCATAAACCAGCAGACAAGGAGACTTAAAGACATCTTAAAGTGCATTTTGCTGCCATAAAGTGAAACTCTTTCCTCCTTGGGAACCAAAGGCGGGGGTGGGGGGTCTCCTGGGTTGAATTTCATTTCCTCTGTAATGAAAATTAATGGCAATGGGAAAGACTGAGGCGAGGAGGGCTTCCTTCCACTCCACAGCTAGGTGCCAGCCACCCTCTGCAAGCCTGCTCCGCCCCCAAAAAGCAGGCAGTCACTATGTTTTAATTATGTCAGCAATATATTTGCAGCCAATATTCCCCTTGGAGGCTGCACAATAGCCATTTCAACACAAGGTCAATCTGCTTGCTGTAGGATAGACCACAACTCTCTAAGGTTGCTTGCTTCCACATGTTCTCTTCCAGACAGACAACGTCCATCCCTTGTGCCTCCTGCTCTGTACCCTTCTTGTGTTCAGAAAGGCTGGCAAGGGTTTCTGGCAAAAAACAAAAGAAAAAAAATAGCTTTTCCAAACAGGTAAAGTTGAGTCTATGTAGGGAAAGCCTGGATTCAGGTTCAGAGGGTGCAGTAATATCAGTGCTAGCATTTATTTCTGAATTAGGACTGATGGAAGCAGAGAAAGGATTTGATAGTCAAAGTGTGTGAATGTTGGAAGTCTGAAGGGATCTGCAGCAGATATGGCAGACAAGGGCAGCAATGAAGGCTCCTTGTAGGAAAGAACATCATTTACGCTGCTTGGTACCTAGAAGTTATTAATAAGATCATGGATTTGTACAAAGAGTATTCAAACAGTCTCTGAGGAGCAGCTGTGAACTCAGCAGAGCCAAACAGGGACCTGGGAGAAGCAGATCAACATTTGAGTTTGGATCCTAAAAGAAACACCAAGAGATCCACCAGCTGGAATTGCTGCAGGGGCAGCACAGAGCAGGATGCCCAAACCCCAGCTTGCTAACAAGAACTTTCCTCCTGCTTCCCTTCTGCATCAGCACAGCCTCAAGATCCCACCATGCCCCCCAGGAGGAGCAGGGGAACACACGTGGCCATGGAGGAAGATGAACCAATCCATCCACAACCACCATTTCTGCCTGCCAAGGCGTGCTGGGGGAAGCAGCACCCAGCAGGAGCTTACAGCAGGGCCCTCCACAGGGTAATAACATCAGAAACAGACTCTGAAGATTGGAGTTCGAGAGGCAACTGGAGGGACTGTTCTTGCTTGGTCTTTATTTCATTTTTGAGAATTCCCAGCAGGGGAGCAAAACTTTTTCACTGAATCTAAGTGCTTTATAAATTCCTGTTCAAGTTCTTTGGTGGAAATGAAGCGACCATCACAATCACAGAACGCCCTGGGTTGAAAAGAAGCACAATGCTCATCCAGTTCCAACCCCCGGCTGTGTGCAGGGTCACCAGCCAGCAGACCAGGCTGCCCAGAGCCACATCCAGCCTGGCCTCGAATGCCTGCAGGGATGGGGCATCCACAGCCTCCTTGAATCATTAATTCTGTGTGCAACACCGTACACCAAAAATCTCAGACAGGAAATAACTCTCATAACAGCCTGTGCAGAGGGGCCTACAAGAGTGCTAACCAAAGACCTAATGCTATTTGAGGAGGTTTGAGTTGCCTGTGGAAGAGGCAGCCTCCTGATGGAACCTGAGCTGTAGACCTGCATTGTTGAGGAATAAGAACAAATTATAGAATCGTTATGGTTGGAAAAGATCCCTCAGATCCTCAGGTCCAGCCCCAATCCATGCCTACTGTGTCCCCCAGTGCCACATCTCCAGTATCCTGGAACACCTTCAAGGATGGTGACCCCTCCACCTCCTTGGGAGAATAATTCATCTGAAGTGAGGACTCAAACCACTGATTGAAGGAGGAACCTTCCACAGAGCAATTTCATAGGCAAACAAGGATGAACACAAGACAGATAAACTTAGAAGAGCATTCTTTTGACAACAGTGGTCTGATTCATTCTGTGGACACAACAGCTTGCAGGTTTCTGAGGAACTGCTTTGGTGCAGGCATGTTTCCGACCGCTTTTAAGGCACGATATTCTGCAGTGCTGACAAATTTTCCAAGAAACCACACTTAGATCCTTACTGTGGCTGCTCCTGCTGTAGGGAAGCTGTTCTTCAAATGGGAGATTAGTACTGAAATTGCAGTTGTGCTAAACTAGCCAATGATGCCAGCCCTGAGACTTGAAGCATGACACAGCCTCTATGTTCAAAAGGCTGCTCAAGAGCTGCGTGGATTCTCTCGTCATGGAGAAGTAGGCATTTGCTGAAGAGGCCTGATATACAGCTTGCATCAGGCTGGCTCTTCAAAAAGCAGCAGATGGGTGCTGGTTGCAGGGCAAGAGGAAGGGTTGTATTTATCTCAAAGCTGAGTCACAGCCAGATGAGAAGCTTCTGCAGTGAGTCACGTTCCTGGCAAAGGGCAAGGTGACCCAACTGATAGAGACTTCTGCATCACAAGTCATGTTGCATTTCTCTGGAAGTGACACCAGAAGAGAAATCTGCAAGCCTATACACTAGAAGCAAACCTCAGGACAGCAGGGGACAGATCTGCTCATTATGCACTATAACAACACATTCCGAATATGATTGTAGGAACAAGGTCAATTAAGCACTTGGGAGACAGTTCTGCAATTTCACTGAAGATAGTCTAATCTGTTTCATTGTTTCCAGCCCAAGCACCTCTTTGGCTGAAGTGAGTTTGTGCTGCTGCTGGAGTAAGCAGGGCTGATTGAAAATGGCTTTCCTCCCAACACAGGGAGGGCCTCACCTTTGGCTGGCTGACATGCCTCCAGTCTTGAAGATAATTACCAAGCCCTTCTCAGAGCCTCTCTGCTGAATGAGGGAGAATATCACAGATGGAGGCAGTCTAGAAGCACTCCATTCATCTCCAGCTGTTGTTTGATAGCCAATCGTGGGCTTGAATATTTTCATCTGACAAAACACCCAGCTCTCACTTTGTAGATTTACCAAACACACTCAGAGTTCCCTTTTTTAATCAATACAGACGTTGGGGAAGTGCCACTGGCGGGGCAACATCAGCAAAGGCCAATTGACAGCAAGCCATGGTCACCCACATCCATATGGTGGAAGCAAAGTACACACTTTGCTACTTTGACAACACAGAGTTGCTGTGTTTGGGACACCTCAGCACTACAATTTGAAAAGCAAAGCTAAGCTGAGATATTTCCCCCCCCCCTCCTTCTCCCAGCCCTGCCCAGCTTCCTATTATTGTTAATCCTGCAGGGCAGCAATACTACTTCCAACCTGGCCTACCTCAAAGGCTTCCAAGAAAATACCTATTCCCATTCCTTTATCTTTATTTTGCAAAGCTCCTGCCCTTTTCTCACCGCTTGCAGCAGTTTCCCCTTCTTCCCCAGGAAAGGAAAAGTGAATCAAATCAAACACATCTTCGTGCACAGCTTCTTTTTGCCCCCTCTCCCATTTCTCCAGCCGCTACAGCCATGCTGGTGCTCACTCACTCTCTCAGCCCCACTGATGCTATGTGGGAAGGTCAGCTCAGGGCACAGCAGAGAAGGAGCAGTGCCATCAAAGGGAGCTCCCAGCTCAGCAGGTGGTGCTCTGCTCTTGGAATCAGGGCTGGCCCACATTGCCTGCACAGAGAAGGGCTTGGATGGGAAAGATGCTGACTTGAGAGACAGGAAGCAAAAGAAACAAAACAAACTCCCAGCCCCTGGGATCCTTATGCATTTCTATTAATTAAAATCCAAAGGTAATTTGTCAAGAGATTAACTTAGATGCTATAGCCAGCTCCCAGAGCAAGTAATTGCATTCTGTCCCCACTGTCACACTTCACTTCTCTGCTCTGATGGTTGCTGCCTCCCTTTCATTATCCAAGTCTAACACACTTGAACAAGTGTATTCTGGATGTCAGAATGCATTACAATGCTTCGCCCAACACGTGAGAAATTAAGGCACAAGAAGAAAAAGTCATGTAAGAGCATACACAGATCTCAAAGTCAGACCCAGAGCACTCCCACATCCACAAAGCAGCTGGGGTTTGGGGTGAGAGGCCCTGAGCTGCATAGAACCTGCAGAACCAGCATTGGAAAGTGCTCCATCTCCTGCTCATCCTTCCTTGTGTTTCAGACCATTAACTCTTAACCACAGCTGGTTGCTTCCCTGCCCATTACACTCCTCCCCCAAAGGTTCAGTGTCCCACCCCATTACCTGCCTCTCAGCCAGCCCCAATCCCCCCAGCCCTGGATGCTGGGAGTTGTGCTAATCACTATCAGAGGAACAGATTAAAGGACTGGTTTGCAGCCATCCATCAACACCATTTACACGAGAATTGTCAGGCTGCAAATAGAAAGAGAGGTGATGTGAAACAATCCTGTCTGAAGGTTTTTAGCACTCTTTACAAATTGCTGTGGTGAATAACTTGTTGCCTGTATTTATCCCTTTTCAAATCGTCTCTTAGCTACAGTCATCCATCTTCATTCCTCCCCGCTCGCTCCAGACACTCTCTGCTGCTACCTCATTATTTTACATTTGTACACTGCCACTTGGCTGAGCCTTGCTCAGAGACACAGAGCAACCTCCAGAGGACTGATTCTTCCCTGGGTCAGTGCCACCGGCTTCAGGGTGGATGCAGCACAGCCCTTCACACATCTCCTCTGTCAGTGTGCTTGCATGAGATGAAAGAGCAGCACCAGGATAGCTGGGTCCCAGCCAGGACTGTGCTGCAAGCAGCCTCCGAAAGCAAACCACCTGCTCTGTAGGAAGGCTTTCCTAGGTGCACGTGGAGCTTCACTTCAACTCATTGACAAACCCCAGTGTTAGAGCCAGCCCAGCATGGGGCAGCAGCAGCAATGCCTTATGCTCAGAGCCCACCTCTCCCTCATTCCTCCAGCAGTGTAAGGCATGTCTTCGAGCATCCTTTTTGCAGACAGCAGTGGCACACGCAGTCCATTTTAGAAGGAAATTGCAAATTAGATGTCACCAAGAAGCAGACATCATGCCAGACAGCACTTGGACAAGCTTCAGCACTCCTGTGCTCAGAAGGAAGCACTCTAGAGAAGTACCAGACTTGCAGCTAGTCTAAGCCTACCCATCTTCCAAGCACCTTACACCCAGCTGTCCTGCTTGTTGAGTACATTCAATTTGGAAAGGCTGGTTTCTTCTTCCCCGTGCTTCAGATTCCTTCCTTCATCTCCCTGTCATAACTGAATGCCCTAAATGTATTCACTGGCCAACATCAAAACCACTGCTGGCTCTAATTTATGCTCTGTACCAACTTGTTTTATTGGCCTCTAAGTAGAGTTCAGGGGATAATGTTTGTATAAGAGATGCTACACAAAATAAGCTTGCATTGTGCTATAAATCGTAGCCAAAGTACAACAAAGATGGGCACAAAATTACAGGCTGCAAGTAGGTGGTTTGAGAGCACTCACTTATGTGGGAGGGAAGAGTGATTCCCTTCATGACAGCGATCACTGGGGAAAGCTCTGTAGCTCGTATTATTCCAGTGGTCAGGCTACAGAGGGCTCCTCTCCTCAATCCATAACTCTAAAGGTCAGGTTTTGTTAAAAGAACATTGACAAGATCAAAGCCCTGAAGCCCTGGGGTCTCTGTATATCTGTCTCAGGAGCTGACCTTGCCATTTAAGAGAGAATAAAACAAATGCCTCGGTCAAGGACAGCCTGGAGCTCAACGGCAGGATTGGGACAGACCCAGGGATGCCAGAATTGCCACAATGCCATTCAAGGGAGAGAGGGGAAGGGGCTTCAGGGAAAGGAAGATCATAGGATGGTTTGAGTTGGAAGGGAGCATCAAGGGCTGCCTGGTGCCGCTCCCTGCAGCGCACAGGGACACCCACAGCTCAGCAGTGCTCACAGCCCCGTCCAGCCTGACCTTGGCTGTCTGCAGGGACGGGGCACCACCGCCTCTCTGGGCAACCTGTGCCAGCGCCTCACCGCCCTCACTGCCAAACCTTTCTTACATCCACTCTAAATAAATCCTCCTGATCTAATTGGAAGCCATTTCCCCTTGTCCTATCACACAGACCCCACTAATGAGTCGGTCCCCTTCTTACAGCCCTTTTATATATCCTTACACGTTAAGGGGTTGTTCTGCATTACCCAGCAGAAAGCAGCATCCTGCCAAATACTGTGTGAATACAGGATTTCCCATCTCAGCCCTCTCTCTCATTCCCATCTCTTCCTTCTTGACTCTCCAAATAAAACAGCAAAGGGCTCAACACCTGAGCCCAGTGCCTGAAGCCATTCCTGTACCTCTGGCCAGCTCTCCCTGGCCCCAATTTATTCAGCACCAACACCAGCAACCCTGTAACAGACATCCCTACAAGCTCTCCTTCAATCCAGGCCCTGCCTTTTGCATTATGTAACATCTCTCCGCCTCAAATATTCCCCAAGCTGAGAAGCTGTTCGTATAATAGATGAATGCTCCGGCTGGACATTTTTATTTTTATTATGTTTAATTCACTTTATCCACTGCTAATTTCCCTTTCGCTGTGTGCCTGTCAGGAATCCATGTCTCAGCAGTTCAGTGAGCAGAACAGCCCGAGCATATATCAGCCTTCAGAAATAGCACCCCAGTGGCTTGGCTGGCTGGCAGAGCTACTGAGCAGCACTGATCTGCCTCTAGAGGCACGGTGCTCTGGGTCAGACAGGGGCACGGGCTTCCAGCTGCACTCCTGTTTGCTCCCAACCTGCCCTTGCTTTCCTCACTATAACACAGGAGCTGCTCTGAGCACCTGATGGAGCTGTGGGTGTCCTTGTTTATTGCAATAGGACCAGATGGCCTCTAAGGGTCCCCTTCCAACTCAAACCATTCCATGGTTCTGTGAGGACACCTCCAGCCAAGATCTGACAGCCCCATTTCTGCTAGGTGCTGGGTGAAGATTTGCTCTGAGAGCCTCCCTGAGGGGATGGCAGTAGTAACACAGAATACCCAGTGTGCAAGCCCACACTGACCCCATGGCAGCTAAAATAGGTTATCACGCAGAACTTGTAATGCATGCACAATTATGTTGATATGCGAGCCAGAAGTGAAGCATCTAAATATGTTCCTTTCACATCTACTGAAAATAAACCACTTTCTCGTGGAAATAATGCCTCCCCCCTCACCCTTCATGCATAATCATTTTGTTTGGAGTTGTGTGAGTTTTCTCTCTTTCTGCTGAAAACTATCAGTCTGATGTGGCGTGAGCTCATGAGAAGCTCCAGTCAACAAATCGTGTTTTCCAGCAGAGGAAAATATTCAGCCTCCCCCCAGTCCTTAAATCAGTTCTAATTAGAAGGGATAGAGGATCAGAGATGCCCTTGGAGACTGCGAGATGAGCTTTACTCCCTATAGACAGACAACAGGCAGAAATAAAGCAGAAAGTCTTCCTGAATTGGGATCCCAAGGAGATGTCTGGGGTGGGTTGAGCCTCATTACATCAAGGCTGAGTTATTTACACCCCTTTCTGAACATCACAAATACAACAGCGTGCTTTTCCTTTCCACAACCTTGCCATCTCCTCCAGCAGCCCGATAGCATCGTCTCCATCTCTTTTAAGCACCAGAGCAGCCAAATGTACCTATAGAAACTGCCCTCCACTTAACCAAAGGCAGCACGGAGAGCTAGATGACAGGGCAAAGCACTGCCATCAAAAACCTGCTGTTAAACCAACACCCACAGGTGTCACTGAGACCATTTTGCAATGGAAATGCTTCAGTTTAGAGATCCTGGAAGAAAATTCAGAGCCCCTCCATCATATTTACCTCCACAGCTGGGACAAAATAAGCACAGCAAAACAAAGAGCTTAGCAGACTAAGAACAAAATGTTTCCTAAAACCTTTCGAGCTCCTTGGCTTTGTGAAAAGGTAGGAAAATTGCAGGTAGCATTTGCAGTGCTTTTCAGATTACTCACCATTCAATGAGAGACCTAAAGAAAGGGTTGAATCAATAAGCAGGGAAAACATTTGACCAAGCTGAGAGTTTGTTTGATCTCATCTAGAAATCCTGCCCTGGGCCATCACTTGAATCAGGTTTTTTTTTTTTCCCAGACTCTTCCTATTTTCCCATAATTACATTCCTTTTAATAAGCACACCCTTGATACAAAGCAAGGATGCCCCATCTCACTGCTATTGCTAAAAGGGAAACTCCAATTAGAGAAGAAAAAAAAAAAACCAAGAGCATCAAAACAGGGAAGCGATTAAAACTCGCAGTCATTAAATAAACCATGGCTGTGTGCTGCTGACAGACTTGGGAGAGATAGAAATCAATTTCCAATTGATCCCACGAATTCACATCTGACATTAATAGCTCCGCAGATCTGCATCAGACAACTTGAAAGTCTACAAAGCCAGTTACCCGAATGCATCCACAGCAACAAGAACAGCCAGCAATGCATCCAAACAGCAAACCGACAGAAAGCCAAAGCACAGCCCAGCAGGTGGAACCCCTCACCTCTGACATACAAAGCTCAGGGTTAAGCAATATTTTCTCTCTTTAACCGCAAATAAGCTTAGAGCACTGAGCCCTGCTTACCATCGCGCTACGCCTGGCTTTATCAATTATTTATTGTTGTCATCCATATTGACGTGCAGAGGAAGCCAACATGGGAGTGCAGGATGCAACAAAAGCCAACAGCCTTCACCAAACCACCTCCCTCCTCCTCCTCCCTGTGAGCACAGAAGTACTCTCAGTGCTGCACTGGAAGGTAAAGATTTTCTGCCAGCGAATATAACTACTTTTGAAGATCTCACTAGAAAAGTCAATTATCTCAGGACAACCAGCAATCTTTTACTTGCAAGGGAAAGAGTTATTGAATTGTACTTTGAAAACAGAAGAAATACTTCAGACTATCTATAAAGGGAGGAAATAGAGCACACCTAGTGGCTGCACAGGGAGAAGTTGCTTCGATGCTCTCTAGCAGATTAAAACTGGCAATTAGTAAGCTGGTGTGCAAATGTGATCACAGCACAGCAATTACACCAACAGAAGTGCAGAATGAGACTTTAAAATGAGCTGTGATACTTTAAAAAAAAAGCTAAGACAGCAGGCAAATAGGGCCTCAAGTTGCACCAAGGGAGGATCAGGTTGGATATCCTTCCATAATTTTGGATTTTGGGTAATTTTCTCCTCCAAAAGAGTGGTGATGCATTGACACAGGCTGCCCAGTAGGGTCACCATCCCTGGAGGTGCTCAAGGGATGTTTAGATGTACTGAGGAACATGGTTTAGTGGGGAAATACTGGTGTTAGGTGCTTAGATTGTTGGACTGGATGAACATCAGAGGTCTTTTCCAGTCTTAGTGATTCTATGATGTATGTGCTTTGTACATCTCGCTTGTTCTCAGCATTGCTCTCAGTGTAATTATATGCACTGAGCAGAACGTGACAGCCCTTGGAAAAAGGCACTGTGCCAACCAGGAATGCACTACCTGCCACTAAGAGGTCAATTGTGGAAGTTCTAAGGCAGACTGGTAGACCAAGGTGCATCACGTCAATGAGGATGCACTGCCCAGTATGCATGGTGGCAGTTCTAGTTTGTCCTTCACCATAAGTTGGTGCTTACATCAAGGTGCAGATACTCTGGTCACTTCCCAAAGTTCTAAACCACGTGTTGGGGGTTGCCCTTCCCAGCACATCGCTAACACAGCAAAGTACTCTCCTGCAGCCAAATGGCAATAAGCAGACAGATGGGAAGAAGAGGAAGATTCTGCAGAGCAGCAAATCAGTTCAGGGAAGGAGCAGTTGGGTGCTCGCTGCAGAGTGTTTATTGTCTTTAATTGCTGGCCTTGGAAGTCAGAAAGGGAGAGGAAAGGAGGGAACAAGCAATGTCTCCAGGCTGATGTGCTGAGTCCAATGGAATGGGAGAGCCAAGTCCTACCAAATTCCCAGCATTAGAGGTTTGCCACCTTGCAATATGATGGGGCACGAGTGGCCAGGCCCAACATCACCTAAGCAAAGCCTCCCTATGCTGAAGATGTGGCCATTTAGCTACCTGCCCTAAGACTTGCAGTGAGCTCAGGGGAAAAACAAAGAGGCATCCAAACATCACAGCAACGTTCTTCCCTTAGCAGCAATTACAACAGCAGAAAACATAACCTGAATAACCAGATCATTGCATCCTCATTCAGAGATCCTAACAGGCTCAGCTTAAGAATACTCCTTCCCTCTGGATAGTTCTTTTCTGCTGTTATTTTGGTTTTTAAGAGCAGGAGAAAATTTGAAGGAGAGCAAGCTTTGATACTAAAATATTTTGATTTCCTCTTTATTTGCTCCTGAAGTGGAAGAGGATTTAGTTGAGCATTTTTTTCCACAAGGCCATGACCAAAGAGAAACAATTGCTATTATACGTTTCTATAGCCAGCATGCCACTGAAGCTTTGCTGCTGACTCAAATGTTATCTACGAACGTGCTAATAAAAGCAGAAGCATGCACACACGCAGGCACCTGAAAGCAGCAGAGCAAAGCAATTCTCTGGGAGTAGCAATACAAGTCAGAGTCAATCTCCTTTCACCTTACGCCTCATTAGAAGAGAGGTTCTTCTCTGCCTGAGCTAGGTTCTGATATTAGCTTTCAATTACCTAGTGTACATTTTAAACACTTCCCCAATTACCTCAGCCACCTCTCTCCCATTAAGGTCCCCAATCGATAGATGGGCTCTATTCCATTCTCCAACTCCAGAGGAATACAGCAGCCAATCCATTCTGTCCAGAATCCCAGGGAAGCAGCACTCTTCCTTACCTTCTAACACCACATCCCTCCCTCCCCAAGCCCAGCTTCCCTTGCCTGCTGCATTTTACCTCGGCTCACTAATGATTACCTCCTCCAGCAATAAATAGAAGGACTCCAACTCGATGCTGCGCAGATATTTATTACCCACGGTGCCCTTTGATCCTGTTTAGTCTAATTGAGCCTGGCACGCAGCTCCAGGTTGCTAATGTATTTCCACCATAAACTATATTTGCAGACAGATGGAAGTTGCATGATTGCCTCCTTTCGCCGCTATTAGCGAAGCAGTCAGCTCCTTATTTTTACTTACAATTTAATTACAAGGCATATGGAAACACTGAGAGCATGGAAGCCAAGGTCCCTACATAGATTTCCGTGCTTCTCTCACACCTTCGAGCCACCTCTCTCCTTTTCAAAGACTCAAGCAGCTCCTAAAGCAGAGCTTCTGCGCAGCAACCAGGAGCAGAGATGCCTCTGGGAGCTGTGCAAGATGCTCTGGGGTTGTGTGGCTTCAACCCTGCCTGCATTCCCACTCCAGCAGGGCAAGGAATAGAGGCTGCTGACAACAGCTGATCCCCATCCCAAGAAGATCACTTGCACTGCACTGCTTTGCTGAGACAAGCCCCAGCTGTCATTAAACTAGTTAGCTTGGGCAATGATCTTAGCATAGCTGGAGGTAGTTAGACCTCATCAGCTAATTGCCTGAGCATTTATTCAACAACAGCTCTCTGAAATGTCAGAGACCTAGTAAAAACCGAGATGCTTCAACTCCTGCCTGTTCTTAAATATCAAGATGCCATTAGCTGTGCTCATCACCCTCCAGGAAGTCAATGGGAGGAATGATGGCAGTTCCCCAGCTCTTCGCATCCCTGTCTCAGCTCCCCTTGCTGCAGATGCCCATGGGGATGGAGCTGTCTGGGAGGCATATCCAGCCCCACAACAGGCACAGGCTGGGAGGTGCAGGATGCCTTCTGGGCCTCGTGTTTCTCTGTGTGCTCTTCATCCCAAAGCAGGATGCGCGTTAACAACAGCCAAGATACAAACAGCCTCTGGCTACTCCTTAGGTGCAGATCTGAACAGAGCAGCAAGCATGGACTGAGCTACAAAAGCTTAGAATTAGAAACCTAGAGCAATTTACCCCCAAAGGCAGATCCTTTCCTGGCAGTATCTCACAGGAAAGATCCAGAGAGGGACACAGCCCTCACCTGGAGGCTCGTGGTTCTGTTCAGGCAACAACAGCCCTTACCAAGGCAAGTCCATTAAACCAAGCTGCTCCCACTGTCTCATTATGTAAAGCTTCCCTGTTTTATTTTACTGTTTTCAAATTGAATCAACAATAAAAACAGCACCTGAGAATGGAAGCAAACCCAAGAGAATGGGAGGGGGCAGGGAAGGATTGAAATATGACAATTCTTTTCTCCCCTTTCCCCCAGCAGATGCCTGACAATTCTGTTACTGATAAAGTGTCAGTCCTTTTCAGGAGGATAATTGAATCCCCGTCAATTAAGCAGAAAAATCAGATCAAACCTACAATGAGACTGCTGAAAAAAAATGTACAAAAGAGTAAGGAACAGACAGTGAAAGCAAACAAGTTGTACAGCATTGTCTCAAACACTCCCAGGTCTGAGTTGTCCCACAGGAAGATGAGAACCTCCTGGAGAGCAGCAGCACTGCCATCAGTTTCCTCCAGCTTGGAATTGGTTCTGTGCTCCACTGGACCTCCTGCACAGCACAACACATCCCCTGTATCCAGATAGGAGGGATGCTTTCATCCCATTGCAGACTCAGGGCATCAACATGCTGCCACCTACACCTACAACCCCCCCCACTTCTCCAGGGCTGAAAAATCAGCAAGCTGATGCTCCATGCCCATATTACTGCTGAATACACAACAACTCCACACTACTTCAAAAGCAAAACCACCATGATCTCGACCCAACAGACAGATTTCATATTCCTGTTCTAAACACCAACCCCAGTGTGCTGGATTCTGGATAGCATTGAGTCACCAACACTTGCATGTGGTTTGCACTTCTGTCTCTTTTTCCCTTGTTTCCTCCTTCAGAGAACTCCATCTCTCTCTCCTCTCCTTGCCCTTTATCCTTTGATTTCCTTTCACCCCCAGTGTGACCCTGTATTTTATTCCTTTCTAAATTTCCATTCCATTTCAGTGACTTCCATTTAAATTAAACTAAATTGCTGTATTGGTGCCACTGAAATACAAGGATTGCAGGAGACATTATACACACGTACGAGCCACATTATGTAAAAAATGCTTAAGAAAGGAATCCTCCAGTAAATGCAATCAATATTCCACATAAAGCATTACCAGGAATGGAAATAAGAATATTTTAAAAAGGAGCAAAGTTGAACTCTTGCTAAGTGCACCATGAGCCTGCTCAAAATTCAGAGCTGATAACATGGCTGCATGCAATCAGCAGCATTCCAGCTCCATGCTGTGCTCATCCTGCTTCCAAGCATTGGTTCCAGCAGCAGCCCTTCCCAAACCCACATTCTCACTATTTTGGGGATTCTGGGCTGGGGGAGATGGATCTGTTTCCCTCAGAGACCTTCTCACTGCACTGCTGCCAAAAAAGCTGTAGATCTCCATCTCTGTCACTGCTGAATCCCATTTCGGATGCAGCAGGCAGGTGCTGAGGATGGGGAGAAAGTATTCATATAATAATTTTAGACCCAGAGGGGGAATAAATCCACAGCCATTTCTGGAGTGCAGACTTGTAACAGAACTGGCTTCTATACTTATGTTTCTGGCTTTGGAGCCCATCTATAAGCAATTATCAGCTGCCCATGACAAGGAAGGCTCACACCCAGCAGAACACACAGATCCCTCATTACACTCCAGAGCTGCACCAGTTCTGCCCCTCCTGAAGGAGTCCTCCTTAGACCCAGTACAGCAACAACCTTTCCACACAGCCAGATGGCAAACCTCCACCTGAGGCACTCAGAGCCCCTCAAAGCAAACAAGGCACTGCAGGAAACACGGGGCCATCCTTCATGACCTGGTCCATGGAGATCAAGCTGAGGCTTCAAAAGCTAAAAGCATTTCAGATCAGGCTAATGGGCAGCTACCTTCAGAAGTTATGAGCAATGCAGAGGCTATGTGGGTTTAGCAATGGTCAGGGGTGGGTAGGAAGGGCTTCACATCTTCCCAGCCTGCTGCAGCATCAAAGGTCCCTTCTGGCTCTGCTTTCTACCAGCCCAGGGTCAGGCTGGTTTCTCAAAGCAGGACCAATGCCTTTGCTTTCCCTTCTCCCTTCCAACTGCAGGCTCGTTTTTCTGGCAGGTCCTGGAATGCCTCAAGAATCCCAATACAGCCAAAATACTCTCACCTCTCTAAGAAGAAATTAAGTGTACTTTGAGGAAGCAATCAGTCAAAACGTTTTCCACTTACTGCAGAGATGAAGAGGCCTCTGCTAGCAGCTTCCCAGAAGACTGCAAAGAACAGAACACAGCAGTGCTGCCTCCCATCCTGAGCAGCTTCGTAGTTCCTATGGAGCTGCCTGCAGGTTGCACTGCTTTCGAGTTGCCTTCACAGCAAACACCAGCACTCAGTTATCCTTCCTCTCCTCCTATGCTGGTACCCTTTCTGAAATAGTTTCAGTAACAGGTGATCATGCAAAGGGATAGTGCTGGAAGGCTGCACTGTGCACCTCCCCTTGGAGCCATTCTCCCACCACATTCAAGCTAAATACAACTGGATTTTGGGGTTGAGACTGCAGTAAGAGGGCAGATTTGCTCCTCCAGCTCTTGGCTGTGGGTTTGAGCCCCGTTTAGCTCCAGGTGCTCACACTGAACTCATCACCAGTGCTTGATCAGTTCAGCTCTGGATGGTTTGACCAGACCTCATTCTGAAGCAGCAGGGATGTTTGGATTAAAGGACAAGCAGCTCTACCTTACATGGAAACTGTTCACAGAGTGACCAGAAAAGACACAGAGTTTTACCTAGACTGATAGAGGATGCTCATGAGAAAAACACCACCTCCCTATGGAGCTCTGCTCCTCCGTACGCAGCATTGCAGCACTAGGTAGACCATCTGTGCAACTGCCCACACACATTGAAACAAAACCCTAACAAACATCTTTCATTCATTTTCTTTGATTATCAGCTGAGCAATGTCACTCCTGCTTGTTCCCAGCTGCTCAATGAAGTAGAGAAGCATTTCCATCCCTCCATCCCCACTCAGCTTGCTGCATATATTCAAGCAGGGGAGAAGGAAGCCACAAACAGGCAGCCTTTCACCCAGCAAACCAAGCAACCTGCTCTCAAAACCTGCTCTGCCTTTGCCCCTGAGCTGAGTGCAATGCACTGAGCGCTGCTCCATTTGATGCAGCAGCTGAGCAGGAATCCAGGGAAGGAGCAGCACTGGTGGAGATGCAAAACAACAACAGTATTTGTCAAAACAAAGTTAGGACAACAGAACAGCAGTGATAAATAGGAATAATTCTGATGTTGCTATCAAGCATGTGTTCTACTACATGCATGTCTCTGCAAATCTATTTTGGGGTTTCAAGGTAACCTGAGAGGCAGCCATCAGCAGAATAGCTATAGTTCTGGGAATCAAAGCTAACAAGAAGATTAGAAAACGTTGCTGGCAAACATTCACTGCTCTAAGCTGGAAAACATAAGAGCAGAACAGAGTGGGAATCCCTTGGCACCTCTCTGCAGGCTGCTGGCCACAGGCTTGGTCTGCTTGGCAGCCCCATCAAGAGCAGGTGAAGAGGGCTGAAGTGGGATAGGACTCTTCCCCAGCAGCCTTCTTCTCTCCCCAGCCATACCCTGAGCTTGTTTTCAGCCATGCTGTATTGTAAATTACCACTTGTCAAAGGCAACACGGCGCTTATGGATGCGCTGATTTCAGGAGAGCATTCTCTCCCTTAGGGAAATGAGAGCACCATGAACTATAATCACTTTTTCAGATATATAATGGAGTAATCAATATTAATAGGGACAGTTATCTCCTTCTCCAACTTGTGTCCTTAACAGCAGATAAAATGCCTGTAAAATGGTTCCCTATTCAGCATATGCTGTTTGCTTACTTCCAAAACATGCCATTTCTCAGAGCTATCGTCATGTGGGACTCATTACCCGGAAGGCTTTGGTCATTGACAAATCTGGAGGACCCTACACTGCCTCCAACAACCATTTGTAACATAGCTTTTGTCTGCACTTTCCTATAGCTTTGTGGGTTTTTTTTTTTTATTTTATTGTTATCCCCCTGGAAGCCTCTAAATAAAAATGGATTTCGTATCATAATGCAAACAAAGCATGCCCTAGAAAGGCCTCAAATGAAATTATGGATGATGCTTTTAGTTTAAACAGCATCTTTATGGCTGCTCTTAACAGACTGACTTCTCAGAAGCTGGCTGGCTGCTACAGAGCACTGCTCTGAGGAGAGGTCACAGACCTGCTGCCCTTCACCAGCTGGAAGGCTCTGCAGCAAATCCAGGCTAACCATCTCACCCCTTACACCTGGCTCTTGAGAGCCTCCACCCACACCAGCCCAGGTGCAGCACAAGAGCAGAGCCCACCCCATTCCCCATGGGCTGACAAACCCACCGATGCCCATCAGCACACAGCAGCCACGATGCCAACCTGGTGGGGTACGACAGGAGAAGAGCAAAACACATCGCACACAAAACAGAAAGCCAATTGCAACAGCACCAAAGAACAACATATTGGTCATTAGCTAGAAAATACAGCCCCCTGTGTTGATTTATACAGCCCCTGGTTTCCGATTAAGGGCTTGTAAAAGCAGAAGCTTGGCAGTGTAAGTGCTGAATGGGTCACTGTACCCTGTACTAAGTCTATTCAGGCTGACATGTAAATTACAGCCCTGCTTGCACCTTGCATCTCCTCAAATGGGCTTAAGAGCACCCAGCAGTTGTTCCGATGCCCATCGGACACAGCAGCAGAAATTGTCAAGGAAGGGGTAATTGAAGTGAAGTATCTGCAAGGAGGAAAACAGACAGGGCTGGGTGTGGTAACGCGGCAAGAAAAGCCATCCTTTAATTTGAGGAACCATGCTTTCCTTTTAATCAGATCAGCGAGAAGTGCTCAGTGCCTGCAGGGCTGGGATTTCAGAGAAGGCTGGAGCAACCCTGCTGTTTTATTACAGCTACCATGCAGCACTCAGAACCTTCCCCTGCCAACATTTACAGACTGATTTTGGGGAGAAAAAAAACAAACTAGTCCTGGAGGATGGTGAGACAGCAAATGTAGATAGATCCATGCATTTACCATCCCTCGCCCTACTGCAGTCAGTAGCAATGGCCCAGGAACAACATCTCCAAGGAAAGGGACTGCATTCACACAGAGAGGCGAATCACAGACTAGCTTGGGTAGGAAGGAACCTTCAGCATCATCTAGTTCCCCTTTGCTAGGTGCTGATTGCAAACCAACGGATCAAGGAGGTCAGTCCATGGATGCCATCCTGAACCACCCTGGAGACAACAGAGTGCACATCCAGATGTAACCCTATGCTACATGACCCATTCTGGGTGGCTTTGTGTGCATCACCTGATGAGTGCCACCTTCATGCTACTGCTGTTAAAACAATCCGTGAACAGACCAACAATCCAAAGGCTGAACTCACAGGAACGCATCCCCAGAACAGGCAAACAGGAGCTGTTATTACACCACAGCAATGAAGCCTCAAGCTTTGATGGACAATTGCTGTATTTTTCTGGGAAGTCCACCTCTGGGTAGGATTCAGTCAGATTCTGAAACAATCCCCCCCACTCCACAATGCAGAAATTTACCAGCATTGTTTTCAGATCCGCAGCTCCAGAAGAGCAGCATCTCTATTGCACACACAAAGCAGAGTGAGGTCTGTGCCTCCTCCCGACAGCCCCCAGGACAGAGCACTGCAGCAGGAGGTTCCCACCATTTGTCAAGCACTGCCTGTCAAGAGCACTCAGATGAAAGGCCAAAGCAGCAAGTTTCCTTAGCTCTGCTGGAGAGACAGCTGCATATCACACCATTAATGCCATGATCTGAGATTTGTTTACTGTCTGGGCCAGAGACGAGCAGAACAACTTGTAGCAATGAAAGCGCTTTGGTGCTCCAACACAGAGCTCTATAATTTACCAGCCCTGTTCAGCTCTTCCTCCAGCAGGGAAGCCAGAGACAAAGGTAATCGCTGCAGACAGCATGCTGTGAGCTAGTCTGAATTCTGGAGGAAACAGACGGAGCTAAAACACATTTCCCCTTTCCCCATCACCTGCACTGTGAGCTCCCAGCACAGCCCTGCGCTTCCACAAGCAGGAGATGGAGGCAATGGGAGTCCCAGGAGAGTGGCAGGTGATAACAGGAGGACTTCTACATCTCACGTATGGTTCATAACTTGCACAGAGCCGCCAAACTCCAGGAGACAAAACCAGCAGAAAACAGACCTCAAAATCCAATTTATAAAGCCTTCTTGAAATCCATACAGAACCCCCTCCTTCAAAGTGGATGTGGACCTGCATCCACTGCACACATCCCTCCACAAGATAAATGCAGCTAGAGATGGCATTAACGTACAGCAACTAAAACACAGGCACCTTAATTATTAAACCTCTTAAATCCATAATAAAACCATAAAAAGCAGTACCTGTTGAGAGTGCTTCCATAAGGCCAGGCCCAGCATTCACTCCTCGCTGGAGATGCAAGCTCCTGCTCCAAGGCCAATCTCCAATCCCAGCAAACCAAACACATGCCCTCCACATTGCCTTTTATATAGCTCCTTTGGAACACCTGGTGCTCCACTGACTAATTGAGGATCACTTTGAAACCTCACTGTTATCAGCTGTGAGATGTTTATTTCTCCCTGGTCCTTGCCATCTCAGGGCTGTTTAATTAGCAGACCTTCAGGAAGAGCTTTTTAAAGGCCCTTCACGTACAATTCCTGTTGAAGTGAGATAACCACTGTATCTTCACAGATGTGGCCTTGTTATTTCAGAGACAAAAAGCAGAGAAGTTCTCTATCAAGGAAATTGCTGTAAGACCAAAGAACCCCAAATAGAAGTATTGCCTATCCAAATGGATGACTAGGCAACAAAGTGAGGCAATTAATTAGAGATAACGAATCAGCATCTATCCCTTTCACTTTAGTTCATTGAAACCAGCATCATTCTGTTATAGGTGCATTTAATGGTTTGGGATGCGCAGACAGAATGGGGATTGAATCATCTCCCAATTCTTTTTAAAGTGCTGAAAGGAGCTCAGCAGGGATGTGAGGAACAAAGTGAGAAGATAGCAATGGAGAAGCAGCCAATGAGAGCATCATTATCCATCCTCTCTGAATGTGGAATAGATGCTCAGAAGTCCCACATCCAGGTCTCAGCCCCAAACCGAGCCAGGAACCAATGCAAGATAAAGACAGCAAAAGTGAGCTGGCAAGAATAGTGACAAATATTGAGCCTTTTAGCAAACCAAGTGAACCGAATGGTGCTACACAGAGGTGTTCTCAGCACACGGATCCATACGGTTTTGCTTCTCCTCTGTTGCAAACGTTCGCATACCGGCATAACTGGCAGCAATCTGGAGGGAATAAGACTTCTCAGGGATATTTTGCAACTTCCACTTAAGCTCAGTCTGTCTTTATGTTCGCTGTCATCTAAACTGTGAATATATTATATTTTCTCCCCAACTTTCCAATTTTATCATCTCTCGTCAGTGCCATTTATCTGCAATACCGCCTCGACGCGAGCGGGGATCTTTATTTATTTATTTCCCACTCACTAACTTCACCTTAATGTGTTATAATACAAAACATAACAGCCCTTACCGGGTTGGATAGCAAAGTTAATATTTCATTTTCTGTGTTTTATGTCCTGATGGCTTCTTGCTAACATCAGAGGTAATTCTCACATACTTCACCGGGAAATGTAATGGGGTGGAAAGACATTCCCCAGCTCCGCAATCACTTTGCTAGCAAAGACAGATGGAATGGGGACTTGCAGAAACACATTGGTGATGTCTATTCTGGACAAACTCGAAGCAATTTATATAAGCCACTAATACGTTTGTCAGGGAGACATCAGACATTTTCTTTTTTCCTTTTGTTTGTTCGCAACATAAACGAGAGAAAAAAGAATGGATGCTTTTACAGAGATGCAATCTTTAAGTTAGTGGCGTGGAAAATTGCATTGATACTTCCTGAGCAAAATGATCAACTTTATTGAACAGCAGCAAAAGCTGAACGTTTGCATGAGGGTTTTAAAAAAGAAATCACCTCCTATGACAAGTGAAACAGGAAGTAGAGCTGTTTTGTCTGGAGGTTCTCCAAGGCAGAAGAACTTAATTAGAGGCCAATTCTTTTAGGGGGAAGAGGAAAACCCATGGATCAAAGGCTGAACTGAAGTAAGAGATGGAAAATTGGAGAGGAGTTGGGCTGAGTGTGCTTTGAAGAAGGTAATGTGATGGATTACATGTGGCATGGCCCATTCAGCTCCGAGATGCCACATTAGATGTAGCTCACGCTGACTTGGGTAGGTGTGAGCAGTGCCATCAGTTGGGTGATGTCACTTTGTTGTGTGCCAGGCTGTAGATGGTCTCCCTCCAGCCATTAATGCGGTTCATAGGCAATTTCAAATTCCTCAGGAAGAATAAATGGAAGTGGAAAAGTATCAAAAAGCATCACCCCACCAAGGCGGAGCAGGGAGACTGTCTGGGAGGAGCCTCATCCCCACCACAATCTTCCCTTTCTGGATGAAGTCTAAACAGACTCCTTCTAGAAGGCAGCAATAGAAACCCACCATTTGTTCTTCTGTACATGGAGAGCAGCTCTGCACTTATTTCGTGTTACCTAGGAAGGTTTGTAGAGAGATTCTGCCCTGCTCAGTCTCCATTCGAGCAGCATATCAAGGTTAAAAAAAGTTATTAATTTACAAAGAACCCCACCTTCCCCACCTATATGCTTTCAGCCCTGTGGTCTGGATGGATTGGATCTTATCTATGTTGATTGTCCTCCTTTACACTTAATTTTGCTTATCTTCTTTGAGGGTGGTGAGGCACTGAAACAGGTTGCCCAAGGAGGCTGTGGATGCCCCATCCCTGCAGGCATTCAAGGCCAGGCTGGATGTGGCTCTGGGCAGCCTGGTCTGCTGGTTGGTGACCCTGCACACAGCAGGGGTTGGAGCTGGATGAGCACTGTGCTCCTTTTCAATCCAGGCCATTCTGTGATTCTGTTATTATATGAATTTTCTATCTAGAAGAACATTCCTATCTCACTCCAAAAGAACAATCCTCCTCGGATGCAGGTAGAGCATCCCTCCTGAGTCCCACACGTATATCCTCACAGTCCTGAAATCACACAGCCCTGTTCATCCCCAAACATTTCCTTTCCTTCCTCGAGCAGCAGCCCTCAGGAGATCTTTCATGCATGTGCACATCTCAGTTTGCCCACCCTTGAAGCAGTTTTGCTGTTGGGGCACCTGAAGGTTGTCTGACTGATTTCCAGGAGCCCTGGGACAGCGTGAACCTCCCATTCCCTGTTAGATCTCATGTCTGGAACATCACGGACAGAGATAAGCTCTCTTTGTATAAGGAAAAAAAAATGAAAGTACAGAAAACCACAGCGCACCCAGGACTTTCATTACAATTCAAAGGAAGCTGTCCTGCAACTGCTGCGAGCAGCGTGGCCGGCATTCTGAGCAAGCCTCTAACACCAGCTAAAAGGCAGCTCTGCCAGAGAGGGGGGGAGGGAGGGAACATAAATAATCCAGTGGTCACCACTTGCACCGATGGGCTGAGCTTTGTGCTTCCCAGCTGCCTGCCTCGGATCAGAAGCAGCAGCATCACACGCTACAACATGAAAGCTGCTGCTGGGGTCTGTCTGAGCTTGAAAGTGGTGGTCATGCATCTTCCACTCCTTCTGTACACTCCAAGCTCCTCCTTTGCTCACTGATTTAATTATTCATAAAGTGAGGCTCTAAGTACTCCAGTTAATCTCTCGCAATCTTTGCTTTCCCATTAAGGTGAGCAATGAAGGCGCTGTGATGCACGCGATGTCGATGTGGGTATCGATCAGCCTACAGCATCCACCAACTCCAGCTGCAGCATTGGGTGCCAGCTGGTCCCCACTGCATCCCCAGGATGCTCTGCATGCAGAGATGCAGTCACACTTGGGAAAAGTCCCTGAAAGGATCAGGCTCTGGAGTTGCCAAGGGCTGGGGGAAGCAGTGCGGGGAAGGACACTAGGGACAGCAGTAATTTAGCCTAAAGCAGAGGGATGAACAGTTTCTCAGGTGGCTATTTTTGACACCGAGGATGCTATCATCCCTTGCCCTTCCGTGCTGCCTTTGTGCCTGTTCTGTTCTCTAAGGAAGTTTTAAAGGTGAGCTACAAAACAGGGAGAAAAGGGAAAAAAAGAGACGTGTTCAGATCCCAAGTTAGCATCCAGAGGTGCGTGTTGGCCTAAAAACTCCCATATGCATCAGCAATGAGCACAGGCTGTGAGCCTGCTTTCCACCCAGGGAACAACCTGTGTTTTAGCTTGCTGAGGCACCAGTGGATACTTGAGATCACATCTCAGGAGGCATTGGTTGAGCACCTCCAGTTTGCACACCGAGGCTGCAGCATCCCCATCTGCAAGGACAAAATTGCCATTGAGAGCAGGAAAACCCTCCAGCCCAGGGGCACAGCACATGCATGGCATCGCTGACTTTTTATTTATTCAGTCTCTCCGATCAGCCTGTTGCCTACAGGGCTGAGACCAGGCCTCAGTGCATGTATATGTATTTTCACATCGGTGAGGAAAAGCAGCAAGGCTTCTCACACACTGTAATGAAAATCCACTGTGTTGGCCAGCTGCACTCCCTCATCTCTCCTCGCTCATGAGGTCAGGAGAACCCATTGCCATCAGCTACAACAGAATTCTGTTGCATCTTTCAGCCAGCCACTTGTCTGAGGGAAACAACTGATGGCACCTTCATTGCAGGGCAGGGAGTCTCCAACCCAAGGGCATCCCAAACCTTTATCATCATCAAGCCTTGGAGAGAGCTTGTTGTTGAACAGGAAAGAGTTGCCCGTGCTCCAAGGACCTAGATGGGAAGGGAAGCATCACTGCCATGGTGCTTGCATGCGCTCCCAGCAGTGTGTTCCTGTGCTGTACCTGCAATGTTTGCTCTGCCAGCTGTCATCACAAAGCGAGAGCTCATTTAGACACTTTCCTGGTGTACCTGTGCTCTCCCTCTCAGGATGGGCCCATCTCTGCACTCACCAGGCTGTCTCATTTGCTTTCTGCAGCCTGATGAATTTTGCATTGGAGTGGGAAGACAAGAGGCATGAGCTGAATATGATACGAAGTCAGAGCCGATTCCCATTTCAATTCTCCATGAACATACAGGTGAACGTTTCATTTAATCATCCCGTATCCTCCAAGGACTCTGCCTCTCACCACTGCCTGTGCAAGCAAGCACACCCGAGACTGGAAAACCACCTTCAGCAGAAGCACACAGGTAAAGAGATGTGAGGTTGTCATTGTGGAAGGAGACACTCAGGCTTACGTGCAGGGCTCAGAGCTCCACTCCCACCACAAACAGCCAGGTTCAAAGCAGCCCAAGCACAAGGGATAACCCCTAGGGTCTGGTGCCACATCTGCATGGGCAGAATCCCACGCCAAAGGTGAGGTTCGCACCCCAGGAGACAGCTGCATTAGGAAAGGCAGGAGATTTCACATCAAATGCAGATGGAGCTCAGCCATTCCTCTCTGGGATGCGGGGAGAAACACTTAGATAACCAGACAACTCCATCTCACTGCATTAGGTAATTCTTCAAGGGTACAGTGAAGTTCCCTCAAGCAGGCAGGCTCCAAGCCACTGTTCAAAACCAATTCTTTCAGCTTCAGCTATCTGAAAACAAGCACGAAAGAAGAGAGCTATGCAGCAGGAACATAAGTATTCACATCACTTCCCCGTGGGCACTGCAGAGGAGTGTTTCTGGCCTCCCTCAATGGTCAGGGAAGAAAACTCTCTCTGAGGGTGATTTACAAAAGCTGTCAGGATGGCCAAAGATGGACCAGAAATAAGAGCTATAAAGGAAATGGGGGAGATTGGGAACAGAAATTGGAGAGCTTGAAGAAGGAAGTGAAGGGCATTAAGCCTGACAAGGACAAGGCCAAAACCCGTAAATCCAGGCTCCCACCAAAGGGTTTGCTGAGCATGCCGGCCACAGCAGGGCCCCCTGACCAAGAGCCTGATGCTCAGTGCCTGCCTTCCCTAGGACAAGCAGCAAAGCTTTCCCTGCATGGCACCAGGAACTGGAACCACTCGTATATGGCACAGCCAGGAAAAGTAACCTCAGCTCTTTCACACTTAAATTTGTGTCTGTCTCCAGGAGAGAACAGGCTGTGAAGCAAAGAAAGCCTTTTTTTTTTTTTTTCCCTCCACCTTCATCCATTTCACATGTCAAACAAATTGAGACCAGCTCTGAAGGGCTGAAAAAACAGAGCCCCTTGCAGCTCCGGAGCGCTGACTCGCACCACTTCGGGGATCGCAGCACCTTGTTTTGTAAATAAGTCTAGGGCAGCTGGAATAATATACCTGTCAAACAGCAGCGAGCTCCAATTTCCCTTGACAGCACCAGCTCACATGTGCTGCCTGCTTCTTACAAGAGCCTGCCAGGAGGGATCAATCCTTTCGACATATGTTGATGCAAACGGCCACTGTGGTTTTGGTAGGTTCTGGCCATTGACCACAGACCTGAGCGAGGCTTCACATCCCCCTGCACTCCTCATGTTGGTTTTGGGGCAGGTGTGGATGCTCTGCTGCGAGATTTACTGCAGGCAGTGATGAGGAGAGCACTTTGCTTCATGCTTTACCTTCAGCTCAGGATTTGGCCACATGCTCATCAGCCCCTCCACGCCAGGGCTGTCTGCTAGACACCTTCTGGGGAAGTGTCTTTTGAGCTGAGTTTTCTTCTTTCGAGGAAAGCAGAATAGACACTGTACCCATAGAATCACAGAATCATTAAGGTTGGAAAAGGCCTCTATGATCCTCTAGTCCAACTCATCACTGCCGTGTCCACTAAGCTAAGTCCACTGTATCTCCATACACCTCCATGAATGGTGACTCCACCACCTCCCCGTGCAGCCTGTGCCAATGCATCACCACTCTACAGTAAGAAATAAGCAATATTTTGGCTGAATTACCACCTTCGTCTCTCTGCTGATAGAAGGACACATTAGAAAATTGGAATTCACTGAAGGAAAATAATTAAAGAATAAATACAGCGCCTCTGCAAATAGGAATTCATTAAAGTTTGCAAAGCACTCTGATATTTTGACAACTGCACCGTGGTGAAGCTCTGGTGGAAATTCAGCGCGGTGCGGTCGGAGCAGGGATTAGAGCCTGCATCATAAATAATGCATACAGACAGACAGCTGGTGATGGGAGCAAAGAAGTGCTTGAGAGTAGCCCTGCCTTTACCATCGTCTGTTTTCGTGCATGGGAAGAGCCACGGGTCTTGCAGAGCAAATTGTAGGTGCTTGAAGATGCGGGGATAAGAAGGAAGAACTCAAGTTACAGCAATCTCTATTCCAACACTCTCATACTTTTCTCACAGATAAGTTTTTGAGTGGGTTTTAGATACAGCTTGTGTTTACTTAGTGCACACAACCCATGTTAACCAATCAGGCTCAATGAACCCTGTCAGCTGCAGAAGGATCCAGGCGTCCCATCCAAGAATGGAGAAACAAGCTCAGGGAAACCAATGTATTCTCAAGGTCAAAAGAAACCTGTGATCAAAGCAGACGTAGCAGACCAGCATGACTCACAGCATCCAGGACAAACCTTTGGTACCATAAACTGGAACAAGTCTCTGTGTGTCTGTGAAGCAAAAAGCAGCAGGCTCTTGATCTCACCCTCAGGGTCAGCCCTTCCTCTCCACAAAGCACTCTTTTTCTCTTTTTACAGACATCCCACAAAGATGTCCCCCCAAAATGACATAACGGCAGAAGAACATTTGACAATAAATGAAATAAAGCTAGCAGAGCACCTGGGCATCAGGATCGAACACCAGCTGTGCTCCTGCTTGCTGAGAGGCACTGCTTATTGCACCAAAGAGGCAACTCCAATCTCTTACACAGCAGAGAGAAAAACAGCTGAAATGAGTGTAGCAGTAATGGTACAAGACGCAGAAAACCGGGCTTGAATACTCCATAACAAGACAAAACAAGGCATTTCAGATTGTCAGTGCAATAAGTGATAACAAGGGTGAAGTCAGTGGCTCATTGCAGGCTCAGCATGCTGTTCTGGATTGGGCCCATGCACCCCACAGCACTCAGAAAGAGAGGGGAAAAAGAACAGAGCAAACATACCCAAATGTTCCCTTATCACTGCTCTGAGCACTGATTTATCAGACCATAACCCTAAGGGTAATTGCATTAAAATTATTAAGACTCACACTAAGACTTGGACCATTGAGCATAAGCGTAGGCAAATTATTTCTACTTCTGTACAGGCCAGTGCACTATCATCTCATTTCCCAAGTGGAAGGATCCCAAGTTCTGCAGCACTTGGCCATCAAAGGAAGCTTTGATGGCATTTCCCAACCAAAGGGCTGCATCTCCAAAAGCCACATCCTTGCAAGAACATTGCAATCTGAGTTGACAGTCATTACAGAAAGAATGGACCAATCATTTCCACCTTATGTCCAGAAACAAACGTGAGTGTTGGCAAATAAAAAATAGCTGGGCTGGGTAAGAGGTTCTTCGGTACTTCCCCATGCTGTGCCTGGGTTTTGCTTTCTAACACTGACACATGAAAAAGCTTCCTGCTGTGCCCAGACCTGGGAGCGCATCCCTGAGCCCACACAAGGTGCCAGCCCTCCCACAGCACTGTTCTGTCACTGCTGCAGAAAGAGGGATCTCTTTATCTGAAAGCAGACACTGACCAGGACAAGGTCTGCATTTGAGCAAGTCACCCAGACTTCTCCTACAGTTACCCAAGAGAAGCAGGTATGCCTAGGGAGCAATGCATCCCATCCAGCCCCTAAGTAGGACAACCTGCCTGATCCACTTCTCTTTCTCTTCATTGACCAGTGTGGTGTAGCCATAGGTACCTTCCTCAATGCAGCACTGCAAACAAGACTAATCCCAACCAAAACATCTGTTTCTGGCAATGGGATCCTGCAAACAAGGACTTCTCCCCTCCTTTCCTTCCACACTACAGCTGCGCAGAGCCAAGGGAGGTGGATTTAGATGGCACTTCCTACCAAGACCTTCTAATGAGATTGCTTCTGGCTGCAATCACAGCAACGCAATTGCAGAACTGCTGCACCACCCTGAGATACCATCTGACTCCATTTAGGGATGTCTGCTGCCGAGTTCCCAAGCTGCAGCTATCCCAGGAAGCAATCTTCAGTGGGAGGGACAGCGAGGAAAACGTTCTTGTTTTCAGGACTGAGCAAACCTGGGAAAGCACATAAGGACAGAAATAGGCAACTCTTCTTCCTCCCCAGGGCTGGCTGCATTTTGGTATTAGAGAACATCTCATGAAGATAGGGAAGAGCTGAAGATGGAACGACTCAACACTTCCAGAGGCAAAGAAAAGCGACACCAAGAATAAGTCTTTGTGAACACATGGAGCCGGAGCTGTGGGGTGGGCACTGGGAAGGTGTCAGCCTCCAGCAGACAGCTTTCTTTTGGGTGGGGGATGGCATTCAGCACTTGGGCACATGGATGCCATGACATCTTATCAGGAGTGTGGATGCCATTGAAGCTAGCTGAGCCCCCAACTCCTAGCAATACTGCACTTCAAACCTATGTCCTCTGCTAAACATGGCTGAGATGGGCTAATGGTGTAGAAATTAAGCAGCGTGTATACAGCCATGGATTATATAAGCTTTGTTTCTTTAAGAAACTAAGCTAAAAAAAATGCAATGAGAAGCTGTATCATCTTCCACACATTCTAAGGTTGAAAGGCCCTGTGTGATGAGCATCTGAAAAACCTGCTCTGATCGTCCCTCCTTGCATCTCGCTCAGGTTTGGCAGCGGAACACGCGCTGCCCTTCCCAACTGTTCTGCACATCTACATGAGGAAGCTGTCTGAGCAGTGACTGATGGAGAAACCACTTCACTACGCCTCCCAGAGGACGTTATGACAGCAGGTTTTTATTCCGGAATAAAAAACACTCCAAAGTAATTAGCATCCTTCCAAAGTGAAGTAATTATGCTACAGCAAAGTCACTTATGTACCAGAAGAGTGTCCATGCAAGCAGCTATTCTGGACGGCTTCCGGCTGAACAGCTTATTCTGCAATAGCAATTCCTGTCAGTTCCCCAACGTAGGCAAGCCCAGCGAGTGACAATGATCTCTCACTTTCCCTCCTACAGGGAGAATGCCAGATTAGGAAACCTGGCGCTCTTCAAGGGGATGCTTCAACCCATTTGACAGATCTACCAGTTTAAGGGAAACTATATGCGTATATACATATATATTTCTTTCTTTCTTTCTTTTTTTTCTCACAAGTTTTATAACCACTGGCACATCATTGGAGAAAGAGCAAACTCTCCCCTTGCCCCACAGGAGAAGGCAAAACCCAGAGCTCAGCTGTGCCGTCAGCTGTCAGAGCATCCGCAGGGCAGAGCGCCTTGATGGACTCTGCAGCCACACGCAAAGCTTTGTAACACACATTATGACACACCAGAGACTCCAACACCAATCACGAGCCCGAAGGAAAGCTGGCTGGGTTACACAGCTCCTGAGCTGCTTGTTTGACAATAAAAAGGACATGAAAGGCAGATAATATTTGGGTAGACAAACACCAAAAAACGCTGTGCTCTGTTGCCAGCTCAGGGTGCAGAGCAGCTCCAGCACTGCTCAGAGGTGGGAACGCTTCCCCCTGCACTGCCTGCTGGCCAGACTCCAAGCTGTGATGAAGGCAGAAGGGTTAAGTGAGACCACAATGGCCTGGGATGATTTTCCTGTGGGCTGGCATGTGCTTTAAGTGCACAGATCTATCTTTGGCACTCCTTAGCATATTTGCTCAGCTTATTTGCATACACAAATATAAACCGCTCTCCAAAAATTGCTCAAGCAGAGTCTGGAGCAAATTAAACACTCAAGCTGAGGAGAGAGGGAGGGAGACAGTGAGCAAACTAGCTGCTCTACACTCTGGGCCTGGAGCTGACATGGCTTAGAGCAGAGAGACTTGGAAACATTGAGGATGAGGAGATAACATGGAAAGCATGACAGCAAAGTCATGCTGTTGTAAGAGAATGGAGTGACGGGGGGTTTTAAGATAGTATCATAGAATGGCCTGGGTTGCAAAGGAGCACAGTGCTTATCCAGCTGCAACCTCCTGCTGTGTGCAGGTCACCAACCAGCAGCCCAGGCTGCCCAGAGCCACATCCAGCCTGGCCTTGAATGCCTGCAGGGATGGGGCATCCACAGCCTCCTTGGGCAACCTGTTCCAGTGCCTCAGCACCCTCTGAATGAAAAACTTCCTCCTAATATCCAACCTAAACCTCATCCCTTGTCTCAGTTTAAAACCATTCCCCCTTGTCCTGTCACTGTCCACCTTCATAAACAGCCATTTCCCTTCCCGTTTATGTGCTCCCTTCAAGTACTGGAAGGCCACAATGAGGTCTCCCTGCATGTTTTTTTTTTTCAGTTAGTATGGAAAGCTGCATCTGCAGCGATAGGGATTGTAATTAACCGAGAAAGACTTGGAGAAAGATGAAGGCAGAGTACCTGAGCCAGAGCTTCGGGGGATGCAGGAGATGCCAGATGTCCACAGCCTTCCATCAAGTGACCAGAGGACCCAAGCACCTGAGTTGGAACCCACCACCCAGCTATGTCACAATGGGAAAGCATTGTGTGCCAAACAGACACCAGATGGGAGCCGTTTGGATCACCCCAGCCAGAGCGAGCTGCTCTGCTGCACAGCAGCTGGGTTGTGGCTCAGCAGCACAGCATTGTGCTCCTGTGGCTCCTCACACAGGGCTGTAAGTGCACGTTTTTTCCACCCGTCTGCCTGGGGAGCTGCAGGGAGGCAATTTGCTGCGTTAGATTCTGGTGGGCAAAAGCTCCCATCGTGCTCAATATCAACCACTTGCACATTGAGCTCGCCCAGGAGACGGGATGGGAGGTTTAAACAACACAGCCCTCAAAGAAAGGGCAAAGGAAATAGGTTTGCTCGGTCCAGATAAGGGTTTTCTGAACTGGGGATATAATAACAGGTTTCTGATATGTAAAATGTTGTGAAAAGAGAGGTGAGCAATTATCCTTCGGGCCACTAGAGGCAGAACAGGGAAAAATGAAGTGAATTTGCAAGAGAGAAAAAAACTAAAAGGTAAATTTTGGTTTGTTGTTAGGATAAACTTCCCAGTGCTGAGGATAAATTAACACTGTTAGATGGCACACGGCAGGGGATCGAGGGACCCTCAGAGGGGGATCTGAGGATCTGCCAAGGTCGGTGTGATCCAAGAAGGTCAGGGATGGACTCGATGACCTCCCCAGTCCCACCAACCCCTGAGCACATGAGCAAGAGCCACCAGACTGCAAAGTCCCACTCCGTGCCACCTTGGGAACACCAAGGGCCCAAAATCTGATGCCCCAAAGCAGCAGTGCAGATATCACAGACAGGAGAGCAGCGGGGGAGGGACAGATGGTGCAGCATTTTCCTTCCCCTGCAGACATGCCCTCAAGGGATTTGTTTCACACAGTGTGAGACGCAGCCTAATTTGTTCACTTCTGGTCTTCCTTAACCCACCTAGAAGATGCAAAGCCCCCTCCCCATCACTCAGCACTGTGCAGCACTTCCCCATTCTCCCTCCCCCTCCAAAGCAGTCAGAACACCCAGCTGGTCGCTGCCTTCAAACCTGCTCAGTCCAGAAACTCCACTTCGACTTTCGATTACAGGAGCTCAGAAAGATTTTCTCTGAATGAGCTTTTACTCTTAGGCCAGAAACAAGGAGCGATCAGCTCTCAGGGGCTCTGTTTCTCCCTCCAATCCACAGCAAGCCTCCACTGGGGGCTGGAACTCATTCCCTTTACCTTCTGCCCACAGGAGTCAACTTGTAAGGACAGGAAGAGATATTGTCACACTGAGACAGGAAAAAGAAGGCTTAGCTTGCTTTCGAGCACAGAGTCACTTCCAGTCTGTGCTGGGAATGACAGATCTCTCCTGGGTGCCGGATGTATCCAGGTTAGCAGTGTGTGCTCTGTCTCAAGGGAAAGAGGTAGAAAGGGCTGTGGAGGCTCTTTGCCCCTCGTTCCCTCACTGCTTGAGCTCCCAGGTAGGAAAGTAAGGGGAGGAGAGGCAGCAAGAAGTACAAAGGGACCTACAATGCCGGAATCAAACAGTGACAAATCGGCCCCAATTGGAACAGCTTCATTACAGCTTTTTCCTGTGGCCTTTGCAGATAAATTAGGTCTGGCTCAAAACAAGATCCATCAGGAAGATAGTGTGCAAAAATGTCTGCCTGCCCTTTGCAAAGGTTGAAGCTCTTCTAACCAAGCCCTCCCAGACACTTGCTCAGATCAAGCAGATCCATCTCTGGAACAGACGCAGAGTCAACCTCTATCTCTGATCAATGAGCTTTTCATCCCAGCCTCCATCTCTGTAATCAGTGGGAGCATCATCAATGGAAGCAAGAGCTGCAGTAGGAAGACAGTCCAGCATTTTCATGGCTCTCCTGTTATCTTTCAACCTCATTTTGCAGCTCCCTTTAACCACACTGCCCCAGGGTGGGCTGTCATTCCCATCAGCCTCTGACGCCTCCATCACCAACAAATCCTTCTCCATCTGCCCAAATGCAAACCATAAACCCAAGAACTCGTTCCTGGATGTACAGTTACAAACTGCACCCATCTGAGGGGAGATGGCTGCGACCTCCAAATCCACTCCATATGAACTGGGGGCACTGGGGGGTTGGATTAAAACTTGGTGATCAAATCATTCTCTCAGCCTACTGGAATCAGCAGTGATTTCAGCAGAAGGGTCTCCCACTAGTGGGGATTTTTCACTGAAATTCTGTATCTTTACCATCCCCAAAGTCACCTTTCTTCTTTCTACACAACAAGGAAAGTAACTGAGGCAAGAGGGCATTGATTAGCCTGGGGGAACTTGGGCACATTCGGTGACAAAAAACGGGAAGGGATCCAACAGTTGGGTCGTGCTTCCCTTTGATCTGAAAAATAATCCTTGCGAGGCCAAGGAGCATCACGGGCCCATTGCTACAGGAACAACAGGGAAGCCTGGAGCTGCAGTTCCCACTGAATAGCAGAGTTATGCACAAAGGATTCTCAAACATTTGCAGGAGAGCAGAGTGAGGAATCCTCTTTGTTCTGGGCATGTAACATTAGAGAACCTGTCAGCTCTCATTTCACTTGATGACTTGGGTAAATCTGTCTTTGTCTTTTTCTGCTTCTCTTTCTTTTATTGTTTTTCCAAGAAACAGTTGACATGAAAAATGAGAAACAAGAATTGCATTGTCAGTTAGAAACGTGTGCATGTAATGAATTGTAAACTGGTTGACCCTTCCTGGGCACTGATCCTGATTTTAACTAGGAGGGGAAGGAAGCACTCATCTACAGAAGCTGATAAATGAAAAGAAAAAGAAGTAATCAACCAAATACAAATTGAACATGGGATTTTCTTATTCTAAGCTTATGATTCTCACAGAGCTGGCAGGAGCCCTGTAACAATGGCCAGCTGAAAAATGCTTCCCCCAAAGTAACACTTTCTGTGAGAGCCAGAAACTTGCTGGTTTGCATTTACGGGTTATAATAGATGCAAATGTAAATGATTGAGGCCATAGACCAGCCCTCTGCTCACAAGGTTCTGCTGTCTGGGATTCTATCTGCCATCAAAACCTTAAAGATGCTCATGAAATATTTTCACTGTCTGAAAAAGCAGTTTTATGAAAAAGCATATTTCCTGAAAGAAAAAAAAATAGAAAAAAAAAATAGAAAAAAATTTGCATTTTTCAAACAGCTGCAATAAATCCTTATCTCCCAGGGATGCTGAGGGAGAGGTGCTAAGCTTTAAACAGTTTTAGAAGCAGATCTTCTGCTGACATAAATCAGCCTTGTTCCAGCGCAGCAATACACCCAGAGCTGAGCTGTGCACGATGCAGAGCAGCGCTGCTCCCCACCTGCACCAGGTGAGCAGGTTTGTCCCCTCCAAGCAGAAGCAATGTCACCCATTGCTCGTGACAGGTTGCCAACTCTGCGAAACAAACATTTCTAATCACCCCAGCAGAGCGCCTGGCGAAACCCACGGCGCGTTCATCAGCATCACAGCTATTATCGTGCATTGCAAATGGCTGGGAGCAGGTAACAAAGCGCTCCCGTAACTTCCCCTGTCATATGATGTATGTTGTTTGCACTGCAGCGAGCAGCACCGCGATGATTGACTGCACGCAGCAACACAGACTAAAGGACAGGTGCTTAAAGAAAGGACTTTCAAATGAGAGCACAGCCACCGAGTGAATTCCCCATGCACACATAAATTCAAGCCATATTCCCCCCACCCCATTCACGCCAGCAAAAATTTAAAAAAAAAAAGCATTTTAAATCTTCTTTAGCAAAGATTGGAAACAATGAACCTTCAATCTTGGCTACCAGCACCAGTGGAAAGAGTAGGTAACTTGGGAAAGTATGCTGCATGGAAATGAGCCCCCAGCCTGCTGCTTTTAATCACTGCTGCCTGCATTAACTCCGTGTGCTGCAGCTTCTCCCTCCTTGCACAAACCTTCCACCCATCCCTCTTCAATCAACATCAGCCAGAGTGTTTGGAGCTATCAGACACCACAGCTTGGCTCTGCAGCAAGCAGGCAAACACTCAGCCTAACGCAGGTACCGGGAAACGCAGGGGGCTGATGGCCAACTCACATCTGGCTGCCAAATCCTGGGGTCCCTGTCCTAATCCTTACAGAAAGGGTGTCAAGCAATGATGATGATGCAGTTTATATTAAAGCCGCCCTGATTTCTGAGAGATGGGGTTTCACAGGGGAGCGGGACGCTGCCTGCATTGCTGCATGTCTGACACGCTCAGAGGCGATGGGAGCCGAGGGAGCACGGAGTGCTAATGGACATCTCTGGTACGAGCACACTGAGAGGCCAGGAGGTGCAAAAGGACAGGACACAGAGGTGTGGGAAAAGCATGAGGAAAACTGCAAGGTCAAAAGGCCTCAGCACACATTAAAGCTTCCCTTATGTGTTTTACTGTCCCGTAAAACAATTTACTCGCTGCCCACCCCATGTCCCCATACCAGCACGAAGCCCTGAGCCACGTGGGGATGCCCAGCCCTGTGTCTGGCTGCCAGCATGGAGCCAACAGATGGGCATCTGCCTGCATTGGTAGCTGTTCCCCTCCATGCTATTTACAGCGAGGTAAGACCTCCCGAGGCACAACCTCAGTAAACTTCCACTCATCTGCTGCCACACATCGAGGACAAAAGCCCAGGGAGGAGGTGACAGCAGAGCTTTCTGCAGCTTTTTGTCCTATCCCCCTAAACACACTGAGAAAAGAAAAAAAAAAACACCTCAAGAAATAACCACAGAGAGAAAAGTGCTGTGTCGACGTTTCTGGGGCAGATCAGGAGGCAGAGATGGAAACGAATTTCTGCGCAGCTGCTGTCTCATTGACAGATATCATTGCTCTTTAAAACACACTTATCTCCCTGACAGATCTGCTGCACTTTTCCACAGCCTGCCTGAGCACTGCAGGCTGGAGGAAGGCAGACAGGACAGAAAATCAGAAGAAACACCAAGTTATCTTGCCTCATCCACGCAGCTGTGTGATGGCAGAAGATGGAGCCGAGCAGCTGTAAAAGCAGCTCTGCACCAAAAGCCCCAAAAGAGCTGCAAACTGGAGCCCCAAGTGGGATGTCAGACGCAAAGCAACAATGCAAAAACTCAAATGATGGCTGTGCTGCTCAGCAAATGCTCCTCCTGCACTACAACCCCATGCACCAAGTCTCCATGCAGTTTGCCAGTGCAGAGGGCATTAAAGAATCATAGAATGGCCTGGGTTGAAAAGGACCATAATGATCGTCTAGTTTCTATGTGCAGTGTCACCAACCAGCAGACCAGGCTGCCCAGAGCCACATCCAGCCTGGCCTTGAATGCCTGCAGGGATGGGGCATCCACGGCCTCCTTGGGCAACCTGTTCCAGTGCCTCACCACCCTTAAGGAAGATAAGCAAAAGCTCATCTCTGGCACTATGGCCCTACCGGTTCCCCTGTGCAAATTCTGGTTAATTACTCAGGTTCTTGTCCATCTCAAGACTGAGTTTTGGATGAGAAGGAAAGAAGAGCCATGAGGTCTAAATAATATTCAGAGCGATTGGGATAGCAGGAGGAAATGCTTTATGCTGATCTCATGGAAAAAAAAAAAAAAAAAAGCAACCCAACCATCAGTGCCTGAACAATAAAGTGAATTTATTAAATTAGCCCAAAAAAGTTTATTTTAAAATCAATCCCTATTGAACCTCCATAACAAAGGAATCATGAACTCCTTCCAACGCAGTGAACTTGAGTTGACCTCGTCCTGAAAGATGCGAAGCTGCCAGTCACCACGGGCAGCCTCCAACCTGCTTAATTCATGCCCTGCTCAATTCATAAAGCCGTAGCTGCGTTATTTAGAACACAATCTCTCCAGTCGAGAAATAAAGTGGCCTCTGAGCAATCAGATTCAGCAACCACTAAACCAGTCCATTCCCCATTCTAAGTACATCAGCGGTTTCGAGCTCGGTGACTGTTTTATCTGAAAAGCAGTAAATAGCATAAATCTAATGCTCACTAAAATACTCTCAGAGAAAGGATGCTGTGCTATCAATCTGTAGAGCCTACCAACCGGCACCTACCAACTCTCCCCAGCCTTATTATCTGTTAATGTTTGGAATCAGCGGATCCACACGCGTTCCAAACTAAAATCAGAGCCCACTCTGAGGCCTCGTGTCTGACGTAGGCAACAAGATGGGACAGCCTCAGCCTGGGGGAGCACTTCCCTGCTCACACAGCCGGAATAAATGACGCTGCTGGATTAGGAATGCAAACATCAATAAGCATTTCTACAAAAGGCATTATCCTTCTTATGCTCAAGGAACTGTTTACTAAGCAAACTGGCTACTTTGAAAGCCCGCAGCCCGAGTCTGGCTCTGGAGCATCCCAGGGCTATGGCAGTGCTGTGTCAATGCCAATTACAGGCAGAAGGATGGAGGTTTGCCCTGTCAGCACACGTGGAGGTGTGCAATGAGTCTCCCTAACTGTCTGGAGAGCAGGTGAGACCGCTCAGGGCACAGTAAGGCCAAACCCTGCTCAGAATCACTACAGCTCCTTGAAAACGTGCTGTAGCAAGGGAAAATCTAAGGGAAAAAAAATTGGCATTGCTCCTCCCCTTGTCCTGTGGCTTCCCAGAGTGACTGCAGTTACTCCCGGCTCTTTGCCTTGGCTCAAGAGCAGGGCATCAGAAAGGTTGCAAAAGGGGACAGCACATCTGGAGTTGGCGCTGTGTGCTCATGCAGAACCCACAGCTCTGAAACAAAATAAAATAGAACTCAGGTGAGAGCAGAGAGAGAAAAAGGCATCTCCATCCACCTACTGATAGGCGCATGTCTCTCTCAATGCAAAAACCAGCGTGCTCCAGGTGCTGCCCCTGCCCCCAACTCTGACCTTCCTACAGCCTCCTTGAGTCCTACGGAGCCATCCTCACACACACAGATGCACAGCAGTGTGTCTGTGCCCAAGCTGAGGGCTTTGCAGAGGAGTTTTTCTTTTTTTCCTGAGAAACACTGGAAACAACAAATCCACCCACGTGGCCTGAAGAAATGCTTGGGGCATGATAAACCTCTTTTTCTTCCCAGATCCATCAGACTTGGCCAGAAGTTCCTAAGATTGGCAGCGAGAGCAATGAAATTCAATGAAATATCTTGAAATTAAATGCTTTTCTCCCCTGCCTTTCACCAGTTTTGCTTCTTTCTGTGACCAGATCTTGGCCAACCTCTCCTCTGAGGACGTGGCCAGATGGATAACAGCCGGACATCCCCAGGGCCAGGCTGATGAAGAACTAGTTGGAAATACCCATCTATTTTGCTGTGTCTCCAATACTGGAACACAACCAGCACGCTTGGGCAGGCAGATTTTCTGCAACTGGTGGGAATTTCCTTCCACTGAGACGTTGCTCTCATTATGAATCAGGGGAACGGGGCCAATGGGACCAGAAGTTATTATAGGAGCAAAGCAGACATGCAGACAGCCAGCAGGTTGCCTACACCTTGCTTCCATGGGGATTCAGGCTTAACGTTTAGCAAGCAACCAGCAGTGCCGTGTTTTCCCTCCAAGCCTCATCTTTATTTTTAGAGATGCAATCAGGAGAACATTTTGTCTCCCAACTGGATCAGAATATCTAGAAACATCCAGAGGCAGCTCTGCTCCTCTTCTCTTTGCTATGGAGCAAAAGCAGGGAGGGAGCGGTGCTGTTATCAGCACTGGTGTGTTCCTGGGAGTGCCTGGAAGAATGGAGAAGCACAAGGCAGAAGAAAGGCTTCATTTAGAAATGCATTTCATTTACATTTTTATAACAAAGCTTCAAAGTTCTGATTGATTATAAGGGCTTCACTTAGTACAAAGAGCAGAATGATTAAAGCTCACATACGCAATGATTGTGAGCCAGAAGTGAAGTCATTCTCCCTTACTGATGGAGGTATGTTTATCCTGCAAGGGTTTACACCTTCTCCCGGAGCAAGAAGAAAGCTTCCTGGCAGCTTGCATTTATATTGAAACCACATGTGTGCAGGCAGGGTCTCCAAGAGTAAGGAGAGAAGCAGCAGCCTTGTTTCTAACTGTGCGTTTCGGAAACCATCCTAAATGCACAGGCATAGGTGAACCTGGGAAGGCAAAGCTCCCATGAACAGATTGAATGCTTCACCATGCAAGGATGCAAAGGCCAAAGGGTGGAAAGGCAAAGGGTGTAGGGGCAGTGGGTGCAAGCAACCAGCCCCAACTCTGACCAGCCCCCAACTCTGACCAGCCCCCAACGTTGTAATCCACCACACTGCCAGAGCCATCAGACGTAATATTCACTGAACTCAATGTGGAGCAACATGCACACATCATTTGAGGTGCTCGCCACCCAAATACATGGGTTCACAGACTGAGCATCAGATACATAAAATCAGTTGCCTGTAAAACTGGGCTCTCCAGCAGCAAGCAGTACCCATTGCCACCACCCCATAACCCTTATGGTGAACATGTGTCCAAAGTCAAATAACAGCTCAGAAGGAAAGAGTTTTAGAGAACAGCTTTAGAAATGATCCCAATGGTGCAGCGGAGGGATGAAGAGATCCAAGTTAAGCTGGGATCAGACAGCTATGAAACTGCATCAGAAGCATTCAAGTAATAACACTTCTGCACTGCACCATCATTTGGAGGTTCTGGCAAAGAGGCCCAGGTTCTGCCATGATGTTTTCCTACTTATTAAGATAGGGCTCAATATCCCCACACCAGGCAGGTCTGCACTGCTCTTCATGCTGCCCACACCACTGCAGAGAGGTACTCAATGTCACAGTGCCACCCATTCCCAGATTCCATTTGTGGACACTTACACATTTACCAGTAGAAATTTGAACCCACCGAAGCAAATTCAAGCCTGGCAATATTGCACCTTTGCTTGCCCTGGTCACTTTGGCAGATCCTCTCAAAGCAGCCTAGGTCCTTCACAGACATGCAGAACACTGTTTTAAACCAGCAGACTGAAAAGAATCACATCTTCTGTATGCATTATGTATGTGCATTGTGTATATGAGAAAGAAGGTGCTGTTGTTCCTCTTAAAAAAATCCTTGCTTGCTCCCAAAGCCTCTCCCTTACACAACAACCGAAGAACCATTGGAGAACTGAATGATTCAGAAATTGCCCACATTTTGTACCTTTGCAATTCCTGAACATCAGGCTCATCTTGATTTAGAGCGCATCACATCTCAAATTATATACATCTCTCTCTGATTGGGAATACGTTTGTGGTGGGAGAAGCCGTGTGCATTCTACTCATGGTGCCGTGACTAGGTTTAAGATTGGCCCAGCACAGTGATATATGCCTGCTTTGTTCTCCTCGTAGCATTTTTCCGGCTCTTTACTGGGAGTTTTACAGCTTTTTTGTGCAATATGCATTCAGCAGCCTGCGTGTTGTTTTGGTTTTCTGGTTGTTTTTTTTTTTTTAATAATAAATACAGTGTTTACAAGAATAAAACCTCAATCCCAGCTAGCAACATGCACCCGCATATAGATGTCAGTGCCAGAGGCTCTGATCTTGTGCCATTGGTACATACCAGGAGTGAAGCCACAGCTGCACAGCATCCTCAGCTGGTCCAGCAGCTGCTCCTGGCTTGGAGGAGCTTGGAAGCCCCATCCCAGCTCCCCCCCCTTTCTGCATGCACCATTCCTTGCCCAGGAGCACAGGACAAGGGTGGGAGCAGGGCTCCAATCCCAGCCCTTATGCATACACTTAAACCAGAGCTGCCTGTGGATGCTTTTGCTGCAGTGCCTCCTTAATAGATGTATTTGGAATAGCAAAGACAAATATAGGATGCTGTAGAAAGTGACACCCGAGAGCTACACTACAGAGAGGTCAATAGCCAAGAATCAGAACTAATGGATCACTGTTTAATAATAATGCCTGCACTTGAATAGGTTTGAAGCTTCAAACAACTCTGCAAATGGCAGCTAATTAATCCAGGCAGAATCCCAGGCAGGTGTTGCTGGATTCGTCCCTCCTCAAGCGTTGTGCTGATGTGAACCCCACAGTGCTCAAAATGAGAGGTGCAGGCCTTCGGGAACACCATTGGAGCTAATGATCCATCATCCCCCAGTGGTCCTAAGGGCTGCTGTTGTCATTAGAAGGACCAACACACATCATTTCCAGCTCCATGCAGGAAATATCAGAGCTGAGCTCTCCTGCATCATCACCGTGCATCTCCCACACCCCTCCTGGTACAGCTGCCGTTCCCATTTCCCATGCAGACTGGGAGCATTGTGCCATTGGGTGACCCAGCACAGCATGCAGAGCTCCAGGCATGTGGGTATCCCTCTACCAGCAGCTCAGCACAGGGGAGGGAAGGGAACGACATCATTTCTTTTCTTTGTCACCCTCATGCTAAGCTGGCAATACTGAACGGGATCAATGAGAATGTGCTGCTGCACTTCCTTAATGCTTTCTTACAGGCACCAGGGTCCTGCTAAACAGCATAATAAAATATCAATAAATGAGCTGGTTGCTGTACAGGTTCCTTCTGCAGCTCAGTGCATTTCAGCTCGGGCAGAGAGGAGAGAGCTGGCAGCAGGAAGGAGCACGGTGCCAGGGGGACACTGATGGAAGGAAGGAAGGAAGGAAGGAAGGAAGGAAGGAAGGAAGGAAGGAAGGAAGGAAGGAAGGAAGGAAGGAGGGAAGGAAGGAAGGAAGGAAGGAAGGAAGGAAGGAAGGAAGGGAG